>NC_074696.1:14790201-15095074 GCF_029448725.1 Salvelinus fontinalis
AGGCTGACTGACTGGCAGTAGAGTTCTACTGTTAACCAGACTGACTCACTGGCAGTAGAGTTCTAATGCTAACCAGGCTGACTGACTGGCAGTAGAGTTCTACTGTTAACCAGACTGACTCACTGGCAGTAGAGTTCTACTGTTAACCAGACTGACTCACTGGCAGTAGAGTTCTAATGCACACCAGGCTGACTGACTGGCAGTAGAGTTCTACTGTTAACCAGACTGACTCACTGGCAGTAGAGTTCTACTGTTAACCAGACTGACTCACTGGCAGTAAAGTTCTAATGTTAACCAGGCTGACTGACT
The DNA here is from genome assembly GCF_029448725.1 of Salvelinus fontinalis. Taxonomy (NCBI): domain Eukaryota; kingdom Metazoa; phylum Chordata; class Actinopteri; order Salmoniformes; family Salmonidae; genus Salvelinus; species Salvelinus fontinalis. The sequence goes on from NC_074696.1 coordinate 14,790,511, forward strand.
GGCGGTAGAGTTCTAATGTTAACCAGGCTGACTGACTGGCAGTAGAGTTCTACTGTTAACCAGACTGACTCACTGGCAGTAGAGTTCTAATGCTAACCAGGCTGATTGACTGGCAGTAGAGTTCTACTGTTAACCAGACTGACTCATTGGCAGTAGAGTTCTAATGCTAACCAGACTGACTCACTGGCAGTAGAGTTCTAATGCTAAACAGACTGACTCACTGGCAGTAGAGTTCTAATGTTAACCAGACTGACTCACTGGCAGTAGAGTTCTAATGTTAACCAGACTGACTCACTGGCACTAGAGTACTAATGTTAACCAGACTGACTCACTGGAGGTAGAGTTCTAATGTTAAACAGATTGACTCACTGGCAGTAGAGTTCTAATGTTAACCAGACTGACTCACTGGCACTAGAGTACTAATGTTAACCAGACTGACTCACTGGCAGTAGAGTTCTAATGTTAAACAGATTGACTCACTGGCAGTAGAGTTCTAATGTTAACCAGGCTGACTTACTGGCACTAGAGTTCTAATGTTAACCAGACTGACTTACTGGCACTAGAGTTCTAATGTTAACCAGACTGACTCACTGGCAGTAGAGTTCTAATGTTAACCAGAATGACTCACTGGCACTAGAATTATAATGTTAACCAGACTGACTCACTGGCAGTACAGTTCTAATGTTAACCAGACTGACTCACTGGCACTAGAGTTCTAATGTTAACCAGACTGACTCACTGGCAGTAGAGTTCTAATGCTAACCAGGCTGACTGACTGGCAGTAGAGTTCTACTGTTAACCAGACTGACTCACTGGCAGTAGAGTTCTAATGCTAAACAGACTGACTCACTGGCAGTAGAGTTCTAATGTTAACCAGACTGACTCACTGGCAGTAGAGTTCTAATGTTAACCAGACTGACTCACTGGCACTAGAGTACTAATGCTAACCAGACCGACTCACTGGCAGTAGAGTTCTCTTGTTAACCAGACTGACTCACTGGCAGTAGAGTTATAATGTTAACCAGACTGACTTACTGGCACTGGAGATCTAATGTTAACCAGACTGACTTACTGGCACTAGAGTTCTAATGTTATCCAGACTGACTCACTGGCAGTAGAGTTCTAATGTTAACCAGACTGACTCACTGGCAGTAGAGTTATAATGTTAACCAGACTGACTCACTGGCAGAAGAGTTATAATGTTAACCAGACTGACTCACTGGAAGTAGAGTTCTAATGTTAACCAGACTGACTCCCTGGCAGTAGAGTTCTAATGTTAACCAGACTGACTCACTGGCAGGACAGTTCTAATGTTAACCAGACTGACTTACTGGCACTAGAGTTCTAATGTTAACCAGAATGACTCACTGGCACTAGAATTCTAATGTTAACCAGACTGATTCACTGGCAGAACAGTTCTAATGTTAACCAGACTGACTCACTGGCTGTAAAGTTCTACTGTTTACCAGACTGACTCTCTGGCAGTAGAGTTTTGATGTTAACCAGACTGACTCACTGGCACTAGAGTTCTAATGCTAACCAGACCGACTCACTGGCAGTAGAGTTCTCTTGTTAACCAGACTGACTGACTGGCAGTAGAGTTCTAATGTTAACCAGACGGACTTACTGGCACTAGAATTATAATGTTAACCAGACTGACTCACTGGCAGTACAGTTCTAATGTTAACCAGACTGACTCACTGGCACTAGAGTTCTAATGTTAACCAGACTGACTCACTGGCAGTAGAGTTCTAATGCTAACCAGGCTGACTGACTGGCAGTAGAGTTCTACTGTTAACCAGACTGACTCACTGGCAGTAGAGTTCTAATGCTAAACAGACTGACTCACTGGCAGTACAATTCTAATGTTAACCAGACTGACTCACTGGCAGTAGAGTTCTAATGTTAACCAGACTGACTCACTGGCAGTAGAGTTCTAATGTTAACCAGACTGACTTACTGGCACTAGAGTTCTAATGTTAACCAGACTGACTTACTGGCACTAGAGTTCAAATGTTAACAAGACTGAATCAATGGCACTAGTGTTCTAATGTTAACCAGACTGACTCACTGGCACTAGAATTCTAATGTTAACCAGACTGGTTCACTGGCAGTAGAGTTCTAATGTTAACCAGACTGACTCACTGGCACTAGAGTTCTAATGTTAACCAGACTGACTCACTGGCTGTAAAGTTCTACTGTTAACCAGACTGACTCACTGGCAGTAGAGTTCTAATACTAACCAGACTGACTTACTGGCACTAGAGTTCTAATGTTAATCAGACTGACTCACTGGCTGTAGAGTTCTAATGTTAACCAGACTGACTCACTGGCAGTAGATTTCTAATGTTAACCAGACTGACTCACTGGCAGTAGAGTTCTAGTGTTAACCAGACTGACTCACTGGCACTAGAGTTCTAATGTTAAACAGACTGACTCACTGGCACTAGAGTTCTCTTGTTAACCAGACTGACTCACTGGCTGTAGTGTTCTAATGTTAACCAGACTGACTCACTGGCTGTAAAGTTATACTGTTAACCAGACTGACTCACTGGCTGTAAAGTTCTACTGTTAACCAGACTGACTCACTGGCAGTAGTGTTCTAATGCTAACCAGACTGACTCACTGGCACTAGAGTTCTAATGTTAACCAGACTTACTCACTGGCTGTAGAGTTCTAATGTTAACCAGACTGACTCACTGGCTGTAGAGTTCTAATGTTAACCAGAGTGACTCACTGGCACTAGAGTTCTAATGCTAACCAGACTGATTCACTGGCAATAGAGTTATAATGTTAACCAGACTGACTCACTGGCACTAGAGTTCTAATGCTAACCAGACTGACTCACTGGCAGTAGAGTTCTCTTGTTAACCAGACTGACTCACTGGCAGTAGAGTTCTAATGTTAACCAGACTGACTCACTGGCAGTAGAGTTCTAATGTTACCCAGACTGACTCACTGGCAGTAGAGTTATAATGTTAACCAGACTGACTCACTGGCACTAGAGTTCTAATGCTAACCAGACCGTCTCACTGGCAGTAGCGTTCTCTTGTTAACCAGACTGACTCACTGGCAGTAGAGTTCTAATGTTAACCAGACTGACTCACTGGCTGTAGAGTTCTAATGTTAACCAGACTGACTCACTGGCACTAGAGTTCTAATGTTAACCAGACTGACTTACTGGCACTAGAGTTCTAATGTTAACCAGACTGACTCACTGGCACTAGAATTCTAATGTTAACCAGACTGACTCACTGGCTGTAGAGTTCTAATGTTAACCAGACTGACTCACTGGCACTAGAGTTCTAATGTTAACCAGACTGACTTACTGGCACTAGAGTTCTAATGTTAACCAGACTGACTCACTGGCACTAGAATTCTAATGTTAACCAGACTGACTCACTGACAGTAGAGTTCTAATGTTAACCAGACTGACTTACTGGCACTAGAGTTCTAATGTTAACCAGACTGACTCACTGGCACTAGAATTCTAATGTTAACCAGACTGACTCACTGACAGTAGAGTTCTAATGTTAACCAGACTGACTCACTGGCACTGGAGTTCTAATGTTAACCAGACTGACTCACTGGCTGTAAAGTTCTACTGTTAACCAGACTGACTCACTGGCAGTAGAGTTCTAATGCTAACCAGACTGACTCACTGGCACTAGAGTTCTAATGTTAATGAGACTGACTCACTGGCTGTAGAGTTCTAATGTTAACCAGACTGACTCACTGGCACTAGAGTTCTAATGTTAACCAGACTGACTCACTGGCTGTAGAGTTCTAATGTTAACCAGACTGACTCACTGGCAGTAGAGTTATAATGTTAACCAGACTGACTCACTGGCTGTAAAGTTCTACTGTTAACCAGACTGACTCACTGGCAGTAGAGTTCTAATGCTAACCAGACTGACTCACTGGCACTAGAGTTATATTGTTAACCTGACTGACTCACTGGCAGTAGAGTTCTAATGCTAACCAGACTGACTCACTGGCAGTAGAGTTCTAATGTTAACCAGACTGACTCACTGGCTTTAAAGTTCTACTGTTAACCAGACTGACTCACTGGCACTAGACTTCTAATGTTAACCAGACTGACTCACTGGCTGTAAAGTTCTACTGTTAACCAGACTGACTCACTGGCAGTAGAGTTCTAACGCTAACCAGACTGACTCACTGGCACTAGAGTTCTAATGTTATCCAGACTTACTCACTGGCTGTAGAGTTCTAATGTTAACCAGACTGACTCACTGGCAGTAGAGTTCTAATGCTAACCAGACTGACTCACTGGCAGTAGAGTTCTAATGCTAACCAGACTGATTCACTGGCAGTACAGTTCTAATGTTAACCAGACTGACTAACTGGCTGTAAAGTTCTACTGTTTACCAGACTGACTCACTGGCAGTAGAGTTTTGATGTTAACCAGACTGACTCACTGGCAGTAGAGTTCTAATGATAAACAGACTGACTCACTGTCAGTAGAGTTATAATGTTAACCAGACTGACTCACTGGCACTAGAGTTCTAATGCTAACCAGACCGACTCACTGGCAGTAGAGTTCTCTTGTTAACCAGACTGACTCACTGGCAGTAGAGTTCTAATGTTAACCAGACTGACTTACTGGCACTAGAGTTCTAATGTTAACCAGACTGACTTACTGGCACTAGAGTTCAAATGTTAACAAGACTGAATCAATGGCACTAGTGTTCTAATGTTAACCAGACTGACTCACTGGCACTAGAATTCTAATGTTAACCAGACTGATTCACTGGCAGTAGAGTTCTAATGTTAACCAGACTGACTCACTGGCACTAGAGTTCTAATGTTAACCAGACTGACTCACTGGCTGTAAAGTTCTACTGTTAACCAGACTGACTCACTGGCAGTAGAGTTCTAATACTAACCAGACTGACTTACTGGCACTAGAGTTCTAATGTTAATCAGACTGACTCACTGGCTGTAGAGTTCTAATGTTAACCAGACTGACTCACTGGCAGTAGATTTCTAATGTTAACGAGACTGACTCACTGGCAGTAGAGTTCTAATGTTAACCAGACTGACTCACTGGCACTAGAGTTCTAATGTTAAACAGACTGACTCACTGGCACTAGAGTTCTCTTGTTAACCAGACTGACTCACTGGCTGTAGTGTTCTAATGTTAACCAGACTGACTCACTGGCTGTAAAGTTATACTGTTAACCAGACTGACTCACTGGCTGTAAAGTTCTACTGTTAACCAGACTGACTCACTGGCAGTAGTGTTCTAATGCTAACCAGACTGACTCACTGGCACTAGAGTTCTAATGTTAACCAGACTTACTCACTGGCTGTAGAGTTCTAATGTTAACCAGACTGACTTACTGGCACTAGAGTTCTAATGTTAACCAGACTGACTCACTGGCACTAGAATTCTAATGTTAACCAGACTGACTCACTGACAGTAGAGTTCTAATGTTAACCAGACTGACTCACTGGCACTGGAGTTCTAATGTTAACCAGACTGACTCACTGGCTGTAAAGTTCTACTGTTAACCAGACTGACTCACTGGCAGTAGAGTTCTAATGCTAACCAGACTGACTTACTGGCACTAGAGTTCTAATGTTAATGAGACTGACTCACTGGCTGTAGAGTTCTAATGTTAACCAGACTGACTCACTGGCAGTAGAGTTCTAATGTTAACCAGACTGACTCACTGGCACTAGAATTCTAATGTTAACCAGACTGACTCACTGGCACTAGATTTCTAATGTTAACCAGACTTACTCACTGGCTGTAGAGTTCTAATGTTAACCAGACTGACTCACTGGCTGTAAAGTTTTACTGTTAACCAGACTGACTCACTGGCTGTAAAGTTCTACTGTTAACCAGACTGACTCACTGGCAGTAGAGTTCTAATGCTAACCAGACTGACTCACTGGCACTAGAGTTATATTGTTAACCTGACTGACTCACTGGCAGTAGAGTTCTAATGCTAACCAGACTGACTCACTGGCAGTAGAGTTCTAATGTTAACCAGACTGACTCACTGGCTTTAAAGTTCTACTGTTAACCAGACTGACTCACTGGCACTAGACTTCTAATGTTAACCAGACTGACTCACTGGCTGTAAAGTTCTACTGTTAACCAGACTGACTCACTGGCAGTAGAGTTCTAACGCTAACCAGACTGACTCACTGGCACTAGAGTTCTAATGTTATCCAGACTTACTCACTGGCTGTAGAGTTCTAATGTTAACCAGACTGACTCACTGGCAGTAGAGTTCTAATGCTAACCAGACTGACTCACTCGCACTAGAGTTCTAATGTTAACCAGACTGACTCACTGGCAGTAGAGTTCTAATGCTAACCAGACTGACTCACTGGCAGTAGAGTTCTAATGTTAACCAGACTTACTCACTGGCACTAGAGTTCTAATGTTAACCAGACTGACTCACTGGCAGTAGAGTTCTAATGCTAACCAGACTGACTCACTGGCACTAGAGTTCTAATGTTAACCAGACTGACTCACTGGCTGTAGAGTTCTAATGTTAACCAGACTGACTCACTGGCTGTAGAGTTCTAATGTTAACCAGACTGACTCACTGGCTGTAGAGTTCTAATGTTAACCAGACTGACTCACTGGCAGTAGAGTTCTAATGTTAACCAGACTGACTCACTGGCTGTAAAGTTCTACTGTTAACCAGACTGACTCACTGGCACTAGACTTCTAATGTTAACCAGACTGACTCACTGGCTGTAAAGTTCTACTGTTAACCAGACTGACTCACTGGCACTAGAGTTCTAATGTTAACCAGACTGACTCACTGGCTGTAAAGTTCTAATGTTAACTAGACTGACTCACTGGCACTAGAGTTCTAATGTTAACCAGACTGACTCACTGGCTGTATAGTTCTAATGTTAACCAGACTGACTCACTGGCAGTAGAGTTCTAATGTTAACCAGATATGTTCTGCATCATCTGATTATTGAGTATTATTTGTCATTTAGAGAATACGGTTTTGTTCTCTGGAATGACCAAAATCTAAGCTCTTGTGATGTCAAGGGCATGAATCCTCCTCACACATGATCAAATGTAAACAAATTCAGCCAGCCAAGTACCAACCCCTGCGCTACCACTGCTCTCTCTCTCTCTCTCTCCCTCTCGTTTGCCTCTTCCCTCTCTCCACCTCTTTCCTCTCTCTCTGTCTCTCTTCATCTCTCTCTCTCTCTCTCTCTCTCTCTCTCTCTCTCTCTCTCTCTCTCTCTCTCTCTCTCTCTCTCTCTCTCTCTCTCTCTCTCTCTGTGTATCTCTTCACCTCTCTCTCTCTCTCTCTCCTCTCCTCTCAGCTCTCTCTCTCTCTCTCTCTCTCTCTCTTCATCTCTCTCTCACTTCAATTCAATTCAATTCAAGGGGCTTTATTGGCATGGGAAACATGTGTTAACATTGCCAAAGCAAATGAGGTAGACAATACACAAAAGTGAAACAAACAAAACGAATCAACAGTAAACATTACACATACAACAGTTTCAAAACAATAAAGACATTACGAGTGTCATATTAAATATATACAGTGTTGTAACAATGTACAAATGGTTAAAGCACACAAGTTAAAATAAGTAAGCATAAATATGGGTTGTATTTACAATGGTGTTTGTTTTTCACTGGTTGCCCTTTTCTTGTGGCAACAGGTCACAAATCTTGCTGCTGTGATGGCACACTGTGGAATTTCACCCAGTAGATATGGGAGTTTATCAAAGTTGGATTTGTTTTCGAATTATTTGTGGATCTGTGTGATCTGAGGGAAATATGTGTCTCTAATATGGTCACACATTGGGCAGGAGGTTAGGAAGTGCAGCTCAGTTTCCACCTCATTTTGTGGGCAGTGTGCACATAGCCTGTCTTCTCTTGAGAGCCATGTCTGCCTACGGCGGCCTTTCTCAATAGCAAGGCTATGCTCACTGAGTCTGTACATAGTCAAAGCTTTCCTTAAGTTTGGGTCAGTCACAGTGGTCAGGTATTCTGCCACTGTGTACTCTCTGTTTAGGGCCAAATAGCATTCTAGTTTGCTCTGTTTTTTTGTTAATTCTTTCCAATGTGTCAAGTAATTATCTTTTTGTTTTCTCATGATTTGGTTGGGTCTAATTGTGCTGTTGTCCTGGGGCTTTGTGGGGTGTGTTTGTGTTTGTGTTTGTGAACAGAGCCCTAGGACCAGCTTGCTTAGGGGACTCTTCTCCAGGTTCATCTCTCTGTAGGTGATGGCTTTGTTATGGAAGGTTTGGGAATCGCTTCCTTTTAGGTGGTTGTAGAATTTAACGGCTCTTTTCTGGATTTTGATAATTAGTGGGTATTAGGGGATATTTTTGCAGAATTCTGCATGCAGAGTCTCAATTTGGTGTTTGCCCCATTTTGTGAAATCTTGGTTGGTGAGCGGACCCCAGACCTCACAACCATAAAGGGCAATGGGCTCTATGACTGATTCAAGTATTTTTAGCCAGATCCTAACTGGTATGTTGAAATTTATGTTCCTTTTGATGGCATAGAATGCCCTTCTTGCCTTGTCTCTCAGATCGTTCACAGCTTTGTGGAAGTTACCTGTGGTGCTGATGTTTAGGCCGAGGTATGTATAGTTTTTTGTGTGCTCTAGGGCAACGGTGTCTAGATGGAATTTGTGGTCCTGGCGACTGGACCTTTTTTGGAACACCATTATTTTGGTCTTACTGAGATTTACTCTCTCTCTCTCTCTCTCTCTCACACACAGTCCAATGACCAAACAATCATGAATATCTCAACCTCTCATTTTCTCATTCTCTCCAATCCAGTTGCTAGCGGCTAAACATGGAGCCGGGGAGTCTGATGACCATGCTGTTGGCTCCTGTCTGTGTGCTGCTGCTGCTGGGGGGCCGTGTCCTTGGAGGAGGCTACCCCCCCATGCCCCAGATGAAGTACATGCAGCCCATGATGAAGGGCCCTGTGGGACCTCCCTTCCGAGAGGGCAAGGGACAGTATCTCGGTGAGAGTGAGAGTGAGAGTGAGAGTGAGAGTGAGAGTGTGTGTGTGTGTGTGTGTGTGTGTGTGTGTGTGTGTGTGTGTGTGTGTGTGTGTGTGTGTGTGTGTGTGTGTGTGTGTGTGTGAGTGTGTAGTACGTCACGCAGCGGTAAAGGTATGCGGGAAGCAGGAGGGAAGGTTTTCACTGATTACCCACTAGCTTAAGCCTGCATAGCAGCCTCTGCCCGCAGGAGCCACAGCCCAGGATTGAATGCATATGAATGCTTGGATGTGGCTTACGGAAGCTCTGGTTCATAAATATAGCAGAGAGAAAAGATGAGATGGGAGAGGAGGCCAAAGAGAAGGAGGATGGGAAAACAGAAATATAGCAGAGAGAAGAAATGAGATGGGAGAGGAGGCGAAAGAGAAGAAGGATGGGAAAACAGAAATATAGCAGAGAGAAGAGATGAGATGGGAGAGGAGGCCAAAGAGGAGGAGGATGGGAAAACAGAAATATAGCAGAGAGAAGAGATGAGATGGGAGAGGAGGCCAAAGAGAAGGAGGATGGGAAAACAGAAATATAGCAGAGAGAAGAGATGAGATGGGAGAGGAGGCCAAAGAGAAGGAGGATGGGAAAACAGAAATATAGCAGAGAGAAGAGATGAGATGGGAGAGGAGGCCAAAGAGAAGAAGGATGGGAAAACAGAAATATAGCAGAGAGAAGAGATGAGATGGGAGAGGAGGCCAAAGAGAAGAAGGATGGGAAAACAGAAATATAGCAGAGAGAAGAGATGAGATGGGAGAGGAGGCCAAAGAGGAGGAGGATGGGAAAACAGAAATATAGCAGAGAGAAGAGATGAGATGGGAGAGGAGGCCAAAGAGAAGGAGGATGGGAAAACAGAAATATAGCAGAGAGAAGAGATGAGATGGGAGAGGAGGCCAAAGAGGAGGAGGATGGGAAAACAGAAATATAGCAGAGAGAAGAGATGAGATGGGAGAGGAGGCCAAAGAGAAGGAGGATGGGAAAACAGAAATATAGCAGAGAGAAGAGATGAGATGGGAGAGGAGGCCAAAGAGAAGGAGGATGGGAAAACAGAAATATAGCAGAGAGAAGAGATGAGATGGGAGAGGAGGCCAAAGAGAAGGAGGATGGGAAAACAGAAATATAGCAGAGAGAAGAAATGAGATGGGAGAGGAGGCGAAAGAGAAGAAGGAAGGGAAAACAGAAATATAGCAGAGAGAAGAGATGAGATGGGAGAGGAGGCCAAAGAGGAGGAGGATGGGAAAACAGAAATATAGCAGAGAGAAGAGATGAGATGGGAGAGGAGGCCAAAGAGAAGGAGGATGGGAAAACAGAAATATAGCAGAGAGAAGAGATGAGATGGGAGAGGAGGCCAAAGAGAAGGAGGATGGGAAAACAGAAATATAGCAGAGAGAAGAGATGAGATGGGAGAGGAGGCCAAAGAGAAGAAGGATGGGAAAACAGAAATATAGCAGAGAGAAGAGATGAGATGGGAGAGGAGGCCAAAGAGAAGAAGGATGGGAAAACAGAAATATAGCAGAGAGAAGAGATGAGATGGGAGAGGAGGCCAAAGAGGAGGAGGATGGGAAAACAGAAATATAGCAGAGAGAAGAGATGAGATGGGAGAGGAGGCCAAAGAGAAGGAGGATGGGAAAACAGAAATATAGCAGAGAGAAGAGATGAGATGGGAGAGGAGGCCAAAGAGGAGGAGGATGGGAAAACAGAAATATAGCAGAGAGAAGAGATGAGATGGGAGAGGAGGCCAAAGAGAAGGAGGATGGGAAAACAGAAATATAGCAGAGAGAAGAGATGAGATGGGAGAGGAGGCCAAAGAGAAGGAGGATGGGAAAACAGAAATATAGCAGAGAGAAGAGATGAGATGGGAGAGGAGACCAAAGAGGAGGAGGATGGGAAAACAGAAATATAGCAGAGAGAAGAGATGAGATGGGAGAGGAGGCCAAAGAGAAGGAGGATGGGAAAACAGAAATATAGCAGAGAGAAGAGATGAGATGGGAGAGGAGGCCAAAGAGAAGAAGGATGGGAAAACAGAAATATAGCAGAGAGAAGAGATGAGATGGGAGAGGAGGCCAAAGAGAAGAAGGATGGGAAAACAGAAATATAGCAGAGAGAAGAGATGAGATGGGAGAGGAGGCCAAAGAGAAGAAGGATGGGAAAACAGAAATATAGCAGAGAGAAGAGATGAGATGGGAGAGGAGGCCAAAGAGAAGAAGGATGGGAAAACAGAAATATAGCAGAGAGAAGAGATGAGATGGGAGAGGAGGCCAAAGAGGAGGAGGATGGGAAAACAGAAATATAGCAGAGAGAAGAGATGAGATGGGAGAGGAGGCCAAAGAGAAGGAGGATGGGAAAACAGAAATATAGCAGAGAGAAGAGATGAGATGGGAGAGGAGGCCAAAGAGAAGGAGGATGGGAAAACAGAAATATAGCAGAGAGAAGAGATGAGATGGGAGAGGAGGCCAAAGAGAAGGAGGATGGGAAAACAGAAATATAGCAGAGAGAAGAGATGAGATGGGAGAGGAGGCCAAAGAGAAGGAGGATGGGAAAACAGAAATATAGCAGAGAGAAGAGATGAGATGGGAGAGGAGGCCAAAGAGAAGGAGGATGGGAAAACAGAAATATAGCAGAGAGAAGAGATGAGATGGGAGAGGAGGCCAAAGAGAAGGAGGATGGTAAAACAACTCTGAGGAGGTTCTTAAGAGCGATGCCAAGGCTGAACCATTTTAAGGTCTCTGAAGAACCATACTAAAATCCAAAACCAGAAATGTTTTGGAACTCCTGGACCGGAATTAGATAGCCCCGCTGTAGGGTTTTAAGCCTTATTTATATATTTCCCATGGTGCAATTTTGAGTGAATTCTACCACCCATGACTGTGTTTACTAGTGACAGAGACATGGTTGTTGGGTTAATAAATGTTTAGTCTTGTGGTCTTCACCAAGCGAGATCCTAAGTGTTGTTATTAAAATAAATGATTTAAGATAATATAATGTATATTTTATAAGGATTTCTTCTGAGGGCCTAGTTTTACTCTAATACAGTGGACTGAAACTCATGGGTTACAGGCCACATCAGGCCTCCAAGTCACATTATGCTGGCTTGCAAAGTGATGTGTAATTCCTGTTGGAATCCAGCGAGAGTGGGGATATCTAACAACTTGAATTATTATTCACCCGCAAACTGCATTAAGAATAATTGCTAGGGTTGGGAAGACTAAGAAATGAGACTAACTTAAACATCTAAACTGGAACAACCATTTCAGTAACAAGTGCAATAAGTCCAAGTAACTGGAATAGTTTAGAACAATATGCAGTCGTATGAAAAAGTTTGGGCACCCCTCTGAGGCTGCATAATAATTGACTCTGTCGTCACAGAAAATGATCACAGTGGCATGCCATTCATTTTCTAATAAAAGCTGAGTACTGGGGTATTGTCCAGACAAAGATTGTTAGTGTAGCAATATTAAGTTGTATGAAATTAAATCAGATGTGAAAAATAGGCTATGCAAAAATGTGGGCACCCTTGTCATTCTGTTGATTTGAATACCTGTAACTACTTAGCACTGAATAATTGGAACACACAATTGGTTTGGGGAGCTCATTATGCCTTGAACTTCATAGACAAGTGCATCCAATCATGAGAAAAGGTATTTAAGGTGGCCAATTGCAAGTTGTTGTTCTCTTTGACTCTCCTCTGAAGAGTGGCAACATGGGGGCCTCAAAACAACTCTCAAATGACCTGAAAACAAAGATTGTTCAACATTATGGTTTAGAGGAAGGCTACAAAAAGCTATCGCAGAGATTTAAGCTGTCGGTGTCCACTGTGAGGAACATAGTGAGGAAATGGAAGACCACAGGCACAGTTCTTGTTAAGGCCAGAAGTGGCAGGCCAAGTAAAATATCGGAGAGGCAAAGGCAAAGGATGGCGAGAACGGTCAAAAACAGCCCACAGACCACCTCCAAAGACCTACAACATCATCTTGCTGCAGATGGTGTCACTGTGCATCGTTCAACAATTCAGCGCACTTTACACAAGGAGAAGCTGTATGGGAGAGTGATGCGGAAGAAGCCTTTTCTGCACACACTCCACAAACAGAGTCGCTTGAGGTATGCAAACGCACATTTGGACAAGCCAGCTTCATTTTGGAATAAGGTGCTGTGGACTGATGAAACAAAGATTGAGTTATTTGGTCATAACAAGGGACGTTATGCATGGCGGCAAAAGAACACAGCGTTCCAAGAAAAACACTTGCTACCCACAGTAAAATTTGGTGGGGGTTCCATCATGCTGTGGGGCTGTGTGGCCGCATGGATTCCACTCAATATCAGCAGATTCTTGGGAATAATGTTGAAGAATCAGTCATAAAGTTGACGTTACACCGGCACTGGATATTTCAACAAGACAACGACCCAAAACACTGCTCAAAATCTACCCGGGCATTTATGCAGAGGAACAAGTACAATGTTCTGGAATGGCCATCCCAGTCCCCAGACCTGAATATCATTGAGAATCTGTGGGATGATTTGAAGCGGGCTGTCCATGCTCGGCAACCATCAAACCTAACTGAACTGGAGATGTTTTGTAAGGAGGAATGGTCCAAAATACCTTCATCCAGAATCCAGACATTCATTAGAGGCTATGGGAAGTGTCTAGAGGCTGTTATTTTAGCAAAAGGAGGCTCTACTAAATATTGATGTGATTTTTCTATTGGGGTGTCCACATTTATGCACCTGTCTAATTTTGTTTTGATGCATATTGCACATTTTCTGTTAATCCAATAAACCTCCTTTCACTACTGAAATATTACTGTGTCCATCAGTTATTTGATAGATCAAAATGAAATTGCTGATCCAAACACCCAATTATTTATAAATGGAAATCATGGAAATTGTCAGGGGTGCCCAAACTTTTTAATACAACTGTATGTATATATTGTACATATATATTCCGCCTGGAATAGTTTAGAACAATATACGTTATATTGAGTAGCATAAGATAATTTCATCAATATACATGCAAAAACATAGATATTGAATAAAACAATTCTACAGATCAACCTCCAATAGAGCATGCTGGGAAATGTGTTAATGATGGGCGTGGTTTTGGTTCAACTGTGGTTATTAACACCAACACTGGGGTTCTTTTACACCACTGAGTGTTAATTTAACTGAACTCTTTGCAGTGTTAATTTAACTGAACTCTTTGCAGTGTTAATTTAACTCTTGAATTAAACACCAGAAATGTTACACTGAAAAATCAACACTCGTTAATACTGGCCAATTTGCTGTGTGCTATGAAAGGGACATAGTGTATCTGCAGGCTTCCACACATTTCAAGAACCTTTTAGAATTCTGAAGAACCTTAGATGCCACATTTAGAACCCCACACTTAACTCAAAGGTTATTCATCGGGCAAGAGTTCTCAGAGGAACCTTAAGTGCTGAGGAAGAACCATTTAAGAACATTTTTTTCTTCTTCAGTGTACTAAAGGAGGGGATGGAGAGAGAAAGTGGATTGTTGGAAATAGGGATATTTTGATGATGATTGAGCCAGAGAGAACGTTACATTCCCCAACAGTGAAAATGTACCTCTCTTCTAGGAAAACAGAGAGATAAATTAGATTAAAGAAAGAAGCCAACGCTCTCTGTATCTTTCATTGTCGACAGATAGAGTTCAAAGTTCAGCACTTTGATTACAATGGTTAGCATGTGTATTATAAAACTGTGGATGTAAGCAAGGTAATGATGCTCTTACCTAATGTCTTACAGATAGTGAGGTCAGATAGAGTTCTCCCACTCTGTTCAACTCAATAGCCTCCCAAAAACAGTGCATTCGGAAAGTATTCAGACCCCTTCACTTTTTCCACATTTTGTTAGGTTACAGCCTTTCTAAAATGAATATTATAACCATCACAAGATATTGATCCATCCAAATCCATTGTCATTGTCTTGATTTGAAGTTTGAGGTTGCCAGTAGCATCTCACTGCCTCTAACAGACAGCCAGTAGAATCTCACTGCCTCTCCCAGACAGACAGTAGAATCTCACTGCCTCTCCCAGACGGACAGTAGTATCTCACTGCCTCTCCCAGAGAGCCAGTAGAATCTCACTGCCTCTCCCAGACAGCCAGTAGAATCTCACTGCCTCTCCCAGACAGCCAGTAGCATCTCATTGCCTCTCCCAGACAGACAGTAGAATCTCACTGCCTCTCCCAGACAGCCAGTAGAATCTCACTGCCTCTCCCAGACGGACAGTAGCATCTCACTGCCTCTCCCAGAGAGCCAGTAGAATCTCACTGCCTCTCCCAGAGAGCCAGTATAATCTCACTGCCTCTCCCAGAGAGCCAGTAGCATCTCACTGCCTCTCCCAGACAGACAGTAGAATCTCACTGCCTCTCCCAGACAGCCAGTATAATCTCACTGCCTCTCCCAGACAGCCAGTAGCATCTCACTGCCTCTCCCAGAGAGCCAGGAGAATCTCACTGCCTCTCCCAGAGAGCCAGTAGAATCTCACTGCCTCTCCCAGACAGACAGTAGAATCTCATTGCCTCTCCCAGACGGCCAGTAGCATCTCACTGCCTCTCCCAGAGAGCCAGTACTATTTCTTGGATCAAGGAACCTCATGATCTATATAATTAGGACAAATATCCAAACATGGGTTCATAAGGACAAACTACTTGTAGGACAAAATATCATCAGAGACATTCACAAAAACCACCAACATAGAGAAGAAAACAGTATATCCATTTCTCCCTCACCGACATCCAGGTTGTATATTTGATATGGAGGCCATCCCAGAGCGAGACAGGACAGACACATATATTTGTGTAGTAAAGCCTGTGCCTTATTTGTCCTTGGTGGGCAGTAAAAAGACAGTGCGGAGACTACGCCTCTTTGCCTTCTCTGGGTCTAGTAGGACTTGGCAGGGGTTCACTAGGTCTGATGAGGCTCTGATTGCCCACTGTTTTCTGAGCTCCGCTGGGTTCCGCTAGGCCCTGCACAGTGTGTGTGTGTGTGTGTTTGTGTGTGTGTGAGTGTGTGCTAGACTCTGGTAGGCCTTGTTCCTCCCACCATCTGGTTGCCGTTACCACTGTTTTTTACTTTAGACAGTCAGACACTGTGTTTGTATTTGAGTCCCCAACAACTGGAGGTTCTGGTTTTCAAGGGAAATGGAAAGAAAGCCTGTGACAGGACATCCACTTTTGGACGTTAAAGGTGCAATATGCAGAAATCGCTCTGCCATTTCCTGTTTGCAAAAATTCGAATAGTTCTCTTAATTTCAGTTTATGTGAGAAAACAAGCAATGTATAGCGTAGAGCAGTGGTCACTAACCGGTCGATCACAATCGACTGCTCAATCTCCAAGACATTCCTAATCGATCTCCAAACATGTCTATAAAAAAGCTAACGATAAAGCCTTGCGTTCATATTTTTTAAAATTGGTTTCGTGTTTTTGGCGATAGGCAGCCCTAGTGCCGGGAAGGCAAAGTGTTCCCATTTTGAACCATTTCATGTGTCAACACTGCTCCCTCGCTCCTCTCAGACTGACCATCAGATGCAGGCCGTCAGTTCAGTAAAAAAAAAGAAGCTAATTATTATGCTCACTCAGCTGTGCCTCACAAGTAAAACAACAAATTAATTTCAAAATGGTCTGAGAAGAACAACATTTGCAATTCAACTATAGCCAATATGCAGTGATAATATATTGGGCCAATAGCTTACTGCACAAACCTCATTGCTACAGAATTGTTTTAATTGGTTAATGTTGCATATGCTTACATTTCATATTTAAAAAAAAATCTGAGCAGTAGATCTCGGCTTGTAATTTGACTCAGAAAGTGATCTTGGTTGGTGACCACTGGTGTATCGAATCGTTGTACCATCTAAACCGCAATAAAATATATTTTCAAAAAACCAAAAATATTTAATTTTCAACTGTTTGAAGTTAGTGTACTAAAAGCGAAAGCAAAAAATTTAAAAACAAATCCTAAGAACAGGAAGTATAGAAATAGCACACATAGAACAGATCTACCACTTCATAGACTTCCTTCTAACGACGATGACAGATCTATAACTCACAATACTATGTGAATCTGATCGGGTAGCACAAAAAGTTACATATTTCAGCTTTAACAAGACTCCACTCCATCTGAACTCCTCATCAACATTTACTGGACAGGTTGAACAGCGCAGACCCTCCCTGAACAGCTTTTTTCTTCTTCTCGTCAAGACCAGTATGTAGGGGATCTATACTGAACAAGAATATATCAGCAACATGTAAAGTGTTGGTATCATGTTTCATGAGCTGAAATAAAAGATCCCAGAAATGTTCCATAAGCATTAAAACCTTATTTCGCAAAAATGTTGTGCACAAATGTGTTTACATCCCTGATAGTGAGCATTTGTCCTTTGCCAAGATAATCCATCCACCTGACAGGTGTGGCATATCAAGAAGCTGATTAAATATCATGATCATTAAACAGGTGCACCTTGTGCTGGGGAGAGTAAAAGGCCACTCTAAATGTGCCGTTTTGTCAAAAAACACAATGCCACAGATGTCTTGTTTTGAGGGAGTGTGCAATTGGCATGCTGACTGGAGCAATGACCACCAGAGCTGTTGCCAGAGAATGTAATGTTCATTTCTTTACCATAAGCTGCCTTCAACGTCATTTCAGGGAATATGGCAGTATGTCCAACCGGCCTCACAACCGCAGACCATGTGTAACCACGCCAGCCCAGGGCCTCCACATCCGGCTTCTTCACCTGTGGGATCATCTTAGACCAGCCACCTGGACAGCTGATGAAACTGTGGGTTTGCACAACCGAATAATTTCTGCACAAACTGTCAGAAACCGCGTCAAGGAAGCTCATCTGCATGCTCGTCGTCCTCACCAGGGTCTTGGCCTGACTGCAGTTCGGCCTCGTAATCGACTTCAGTGGGCAAATGCTCACCTTCGATGGCCACTGGCATGCTGGAGAAGTGTGCTCTTCACGGATTAATCCCAGTTTCAACTGTACCGGGCAGATGGCAGATAGCATGTATGACGTTGTGTGGACGAGCGGAATGCTGATGTGAACCAAGGTGGCGGTGGGGTTAACGTATGGGTAGGCATAAGCTACGGACAACAAACACAATTGCATTTTATCGATGGCAATTTGAATCCACAGAGAAACCATGAAGAGATCCTGAGGCCCATTGTCATGCCATTCATCATCCGCCATCACCTCATGTTTCAGCATGATAATGCCCGGCCCCATGTTGCAATGATCTGTACACAACTCCTGGAAGCTGAAAACTTCCCAGTTCTTCCATGGCCTGCATACTCACCAGACATGTCACCATTTGAGCAAGCTTGTGATGCTTTGGACCGACGTGTACGACAGCGTGTTGCAATTCCGACCAATATCCAGCAACTTGGCACAGCCATTGAATAGGAGTGGGATAACATTCCACAAGCCACAATCAACAGCCTGATCAACTCTATGTGAAGGAGATGTGTCGCACTGCATTAGGCAAATGCTGGTCTCACCAGATACTGACTGGTTTTCTGATCCATGCCCCAACTTTTTTTTTTAAGGTTTCTGTGATGAACAGATGATAATCTGTATTCCCAGTCATGTGAAATCCATAGATTAGGGCCTAATTAATTTATTTCAGTTGACAGATTTTCTTATGAACTGTAACTCAGTAAAATCTGTGTTCAGTTTCTTTTACACATGCTACATTAAATTAGTGTGTGTCACGTTCCTGACCTATTTCTGTTAGTTTGTTGTATGTGTTAGTTGGTCAGGACGTGAGTTTGGGTGGGCATTCTATGTTGTCTGTTTCTATGTTGGTTTAGGGTTGTCTGGTATGGCTCTTAATTAGAGGCAGGTGTTTGGCGTTCCTCTAATTGAGAGTCATATTTAGGTAGGTTGTTTCACAGTGTTCGTTGTGGGTGGTTGTCTCCTGTGTCAGTGTTTGTCGCACCATACGGGACTGTTCGGTTTGTTTTTGTACATCGTCATTTTGTGTAGTCTATTTTTCCCTGTTCGTGCGTTCTTCGTGTTATTTGTAAGTTCGTATTGTTCAGGTCTGTCTATACATTTCGGTTTTGTTATTTTGTAGTTTATTCAAGTCTAGGTCGTTTTCTGTCTTCATTGTTTTGTCGTGTCTTTATTAAATTATGTATTCACAACCCGCTGAGCCTTGGTTCAATCACTACTCCTCCTCTTCGGTTGAAGAGGAGGAGAACCACCGTTACAGTGTGTGAGAGGGAGAAGAGGCGAAAGAATAGTGAGAGAGAGATAAAGAGAGAGCATCGGATTCAATTGATGTTTGTGAATGAATTTCTCCGCCTATTCCTCTAGCACTCCCTCCCTCTCAATTCAATTCAAATTACTTTATTTTTCTCTATCTATCTATCTATCTATCTATCTATCTATCTATCTATCTATCTATCTATCTATCTATCTATCTTTCTATCTATCTATCTATCTATCTATCTAACGACCAGTGATTTCTCTCTCAGCTTCCCATAACCAAACACAGGGGCGCAACTTTGGTTTCAGAAGTGGGGGGACAATTTACCCCCTAAAAAGTATTACTTTTTTGGGGGTCGGATAAACACTTCAAACAGCTTACCTGACCAGTCGGTGGCGTGCTGAGAGTCACTCAACATATTCTAGATCATTACATTCTATGGGGGACAAGGGCCCCTAGCTGCCTCAAAACAAGTTCCTTTCATGGCAGGCACACTATCAATAACTCACCATGAAACAACGATTGACAAAAGCATATTCCAGCATTCAAAATCGAAGAAAATTCTGTTAAATGATGTCAAATCAAAGTTTATTTGTCAAACGCGCCAAAAACAACAGTGAAATGCTTACTTACAGGCTCTAACCAACAGTGCAATTTTTAAGTAAAAAATAGGTATTAGGTGAACAATAGTTAAGTAAAGAAATAAAAGCAAGAGTAAAAAGACAGTGAAAATAACAGTAGCGAGGCTATATACAGTAGAGAAGCTACATACAGTAGAGAGGCTATATACAGTAGCGAGGCTATAACAGTAGTGAGGCTATAACAGTAGTGAGGCTATATACAGTAGTGAGGCTATATACAGTAGAGAGGCTATAACAGTAGCGAGGCTATAACAGTAGTGAGGCTATAACAGTAGTGAGGCTATAACAGTAGCGAGGCTATATACAGTAGTGAGGCTACATACAGTAGAGAGGCTATAACAGTAGCGAGGCTATAACAGTAGTGAGGCTATAACAGTAGTGAGGCTATAACAGTAGCGAGGCTATATACAGTAGCGAGGCTATAACAGTAGCGAGGCTATATACAGTAGCGAGGCTATAACAGTAGCGAGGCTATAACAGTAGCGAGGCTATAACAGTAGCGAGGCTATATACAGTAGCGAGGCTATATACAGTAGCGAGGCTATAACAGTAGCGAGGCTATAACAGTAGCGAGGCTATATACAGTAGCGAGGCTATATACAGTAGCGAGGCTATAACAGTAGCGAGGCTATAACAGTAGCGAGGCTATAACAGTAGCGAGGTTTCCGAGCCGGTCACGGGTGCACCTCAGCCACGCTCAAGGTACTAAACGATATCATAACCGCTATCGATAAAAGACAGTACTGTGCAGCCGTCTTCATCGACCTGGCCAAGGCTTTCGACTCTGTCAATCACCATATTCTTTTCGGCAGACTCAGTAGCGTCGGTTTTTCTAATGACTGCCTTGCCTGGTTCACCAACTACTTTGCAGACAGAGTTCAGTGTGTCAAATCGGAGGGCATGCTGTCCGGTCCTCTGGCAGTCTCTATGGGGGTACCTCAGGGTTCAATTCTCGGGCCGACTCTTTTCTCTGTATATATCAATGATATTGCTCTTGCTGCGGGCGATTCCCTGATCCACCTCTACGCAGACAACACCATTCTGTATACTTCTGGCCCTTCCTTGGACATCGTGCTATCTAACCTCCAAACGAGCTTCAATGCCATACAACACTCCTTCCGTGGCCTCCAACTCCTCTTAAACGCTAGTAAAACCAAATGCATGCTTTTCAACCGTTCGCTGCCTGCACCCGCACGCCCGACTAGCATCACCACCCTGGACGGTTCCGACCTAGAATATATCCTTTACTCATGCTGCCAAACATACCCTTGTAAAACTGACCATCCTACCAATCCTCGACTTCGGTGATGTCATTTACAAAATAGCCTCCAAAACCCTACTCAATAAATTGGATGCAGTCTATCACAGTGCCATCCGTTTTGTCACCAAAGCCCCATATACTACCCACCACTGCGACCTGTACACTCTCGTTGGCTGGCCCTCGCTTCATACTCGTCGCCAAACCCATTGGTTCCAGGTCATCTACAAGACCCTGCTAGGTAAAGTCCCCCCTTATCTCAGCTCGCTGGTCACCATAGCAGCACCTACCCGTAGCACGCGTTCCAGCAGGTATATCTCTCTAGTCACCCCCAAAACCAATTCTTCCTTTGGACGCCTCTCCTTCCAGTTCTCTGCTGCCAATGACTGGAACGAACTACAAAAATCTCTGAAACTGGAAACACCTATCTCCCTCACTAGCTTTAAGCACCAGCTGTCAGAGCAGCTCATAGATTACTGCACCTGTACATAACCCATCTACAATTTAGCCCAAACAACTACCTCTTTACCTACTGTATTTATTTATTAATTTATTTTGCTCCTTTGCACCCCATTATTTCTGTCTCTACTTTGCACTTTCTTCCAATGCAAACCAACCATTCCAGTGTTTTTTTTAGTTTTTATTTTACTTGCTGTGTTGTACTCACTTCGCCTCCATGGCCTTTTTATATTTTTATTTATTTATACATATATCTGTTTGCCTTCACCTCCCTTATCTCACCTCACTTGCTCACATTGTATATAGACTTATTTTTATTTATTTTTATTTTTATTTATTTATTTATTTTATTTTTTTATTTTTTTCACTGTATTATTGACTATATGTTTGTTTTTACTCCATGTGTAACTATGTGTTGTTGTATGTGTCGAACTGCTTTGCTTTATCTTGGCCAGGTCGCAATTGTAAATGAGAACGTGTTCTCAATTTGCCTACCTGGTTAAATAAAGGTTAAATAAAAAATAAAAAATAAATGTGGACATCTATAAGTACCTAGGTGTCTGGCTAGACTTCAAACTCTCCTTCCAGACTCATATCAAACATCTCCAATCCAAAATCAAATCTAGAGTCGGCTTTCTATTTCGCAACAAAGCCTCCTTCACTCACGCCGCCAAACTTACCCTAGTAAAACTGACTATCCTACCGATCCTCGACTTCGGCGATGTCATCTACAAAATAGTTTCCAATACTCTACTCAGCAAACTGGATGCAGTTTATCACAGTGCCATCCGTTTTGTTACTAAAGCACCTTATACGACCCACCACTGCGACCTGTATGCCCTAGTCGGCTGGCCCTCGCTACATGTTCGTCGTCAGACCCACTGGCTCCAGGTCATCTACAAGGCTATGCTAGGTAAAGTGCCGCCTTATCTCAGTTCACTGGTCACGATGGCTACACCCACCCGTAGCACGCGCTCCAGCAGGTGTATCTCACTGATCATCCCTAAAGCCAAAACCTAATTTTGACGCCTTTCCTTCCAGTTCTCTGCTGCCTGCGACTGGAACGAATTGCAAAAATCTCTGAAGTTGGAGACTTTTATCTCCCTCAACAAATTTAAACATCTGCTATCCGAGCAGCTAACCGATCGCTGCAGCTGTACATAGTCCATCGGTATATAGCCCACCCAATTTACCTACCTCACCCCATACTGCTTTTATTTATTTACTTTTCTGCTCTTTTGCACACCAGTATCTCTACTTGCACATGATCATCTGATGATTTATCACTCCAGTGTTAATATGCTAAATTGTAATTATTCGATTTATTGCCTACCTCCTCATGCCTTTTGCACACATTGTATATAGATTCTCTTTTTTTCTACCATGTTATTGACTTGTTTATTGTTTACTCCATGTGTAACTCTGTGTTGTTGTCTGTTCACACTGCTATGCTTTATCTTGGCCAGGTCGCAGTTGCAAATGAGAACTTGGTCTCAACTAGCCTACCTGGTTAAATAAAGGTGAAAAAAATAAATAATAATAATATATATATATATATATATATATATATATATACAGTAGCGAGGCTATAACAGTAGCGAGGCTATAACAGTAGCGAGGCTATATACAGTAGCGAGGCTATAACAGTAGCGAGGCTATAACAGTAGCGAGGCTATATACAGTAGCGAGGCTATATACAGTAGCGAGGCTATAACAGTAGCGAGGCTATATACAGTAGCGAGGCTATAACAGTAGCGAGGCTATAACAGTAGCGAGGCTACATGCAGGCACCGATTAGTCAGGCTAATTGAGGTAGTATGTACATGTAGGTATGGTTAAAGTGACTATGCAAATATGATAAACAGAGAGTCGCAGTAGCGTAAAAGAGGGGTTGAAGGGTGGTGGTAGGCGGGACACAATGCAGATTGTCTGGGTAGCCAATGTGCGGGGGCACCGGTTAGTGGAGCTAATTGAGGTAGTACGTTCATGAATGTATAGTTAAAGTGACTATGCATATATGATAAACAGAGTAGCAGCAGCGTAAAAGAGGGGTTGGGGGGGTATAATGCAAATAGTCCATTTGATTACCTGTTCAGGAGTCTTATGGCTTGGGGGAAAAAGCTGTTGAAAAGCCTTTTGGTCCTAGACTTGGCACTCCAGTACCGCTTGCCATGCGGTAGTAGAGAAAACAGTCTATGACTGGGGTGGTTGGGGTCTTTGACAATTTTTAGGGCCTTCCTCTGACACCGCCTGGTATAGAGGTCCTGGATGGCAGGACCGAGCAGTTTCCATACCAGCCAGTGATGCAACCAGTCAGGATGCGCTCGATGTTGCAGCTGTAGAACCTTTTGATGCCAAATCTTTTTAGTTTCCTGAGCGGGAATAAGATTTGTCGTGCCCTCTTCACAACTGTCTTGGTGTGCTTGGACCATGATAGTTTGTTGGTGATGTGGACACCAAGGAACTTGAAGCTCTCAACCTGCTCCACTACAGCCCTGTCGATGAGAATGAGGGCGTGCTCCCTCCTCCTTTTCCTGTAGTCCACAATCATCTCCTATGATTCCTGTGTCCATGAACCTATGATGTTGGCTACCATTGTCCATTCCTATGTCTATGAAGATACTTTACCTGAAGTTTTGACATGAGATGGATCCTATGCCAGCATAAAGGAGGCCTATACCCTGGTGTTAGAGTTCAATGATGGATGTGGTAGCCAACATCAGCCATTCTGGACACACATCTATTCTATTCTGGATTCACACTTCTTGTTGTCTTTCTATGGCTTGTGTAAATGGCAAGCAGCTACCACCACCTATTGGCCATGAGACTAAATTGCATTGCTATTCCCTCTTCCACAATTGCAATAAGTGGAAAATCAAGACACTTCAATATTGCTCAGTAGTTATTGCCTGTATTTTAGTTAATTTAAGTACAAATTTGCCAGCAAATCAACAGAAATTCCTATCTACTTTATATTGATGATGTTTAGTAAGAGTATGTCATAAACTATAAAAAATAAAGAGAGTCGCACACTGCATATATAAACTCCCAGTCATTTATTGGGTAAATCACCAACGTTTCGGCATCACTGTGCAGTCTTCAGGGTGGGAGTTTATATATGTAGTTTGCGATTCTCTTTATTTTATATAGTTTATAGTTTATTCGCCGTTATTCAGCACCTCCACACAAAATAATTGTTCTGGGTCAAAATATAAATTTATCATCAACAATGACAGGACAGACGAATGGGATGATTGCTGTTGTCAAATCCATGTGCCCAGCTCTAAACTTCCGGTGGCCACTTAATGGTGTTCTTTAGCCAACTTCCTACTAGATCAGCTAGTCCAATATTCGACACCCTAAAGGAAAACCTAACCTGGGTACTATTCCTGAATTCCCTGCATCATTGTCTTGACAAACAAAACTAATTAGACGATGACATGAATTTGGCAATGCAGATGCACACTGGCACTAATGTAGAACCATATCTACACAATATTCACTGTAGGTTTTACAATTCAGTTTACTGTGACTTGAACGGAATGCCTCTTTCAATCAACTGTAAAATCAATTATAGGTTCTCGCAAATCAAGGGTTATTGAGTGCTGTCTTAAGGACATATTTACAAAGCTTTTGTTCATCTATTTACAGAGCCAAGTCACTGACTAAAGGAAAAAAATGCAAACTGGGGCTATGTTCAAAACAGCACCTTATTTACCTTAGGGCCCTGGTCAAATGTAGTGCACTATCTAGGGAATTTGGGACGCACTTGAGATGTCATTTGGGACGCATCCATGGAAATGTTTCATTTTTCAAAATTTAAGATACATTTTGTAAGATAATGAAGGATTTGAAAGGGGATGAACAGGTAATCACATGATCTTCCATTTTCTCCTACAGACATGCCACCCATGATGGACGTAAAGGGTGAGCCAGGGCCCCAAGGAAAACCTGGACCTAGAGGCCCAACCGGGCCCTCAGGACTTCCGGGAAAACCAGGACTGGGGAAACCAGGTCTCAATGGCCAGCCTGGCCTTCAGGGGCCTCCAGGCTTTCCGGGCATTGGGAAGCCAGGACTTCCGGGTCTCCCAGGAAAGGGGGGAATTAAGGGGATGCCTGGGAATAATGGCGAGGTTGGACTCCGGGGTGAACCAGGTCCCAGAGGACTTCCAGGTCAACCAGGTCTCCCTGGGCCAGCTGGCCTGTCTCTTAATGGCAAACCTGGCCTTCCCGGTGGGAGGGGCCAACCTGGGTCTCGTGGAGAACCAGGACAGAAAGGTGGGCCTGGAAATCCTGGGGAGCGTGGACTCAAGGGAGAGAATGGCAATGGGAATCCTGGATTGCCAGGAACCAGGGGCCCCAATGGGCTCAGGGGCCCCCCAGGGCCAGCTGGTAATCAGGGCATGGGAAAACCAGGACTTGACGGGCTTCCTGGTCCTTCTGGGCCTAAAGGGGACCAAGGGCTCCCAGGAGGAATAGGAGAGCCAGGGAAGGCTGGCGGTCCAGGGCTGCAAGGCCAACCAGGATCCGTCGGATTGGGCAAGCCTGGTAAGGATGGATTGCCTGGAGGACCCGGTCCACTTGGGCCTAAAGGTGAGCCAGGACAGAGGGGTTCTTCAGGGTTTCCTGGAGGTCCTGGCTACGGCAAACCTGGTCTACCAGGGACAAAGGGAGACAAGGGCCTTTTCGGGGGACCAGGCGTCCCTGGAAATAAGGGAGAGCCTGGGATGGCGGGACAGCCAGGAGACATGGGCCCAGATGGACAGCCAGGACCACCAGGAATACAGGGCCCCATGGGGCTTTCAGGAAAACACGGCATGCCCGGCCTGAAGGGAGAGCTGGGTCCACAGGGGCATCCAGGTCTGCCAGGGATCAGAGGGGACCAGGGTCCCGGTGGTATGTCTGGAAAACCAGGCATTCCTGGAGACAAAGGGCTCCCGGGCCCTAACGGGGCTATCGGAAAACCTGGGCCCAAAGGCGAGGGAGGGCACATAGGCCTGCCAGGAAACCCAGGTCTTTTAGGCAATCCTGGACCAAAAGGGGAGCTTGGGTTTGTTGGGTCTCCAGGACCAAGAGGCCAGTCTGGAATCCCCGGTCTGCAGGGGCCTTCAGGGCCAATGGGGCCACAGGGTATCCCAGGTCTGAAGGGCGAACCTGGGCTGCCGGGTTTTCCAGGTCTGGGCAAGCTCGGAGAAAAAGGAGTTCCAGGTCCCCAAGGTCCCCCAGGAAAGCCAGGCAACTCTGGACTCAACGGCAACCCCGGCCCTCCAGGGCCACCTGGGCCCCCTGGCCCTGCAGGAAACGGACAAACCGGAGTGGCTGGGCTAACGGATTCAGGGCTGGGTGGGGACGAGGTACCAGACGGGAGGAACGGAAAACCACAGTTTGGCCGTGCAGATCTCTCCGCCACCCTGTCACCCGCGTTTACCGCCATCCTCACCACAGCCTTCCCTCCCTCAGGGATGCCCATCAAGTTCGACAGGACCCTTTACAACGGGCAGAATGCCTACAACCCTGCCACCGGTATCTTCACCAGCCCCATGTCTGGCGTCTACTACTTTGCCTACCACGTGCACGTAAAGGGATTCAGTCTGTGGGTGGCGCTGTACAAGAACTATGTTCCAGCCACATACACCTACGACGAGTACAAGAAGGGCTACATGGACCAGGCGTCCGGTAGTGCCGTCCTTGAGCTGAAGGAGAACGACCAGGTGTGGATGCAGATGCCCTCGGATCAGGCTAACGGGCTCTACTCCACCGAATACATCCACTCGTCCTTCTCAGGGTTCCTGCTCTGTCCCACATAATGGCCTGCTAGTAAACGATCACCTAGGGTGCCTTCTGATGTCCCTATATCATAACACCGGCAGCCATTACAGAATAACACCACCTGTATAATGTTATCATCAACAACATAAACAACGACAGGAAAAGACGTTGTGAACGGAAGATGGAGAATTAAAAAGCAGGAGAAGAATACTTCATGCTGTGCTCTGTTTTTATCTCTTTCTTTAAAATGTCTGTTTTTTTATTTTTATGTGTTTGTTTTTTTAGCTTATATTATTATAATTATTATTATTGTCATAATTGTTATTATTATTATTTTGTCATCGGTGTCTGTATTGTTGTTGTTTATTGGATTCGGACTATTAAGTGCCTTACTTTGTCTAAGTAACAGTTATTATGCTGCGTTCATAACTAATTGGGAAGGTGGTAAATACCAGTTGGATACAATCAAGTGCTTTGAACTCATTGAGAAAAGCCGATTGGCTAAAAGCTATCGCGCTTGTAAAATATTATAGTGTTTAAAAACCATATTAATAGCTTGCTTTTTTTTTTATAAACATAAATAATGTTTTGTTGTTGCATTTAACTGCCATAAATGCTGTTATCATTTCCTTAGTAGGTGACGTTGGAGGTCAGTATGTAGGAGAAGTCGGAGGTCAGCGGTTATAGATGAGTTTCCCACTTGTAATTAACAGTTAGAGGAGCGTTCAAGTGGATTTTTCCCAGTCGTATGTGGTAAATACCACCTTCCCACTTGGTTATGAATGTAGCATTAGTTCTACCCATGTGACTGCACATCCTACCCAAATGCTCTGATATCAGTAGGATGAAATCGTCGGACCCTGGGGCTCTGATTGGTTCCCCTGGCTGTGGTCACTTCCTGCACAAAAACCTCCCATTTCCTTCTATGTGCGCGTCCTTCCTATTTAAATCAATATTTCACATAAAGATGTACCATTACACATACAGTATGAAGAGTATATTCAATAAACAATTCCTTACGTGAAATAATATCCAATAGTTTTCACTTTACTTTTCTTCTTTAAAAAAAAATACCTGTTATAGGGATCAATGGATCATTGTTTATCAGTATGCTCTGATGTTTTGACAGTCAACTTCCAGTTGTCTGTTGGGTGCTAATTTTCTGGTTCTATGAGAGGCTGGTGCTGAAAGCATTGCTGGTCATACTAGAAGCTGACGGTTTTGCGTCATGGCTATTGATCAATAATAAGTTATTGCTCTATCCAACTTGTGTAAGATCCACACAAAGCAGGGGACACATTGAGATAGCAGTATTAAAAATCCAAAAGAACCATGCTTTCCCCATTTTTCCTCTTCTTTGATAAAGCATCAATATCCAAACCAGTAACCTAAAGAATTATAAATACTGTATATAGAACACATTAAAAAGACAAATAAATAAATCTATGAATAAATGTGTAAGTTAATCATTATATTAATAAATACATTATGCGTCAGCTCATAGACAGAAGTTGTGGGCCAAATGCATTAGGATCAATGCCATGTTTCCCTGCATCGATCCATTCTGTGGGTATTCCCATTTACCACCTGCATTGCATCTCCTATGTCACCCTCATTACGTGCTCTTCGGCACACACATGTCGATGACATCACTGCTTCTTGTGTCCTAATACCATAGCTGCGGCCGAGCAATCAATGCCCTAGTACCTTTCACATTAACATTTAGAGTGAATGTTCTGAGGGATAGCTCACATTAAAAGCCTCATTCTGTCTACAAACTACAAAGCACATCACAACTACAAATCACATTAACAACTGGCTAAAGGCCATCCAACCTGTTTCTACAGAATAACCCTTTCAAGGTTCAGATGAAACCCAATGGGTGCATTGGGTGCAGTTCAAATGATCTTACACAACGCTCCCAGTATTTGGTGCTATAGGTATTATCTCATTGTGATGATAAACGTACAGTAACAATGTATAATCCTCCATAAGCCTCAGTATTACATAAAGGCTACACATTCATTTACCACCTAAAGATACATCCACAACTAAAATGGTTTGTCCATTGCTTGGTTAAATGGAACATCTGATGTTGCCACAGTATATTCCTAGCAGAAGTCTTCTGACAGGATATGAAAGAAGGTTAACTTTGAGAAATGACCATGCATGAATCTCCATAATAAGTAAAGAGAGAGAGAGAGAGAGAGAGAGAGAGAGAGAGAGAGAGAGAGAGAGAGAGACCGACAGAGAGGGAGGGAGCGAGAGAGAGGGCCTGTGGTTGTGAAATTCTTATTGCATAACAGTTAACATGGCTCTGTTATTTCTGGGAGAAACGGTGGAACAAAGGTGAGAAGGGTGTTTGCTGTGTGAGTTCTCCTAGTGCAGTACAGTGTTTCTGCCTGCATCTATTTTTTAATCCCAGCCATTAACACTTCATCTGGGTGAAAGATGAACTGCAAAGACCATGGAACATGCTTTCTGAGTCATGCACTTCTAGTTAATATTCCACCACAGTTTTGAATTGAAGATCTGATGTGGTTCAAATAGGACATGTGTGTCATCATGAAGGTTACCTAAATGTACATGTATGGTCCTATAGCTTGGGCAATGTCGCAAAGAGGAGAATTTGGTTTGGTAGTAGTAGTGGGCTACACATCATACAAAGAGGAGAAACGTCAAATAGACACGTGGGAAATGTATTCCAAGTAAGACGACAGTAATGTTGGAATAAAAACATGAAGGTAGACATGGGAGAATCTGGGACGGAATGAACGGGACAATCTATCGTGAAGACCTTCATTTTCCAGTGACCTTGGGCTCAAGGTTATATCATACAGTATATCACAATCCCTTGCTGTAAGTTCAACGTAGGGGCATCATATAGTATGTTTCCATCATTAGATATATTTACTATTGGTCATCAATGGTGAGAATCCACCATTTAGACTGCCCTAACGCTATTCATGGTGGATATAGCAGAATGGTAGGTAGCACCCATTTATTTTCCTACATTTTGAGTTCTCTCTCTGTAACACAACCCAAGACTAGAAGTTGTATTCAGATTGAGAACCTGAGGCCAACATTCAATCAACATGGTTATCCAGGTTCCTGCGGTAAATAAGAAGAATAATGAATGTAGGGATATTGCTCTGTTGTCTGCATATTAATACAATTGCTGTATAGCTGTGTCTAAAGAGTTACGTTTTTGAAATGTCCTGGAGAAACGGTCATCGGTTTTGACTGAGTAGAGCCTCGTGTCTCACATACAGTGTTTTAGGTTTATCCAATGCACTCTCACTAGTCTCTGTGCCCCTAATCCTCTCATCAGAACCTGAACATACCTTGAGCAAAGTTTGTGTATCATTATTATTGTTGTGTAAGTCTACTAGACAATTCAAGACTTGTTCTTGTTATGTACTGTATATCAGACATTTGGAAAGCCATTTTTGAGCGGCGTGGTCGGATAGACTGTTACTCTCCTTTTGTCTATTCCTCGTCGTAGACAATGTCACTTGGTTTCAGAGCTTGCAGTGTGTGCAAATAATTTTTCCCAAATGTACTGCCTTGATCATAAACTGATTAGACTTGTTTTCTATTCAATGATTAAAAAAAATGATATATATATATATATTAAAAAAATACGCCTTGCTTCGGTTTTAAGGGATATTTGTTTGTTGTAGTTTGGAGATAGATACAAATGGGCATTTTAATTTGCACATGACCTTAATGAAGATGTATTTATACATTTGTGATAATTTAACAGTAACGCCAAAACCGCCCACCGAAGCCTAGATGGTATAAATGGTATTTAACAGCATTGAACGAGATCATTTAGAACACCTAGTTAGTATTCTAGCATTGTTCATGAAGGATTCTTTTTGTGGATTAAAAAAAATATGTTTTTTTTTGTGTAATGTACAATGTATCAACCTATAGGATTTTTTGTCTTATACATGGCTATTGTGTGCCCTCTATGCAATAGAATATGGGTATAAAATGCACTCTTTTTGATTGAAAATGTTTTGTCTCCTTATACAAAATCTACAGTACTTGATTGTATTGATACCAAATCAATAAATACTTTATTGTATATCTGTGTTGATTTTTTCTAGATTCCACATCCATGTGAAACACACATCACATTTGGTTACAGGGAGTATTAGTAGTGTATGCTTACTGTGTCTGGGGCTTAGTATAAAAGACTATACATAGGCTATCCAATTTGCTCCCAGAATGGTATGTACTGTACCAATGAAGATATAGGCCTCAAGTCACTGATGGTATCAATGTTCCATGGTTTGGTAATGACTTCACTAGACTGAGCATAACAACCACATCTACATCCATCAAACAGACTGTGTGTGTTTTTGCCTATCACACACACACACACACACACACACATTGGAAGCAAGAGCTGCTACTCTTCACAAAGATGTCCAGTTGGGAAAAATGGGGTGGCCTATCTAGCCTGGCTGATGCCACTCACATGACTCACAAGGAGGGAGAGCTATGACACACTGGTCTGGACAGGTGGCCGTTGTTAATGCAGTATTTGTACAGTTGTGCTTTTTTTCTGGCTGAACATTGATTGGTTCTCTCAAACGTATTTTTCTTTCCTGGGGAATTGAGACCTCATGTTGTTTGGATTTGAAAATCCAACAGTTGTATTTGAAGGGGCTGTGCTCGGTGGCTGTGTGTGGTTGTCCACGTGGGTTTGAGTGAGAAAGACACAGAGGAGAACCAATCAGGAATAAATAACATTCCCCTCATTATCGACGCGTCGTGCCGCCAACATCAAAATAGTCTTTCCAGACTCTTAAGTCAGGAGGACTTCGAGTTAGGTATTAGCCGGACTTTTACCTGATCATAGCGAACGTAGATGACGCAGGCCTAATCAGCTACAGTAGTTAGCTAGTTAATTATGCTGTCAAAATAATATCATAGCTATTATTTTACTTGATTTGAGTTTGTTCTGCTGCTGACATTTGCCTCTAAATTGACTACTTCCCTGTACCTGACCACGAGAGATGACAACACGCAACTCAGAAGTACTTACAAGATGATGTAACTTTTATTGGTAATCACCATCTAGTCTCTAGACATCCGCGTTGTCTCCCACAATTTTCAAATGCTATGGGGTCTGGTTTTTGATTACTACTACTACTCACTACCAGGGGGCGCCTGTATCACCTGTATCCCTGGATGACTGTAGCAGCAGTGCACGCTACTTCGGTGGGAGAAGGAAACAGCAGCGTGGGGGAGTGGTACATTTCTAAAATTCAAGAGTTTATGTGACATTAGCTAGTTCAATGGGTAATCTGTTACATTTAA
Organism: Salvelinus fontinalis; assembly: GCF_029448725.1. Lineage (NCBI taxonomy): Eukaryota > Metazoa > Chordata > Actinopteri > Salmoniformes > Salmonidae > Salvelinus > Salvelinus fontinalis. Next base: position 14,823,216 of record NC_074696.1, read on the forward strand.
AGTTGTAAGAGAGAAAATAGACTAAACATAAAATAAAATGTATTCCTAATATTTTTTTTACCAATCTGCGAGGGTGTTCAGTTCAGTTAAACGTTTGCTATGTTGCGTGACCGTTTGTACTGACCAACACATTTCCCCAAAACGTTCTTGAACAGACTTTGAGTTATGTTTTCTCCTTTTGGTGGGTGTGACTGGAAGCAATGAGTGACGTATTTAAATGGCAGTGGGGAGTTCCCCAACCCACAATCAAACCCCTCCCTGTTTTCAACTGGTCGTTTAGAACAGAACAGTTTCCGTTTCATTGAATGTTGAAGTACGTTTTTTTGTACTGAACGCAGCCCTGGGCCCAATCTGTTCAGGAGTCTGGGTCTCAGCCTCATTTTATGTTGATATGGGTGTTTTGGTTACAAGTAGGCCTATATAGTGTTGGCACATTTGGCAAAAGCTACTTTGTTATTTTAATGACATTGACAATGCTTTGTTCAATGTTCTGTTTCTCAAAAGAATCCCCATAATAAAGGGACAGTCCAATTGACCACTAGGTGGTGTTTATGTCTCACTAAAAGGTAACATGGACCAAAACAGAGGACCTATTTCTTTAATTGAGAATAATGTCAGAGAATAACATGATTTATGATATTGGATACATATTCACACATGGTGTTACTATTATATTTTCTCTATTCATAACATGACATTAGATTAATCAATGATTAAGGCATAAAATAAAATAAAAAAAGCTATGGGCACACGTCTGTGTCTGACCAATATTTTCTATAGCCAATCACACAAAACATGCGATTACCTCATCGCTTGACTGTTTGTTATAGTATAACATGGCTAGTAAAACAGGACGAGGTTTGGCTGGAGGTAATCTAACTAGGTGGACCAAAATGGGCGCGTTTGAGTATTAAGGTAAAAGCAACAGACTGTAGACAAATGTCCAGGATTGACGTCAGGTGCATCTGCCACAGATGAAAGTTGGACAATAATGTGGTTTTCCAAAAGCAAGGCTCAGATCAACATGGCAGTGTTGCCATTGTTTTATAAAAGTTTATCTTTATAATGTCGAAATAAAGATGGCTGCAACCCCTATATCACACACTAACAAATTGAAATCATGTGTGTACATTGTACAATCAATCTGTGAGAAAGAGCATAAAAAATTACATTAATGTGTATATATCCATTGTATACATGAATTGCGGCAAAGTTGGATTCTGTTTCAGTCACATTCACATGGGGAAAAAAAACACCCTAATGATTGGTTGGCAATAGAGCCTCCCACAATACAGGCGATGGATGCCGGATGACGTTGGTGAAGAGCAACTGCAGAAACTTGCAGTAAAAATAGTATTACCTTTGGACCACATTATTTTTTTGGTCAAATTCATGCACTCAACATATACACATAAGTGACCAATTTGTAAATTATGCAGTTCACTTTGAAAGGCGTGGAACAACGACGGCCAGACTTGGCAAAAATGATCCGCTCGAACACTCCCAATGGCTCAATTTAACACCTCCTGAGTCCTGATGCTCGTCACTCAGAAATTGGCGATGAAGGATACCTAATGGGAAACTGGTTAGATTGTTCTTATATAGCAAGCAATGGAGGAAGATATTATGTATTGTGATTAGTTGTTACTAGACTGACTAGTAAAAGTATAATGTTCTGTCCATTTGTGATTTTCCTTGTTTCCGAGGAGAATTGTACATACGGTAGAGAATGCAACATTTAGGTTTAGGTCTAACTTTTCGTAAGTTATATCTTTTTCACAGAGCAATGCATTGAAATATTTCACTTTAATTCAGAAATATTTTGAAGGGTAGGAATTTTGTGTAATTTTTTTTCTCTTTTACTTTAATTCGTTCCAATGTGTCCATTCCATGATGGGTGAGAATGTAAATTGTGGCTGTTTTTGTGTAAGAGCAGAAGGAAGGTTAAGTATAATCTCAGTCATAACATGTTGTTTTGGAGTACAGGGATGGTACAAAATGTAAAAAAAAAATACATAATCGGCATTTATACTCGGAACTAGGTAACGCGGAAATGTCCGATTTGCTGATTCGTTGAACGCGGCACGTGTATAGTTACCAAATCGGACATTTTTGAGATTCCTCGTTCCGACTAGCACATGAACGCGGTTTTACCATAGCTCAATTTGAAATAAAGAATATATCTCGAGGATTCCAGTTTAATATTACCAAAAACAGCATATTTGTTAAACAGTGTTTTGTGATCCCTGGTTTTCTTGCGTTCAGAGTGACGTTAACGAGATTACCACCTTGAAACTCCTCCCAACAGTTCCGATGTGAGCTCTCTCACCCACATTTGAAGAGGAACTAAAAAGATCTGACAGCACTTACTGCTCTCCATCCACATTCTCCTGGATAGTCACTGGTTTTCAATGTTCAGCCTGCTCTTTGTAAGTAAGAACGCTTGTTCATATCGTTATACATTATCACCAAAAAAAACAGATAACTATTTCGCTACAGCGTCAGTCTTATTGAGAAGAAAGTAGCTAGCTAAGGCTAACCTGCTAACGCTGGGATATGGCAGCTAAATAACATTAGTCGTTTTCCAACTCTGCAGCTTCGCCGATCTACAGAAAATGTTGGCAAAACACCAAGGTTCGTCAAGTTAAATTAAACATTAATAGCGAACGAGTAGTAGGTTTTACCGAAAAAGCCTTAACATCGATAACAGCTAACTAGCTAACGTTAGCCAGTCAGCTGCCCGTTTCCTGCGTTACGCCGGTAGCTAGCTATAGTAAGATAACGTTCGTTTAGCTAGCATGCAACTAACCACGCTAACGTAACGGACGCGAGCTAGTTAACTAGGAGGTATTGTGGTTAGTCAACCAACTAAGCCAAAGTATTACTCGATAAGTAGTTGTGTTTCTGTTTATATACCCAGATAGCGTTGCTAGTGCTAGCCAGCTATTCGTTTGACCCACACTAACAGTTACAGCCCAATGTGACCCATTTACTTTCTGAACTGCCTTGTTTGTAACCGGCTAGTTAGCATACCTTTAGCAGGGTAGCTAGTTGCATGCCTTAACAAACGTAGAAGGGGCTAGTCAACGTTGTTGGGTAACATTGAAGTTACATACAAACATCGGCCTATTTTACAAGACATGCGGACCCGTTTCTTGTATCAATGTTATATTTTATCCTCGATATGAATTAACTGACCGAGAGCTTGCTAGCCAAATATAATTACCCTGTTTGCTAAATTGCTAGGTAGCTAGGTCATGATTCTACAGTACCCACTGATTTATAGCTATACTTATTGCTTCTAGCTACCTTAGTTGCCCTTGTTCCTGTTCATATGTAGCTAACTGTAGCCTAACTACACAGTGTTGTACTGGAAACGTCGCTGTCTGGATTGGATGTACAGAGTTTTGGTCGGTCCTACGGTTGACCATGGACAGGTGTAACACGATAACGTTACCCGAATGCACTTGTCTCCTGTTGCAAAGGCTTCACGCACACTGCCGAGCGCACGGCAACATTGTCAGGGGAAGCGAGGTTGGACGTTAACGTAACGTACACTGTACAAGCTGTCCAATTTGATATCCCAGGTGGCTAAATCGAGACAAAGACATATTTTGAGACATGGTTGTTGTCTTGGGCTCTCATCGAAAGAGGGTGTAATGTCTGGCGAACTAGCTAGTAGTTCACACTCAAACCAAGGCAAACGTATGTTCTGCTCTCTGGTTTTTGTAACACTCAATCAACAATTCAGAGAAGTGAACTTGAGGAAATGCATTTGGGTGGGGAAGTTGACTTGAACAGCTGTGAAAGAAACAAAACTAATCGTGATGGAAAAAACGCTTTCAGTGTTGACTTAATTTATATCTGATTTAGTCGTTTGTGTTAGTAAAGATAATGGACAAATATCGTTTTTGAGAACAAAGTCACCAAAAGAAAAGCTATACAGGGAGAATTTGAAAATTCAAAAACAATGAATTTAGCAGTATAAAATAAACAGATTAGCCGTGGCAGAATAGGTAGAAATCGCATGAAATTATCTTTAATACTGCAACATTTTGTCCCAGCTACATGCAAAATGTGTAGAATTGCAGGAAATTTGCTACTCCCACGACCTAAGCCACCTTTTTCATCCAGAAAAAAACCCTGATCACAACAGCCACTCCTGCCTCAGTGTATTTTTTGTCATGGTATTTTGGTTGGTCTATTTGACAGTGACAACTACAATTTATTTTGGGGCGGAAAGGTTGAATGGGCATGTGCAAAGGACGTCACGTCGCTTGCTTAGCGAGTGCCGCTTCCTCCTGATTCGGCCCATACCTGGTGCGACTCGGGACCTCTGCCTCACACACACGTGACCGTACTCCCGCAAGCGCCTTGTCAAGATCGCGGCATCCCAAAAGCTAGCTAATGAGGTGACACAGGCGCAACACTTAAAGCTGAGGAGTAGGTTTCGCACATCCCCATATACTACGCAGGCAGTTTACACACACCTACTGTGGGCCGATTAGTCAGAGTATTGTAACAGGTAAGCATAGACATTGCTATTTAGGATTTATGGCAAAGTAACCTATTCATTTGCTTGTAAAGTAGCTATAGATGGATATATATCTCTCTAAGCTATCTCTGGGTACCAGTGCCTACTCGGTTTTGATTACTGAACATTGCTTGGACTAATCAACAAAATACAAATCATATATAGTGCATTTGGAAAGTATTCAGACCCTTTCATTTTTCCCTCAATTTTGATTACTGAACATTTTCAGTTCTCCTAGTCTTATTCAAATAATTATTACTTTTTTCCCCTAATCAATCTACACAACACCCCACAATGACAAAGCAAAGTAGGGTTTTAGACATTTTTGCAAATGTATTAAAAAATAATGGAAATATCATATTTACTTAAGTTCAGACCCTACCCTACCTGTGGTGGCAGGTACCTTAGTGGTAATAGCGTTGGGGCAGTAACCGTAAGGTTGCTGGATCGAATCCATGAGCTGACAAGGTGCCGTTCTGCCCCTGAGTAAGGCACTTAACCCACTGTTCCCAGGGCACCGAAGACATAGATGTCGATTAAGGCACGCCTCTCTGATTCAGAAGGGTTGGGTTAAATGCGGAAGACACATTTCAGTTGAATGCATTGTTGTACAACTGACTACTTTGTTGAGGCACCTTTGGCAGCGATTACAGCCTCGAGTCTTCTGTGGTATGATGCTACAAGCTTGGCACACCTGTATTTGAGGAGTTTCTGTGTGTAACTATTTAACTGTACTAGAATGCTTAAATTATCACAAACATTTAAAATAATCGATATTGTTTTTTTGGCAAGGAAAATATCAGATATCGTAGTGGCCAAAAATGGTAATATCGGTGCATCCCTAATGCATTCAATAAGTTTGTTTGTGTAACTCCGGTAGGGCAACATCTGATAAATAGTGTGTACCGGGGCTGGACCAGTCGGCAAAAGCCAACATCATCCATGACAGAGGACTGTTGATTGTCGACAGGGCAATGAATTCTATTATCTTGGCGTTAATGGGTTTCGCCTTTGCGTTGTCTCATTGAAATGTTCTTACTCTTTCAAATGACTGCTCGACTTGAACTTTAGTTGTTAGAAGTGTGTGCTTAATATTTTTCTGTTATGTGTAGCACTGTATTTTTCGTGGCATCATTATGTCACTTTTATATAGGTATGCATGTACATTTTGACATCGGTTTTGCACATCGGTGTTAAACTAGACATCGGGTTGATGCCATTGTTGTCGTTTTTATCTAACATCGTCAGATTCCGATATGCTCAGCGATATATCGTGCATTCCTGGAATCCATTTTAGAATAAGGTCTGAATACTTTCTGAACGCTCTGTATATCATAAATATAATCTGTATTAATTGACTGACTGTAAATCCATTTCCTGTAGGACATTGCTAGCTTATTTTATTGTTTCAAGTAGGGTTCTCACGGTACCAGTATCTATGTCAAAAAAGAAAACACAAAGCAGACAACTCTTTTTGGACCTTTAAAAGAAAACTGCATGTATTACAAATATTGTTTGCTATAGCTTGGAAAAGAAACTGGGTGACATCAGGCTGTTTTGTCTCCAACACCTAGACTGTTTTCCTCAGGAAAGTTTGTCCGCTTCATGTTTAGTTTTCTTGCCACGATTCCTCTGAGTATGGATTTACTGGTTTAGTGACAACCCTAGTGGGTTTCACTCAACTGCTTTATCATAAAGCTAATTGATGTACAAGGCTGGATCCAGGAGCCGCTCTGGAAATAGCTCCCTTCAGCCAACCCACATGTATACAGCCTGACGCCAAGAGCGAGCCTTCCACGGCCAGGCATGGAGGGCCTCATTCACCAGATTCCATGCTACGCATACCGGTATCACACCCCACTCCCTGTCTGTCTTCTGCTGTACAGTATATGGTCTGGATACAGGTTAGCCTCGGGCACAGGATGCATACCAAATCACCCTTGCCTATTCCCTACTCTACTTTTGATCAGCTCCTTTTGAGACACATCGCACCTGCCCAAAATCCTAGCCTTGAGCTTTTATGGAGGAACATTACAAAAGTGACTGATCAGTCTGGGCTTGAAGTGTTGATCCCTCTCTCTGGGGCTTGGATTGGCAGTAAACATGATGTGAGTCATCGTGAAACAAATGTTTGCTCACATGCCGGAACTGAATTGTCTGCTTTGAACACTGATAGTCTTCTCAATGCTGGATGGTACTAGACATTGCTGTGGTCCATTGTCATTTGGTCTACATTACTACTTTAGAGTTGTTGTAGCCAGAATTTTATAGTCAAATAGTGAAGTTGTCTTTTGTATGGGAACCTGATGCGTGGTGTCTGTTGCACAGCCGACACTTCGCTAAATGGTGTGACATTTGGCGCACAGAGGAAAGTTCCCCTCTCTCTGTATTAGCAGCATAAAGTAAGACGAGAGTGACAACAGGGGAAGTCTTCAGCCTTGGTTACCGTAACTGAGAAAGCTGAGAGTAGCTGTGGCAGGTACAGTAACATGAGGCTAGGCAAGGGTCACCAGTCGTGGGGGGGGGGGTGCTGTCTGTATAGCTGGCGCTGGGCCTGGTTTGACCACAGGGTGCCTGTGTCTGATGAAAGGTGGCGTTGATGAGCATGTCATGTCTTCTAGTCTGCCTTGTGTAATGGATTAGCCCATTTACACGTGTTCATGCCCCTGGGGCTCTGGCTGGAGTGTTTAAGAGAGGATCTCTATCCTCTGGTTTGGTGTGTGTTTCGGGGGGAGGAGGGAGTGCTGTGCACTCGCTGGTCCTAAAATCCACTCGGCTCTCTCTCTCTCCACTATGTCCTCCTATGGACACTCAAGGTAGGCCCATAAGTCTGGGATCAGATTACACAACACTTAATCCTACATTTAACCATTGGATACATCTACATATCTGATTCTGTATCAGTAGGTAGCGTCTCCCTACACCACTTTGACACTGGGTATTATTCCTCTGCTATTGGTACTGTTTACTGTAGGCCGTCATTGTAAATAAGAATTTGTTCTTAACCTTTCTAGCGCAGGCGTTCCGCTAGCGGAACCCCTCGACAACATTCTGCTGAAAAGGCAGCGCGGGAAATTCAAAAATATATTTTTTAAATATGTAACTTTCACACATTAACAAGTCCAATACAGCAAATGAAAGATAAACATCTTGTTAATCTACCCATTGTGTTCAATTTCAAAAAGGCTTTACAGCGAAAGCACAACATATGATTATGTTAGTTCAGAGCCAAGTCAAAAAAACACACAGCCATTTTCCCAGCCAAAGATAGGAGTCGCAGAAATATAGATACAATTTATCACTAACTTTTGATGATCTTCATCAGATGACACTCATAGGACATGTTACACAATACATGTATGTTTTGTTTGACAATGTGCATATTTATATCCAAAAGTGTTAGTTTACATTGGCGTGTTACGTGCAGTAATGTTTTGATTCCAAAACATCCGGTGATCTTGCAGATAGCCACAGAAATCCCAGATTATCATAATAAACATTGATAAAAGATACAAGTGTTATTCACATAATTAAAGATAGCCTTAATGCTACCGCTGTCAGATTTAAAAAAAAAACATAATCTGAGTACGGCGCTCAGAGCCCAATTCAGCCAAAGAAATATCCGCCATGTTGGAGTCAACAGAAGTTACAAATAACATGATAAATATTCACTTACCTTTTGCATGAAAGGCCTGCCCAGAGTAAACTGCCTGCTACTCAGGCCCAGAAGCTAAGATATGCATATTATTAGTAGTATTGGATAGAAAACACTCTGAAGTTTCTAAAACTGTTTGAATGATGTCTGAGTATAACAGAACTCATATGGCAGGCAAAAACCAGAGAAAAAAATCCAACCAGGAAGTGGGAAATCTGAGGTAGGTTGTTTTTCAACTCATTCCCTATTGAAGATACAGTGGGATATGGGTGATGTTGCACTTCCTAAGGCTTCCACTAGATGTCAACAGTTGTTAGAACCTTGTCTGATGCTTCTACTGTGAAGTGCCGAATGAGAGGGGAATGAGTCAGAGGTCTGGCAGAATGCTTTGAGCGCGTGACGCTCGTTCACGTGAGAGTGAGCTCTGTTCCATAGTTTTTCTACAGACAAAGGAATTCTCCGGTTGGAACATTATTGAAGATTTATGTTAAAAACATCCTAAAGATTGATTCTATACTTCGTTTGACATGTTTATACGGACTGTAATATGACTTTTTGTCTGAACTTTTGCCTGGAGCTGCCCGCGCGTCATGAGTTTAGATTGTGTCCTGAACATGTTAACAACAAGTAGGAATTTGAATATAATTGATGGACTTTATGGAACAAATCAAACATTTATTGTGGAACTGGGATTCCTGGGAGTGCATTCTGACGAAATTCATCAAAGGTAAGGGAATATTTATAATGCTATTTCTGACTAATGTTGACTCTAACATGGCGGATATCTTCCTGGGTTGTGTTGGTCTCTGAGCGCCGTACTCAGATTATTGCATGGTTTGCTTTTTCCGTAAAGTTTTTTTGAAATCTGACACAGCAGTTGCATTAAGCAGAAGTATATCTTTAAATCTGAATAACACTTGTATCTTTTTTTATTAATGTTTATTATGAGTATTTCTGTGATTTGATGTGGCTCTATGCAAATTCACGGGATGTTTTGGAGGCAAAGCCAAATGTAAACTGAGGTTTTTGGATATAAATATGAACTTGATCGAACAAAACATACATGTATTGTTTAACATGTTGTCCTGGGAGTGTCATCTGATGAAGAATATCAAAGGTTAGTGATTCATTTTATCAATATTTCTGCTTTTTGTGACTCCTCTCTGTGGTTGGAAAATCGCTGTATACTTTCTGTGACTAGTTGCTGAGCTAACATATGTTCTGCTTTCGCCGATAAGCTTTTTTGAAATCGGACACTGGTTGGATTAACGAGAATTTTATCTTTAAAATGGTGTCTAATACTTGTATGTTTGAGAAAATTGAATTATGAGATTTCTGTTGATTGAATTTGGAGCCCTGCAATTTCATTGGCTTTTGGCGAGGTGTTCCGCTAGCGGAACGGGGTCCTAGAACGGTTAAACATTTGTTCAAATTGCATTACCACCACTTTCTCTGCTCAGCGGTGGCCTTTTATATTCAACCAGCTTGTTATTGCTTATTATTAGCTATGCATTGTTGGGAAATTACACGTAAGTAAGCATTTCACTGTTAGTCTACACCTGTTGTTTACCAAGCATGTGACAAAAATGATTTGATTAAGAAACAAGATGTTTGGCTCCTCACAACCTGTGGCATGGGACTCACTGAGATGCAGACCTGAAGCATGATCTGTCAGGTTCTACATTTTTACCGCATGTACATAGTAACTGGCCAAATAGAAACAAGCCAGGCATTTTTATCAAAACAAATGAAGTAAATAGCCCACATTATTGAAAAATGTCATTAAGTTTTTTCAGGTTTCTGTTTATTCCTAAATATATATTTTTGCTTTCAAAATTACACTTTATTTTTACAGAACAACAACAATTGGATGTTCTCAGTCCGCAACCATGCTTAAACCACACCGGGAGACCTCATTTGAGGCTCTTCAAAAAATCTGAGATGTTGATTTTTGGGTGTAGTTACTCTTTTAATTCAAGTGCACACCTAGCAAGAGGCTGTGTTTTTGTTGTGAAGGTACAGTTTGCAAAGTGAATACCTGCTGGTATGATGAAAATAATGAGAGAATTCTGCCTGGTAATTTTACTTTGTAGTTAACATTTTAATTGAGAAGGTTTTTGGGAAAAACTTTTCCATCTACCAGATGGAAGCTGTGTGCATTGCAAAACGGGGGCGTTCTCGTTGCCTCTTCAGAAAGCTTCCATCTGGTAGATGTGTGCATTGCAACACGGGGGTGTTCTCGTTGCCTCTTCAGAAAGCTTCCATCTGGTAGATGTGCGCATTGCACACACGGGGGCGTTCTCGTTGCCTCTTCAGAAAGTTGCACGAAATTTGTAATCCCTGATGCATTTTGTTCATGTCTTATGATAAACTTGGGCTAATTAGTAAATGTTCAATACATTTAGTTGATTCCCTACAAAGGTCAATACTTTTCTGAATATTGTTGAGTTTTTTATGGATTCCACTAGGGGACTAATTATTATGTGGGCCAGAATTATGCTGTCTACCACCTATTGTTCCTGCAGTGATGATTCACCATCTTCTAATGTTTATATCATTTATCTTCAGATTAACAGCAAAAAGCTTAGGCCTGCTACCAGTAGCCTATGCAAATGAGGGAGCCAAATGAACAGCTCTCTCTCCGATGTGATTCGGTAGGCTACACTGCATGGTGAGACGAGTCACTCCAAGTTAAGCATCACTGTCTAGTAATCCGACGACGACATAGCAACAAAATAAAGTGTTTTCTTTGGTTTACTTGTCCCGATGCGATACCATGGACATTTTAACCATGTTGCATGATTTATGAATGGCAAAGGGATATAAGAGATCGACTTTATTCAGTCACCTTTTTATAAACTAGTTAACGCTTGCTGTTCAGTTGTCAGTCAACACAGAGTAAATAGCCTACTATGCTCTACTACTGTGTGGCCGGCTATGTGAAACGCACAAATAAAATGGTCCTAAAGAAATGTGTAAAACAATAAGTCGTGGATTTCGACTCATCCTTACCACTTACATTACATGGGACTTGATAATTCATGAGCATCATGCGCTCGCCCCTCCATGTAAAGAAATTTGACTGCAACAAGAGATGTGTATATATTGACGAGATGCTCATGTCTCCGCCCTAACAGTGGGAATGTTTGTCTCAAAGCCAGGAAGGCAGGCGTCAAGCTTTAGGTCCAAAATAAACCCATAGAAACACATTGGGCTTGTTTTGGACAGAGTTTTGCGAGTTTAACCTCTCGCTTTATTTCGGCTATGTTTTCCTGTCATCCCTCACTTTGACTGACCGCCTATCCTCTCAATAGATTGCTAGGAGATGTTTATAGTAGTGGGAGAGGGCTCAAAGGACTAGTGAATAGAAACTTTTAAAAGGAAAGTAGCCTAGTTTAATGTGAAAATGAGTATGTGACCGGCTGATTACCTGACGCCAATGGAAAACACTGGGTTAGGAGCTGTGGGCTGTAAGCTGGCCTTAGAACTGTAGGTAAGCCTTGTCCAAGCCAGAAAGGCTTCTGCCCTATGGGCCAATCTCCTGTTTATGTAGCGTGAGGCAGCATGATGTACAAGTACACCCCCTGGACAGGTTGCAAAGTCCAATACAGTAGCTTCTCTCTCTTCTCTCCCTGCGACTCATGGTGCTGCGCCTCCTGCTTGTCAGTGTTAATATTTAAAGACGTGCACCACCGCTCCTCTAATTTCCCCTGGAGGGTCAGGAGCTGGCCCCGCTGGAGGGTCAGGAGCTGGCCCCGCTGGAGGGTCAGGAGCTGGCCCCGCTGGAGGGTCAGGAGCTGGCCCCGCTGGAGGGTCAGGAGCTGGCCCCGCTGGAGGGTCAGGAGCTGGCCCCGCTGGAGGGTCAGGAGCTGGCCCCGCTGGAGGGTCAGGAGCTGGCCCCGCTGGAGGGTCAGGAGCTGGCCCCGCTGGAGGGTCAGGAGCTGGCCCCGCTGGAGGGTCAGGAGCTGGCCCCGCTGGAGGGTCAGGAGCTGGCCCCGCTGGAGGGTCAGGAGCTGGCCCCGCTGGAGGGTCAGGAGCTGGCCCCGCTGGAGGGTCAGGAGCTGGAGGGTCAGGAGCTGGAGGGTCAGGAGCTGGAGGGTCAGGAGCTGGCCCCGCTGGAGGGACAGGAGCTGGCCCCGCTGGAGGGACAGGAGCTGGCCCCGCTGGAGGGCCTCCTGTCCCGCTGGAGGGACAGGAGCTGGCCCCGCTGGAGGGACAGGAGCTGGCCCCGCTGGAGCTCCTGTCTGTCGACTCCCCAGAGATACCTGCTTGTTGTTATGGCAACAGGCATTCCTTTTTCTGGCTGTCTGAGTGGCATCTGGAGTCTCCGATCCTCAGGCTGTGATTGCATGGGCTAGGCCAACCGCCAGGCCATGGATGGATGAATGACTTGATCGGAGTTGGCTCAATGCTACTTTCTCAATGTGACTGGTCATAGGGTTATGATGCATGATGTAGTCAATCAGAACACACATACCTGACTGCCACATGAAGTGGCTGTCACAAATGTTATGTCTTCCTCCGTGTTAAATCCCTTGGTTCTGTTTGGTTATATGAAAACTTGTTCTAAGAGCAAACCATAAGGCCTAAATGGTGTGCGTTCATGCATGTGCAGGCGTGCCGTTCTGAAAATGCCTTCAGTAAAATAGTTAACTATCTTAAATTGAAGTGGAAGTTCAAAGAACCCTGTAGACACGGAACTTCCCTGTCTCTCCCCTTAACGTTGGGAAACCCCAGTGCTATTAAAGGTCCAACACGGCCTCTTCCAGCCCGCGTAGGACAGGACGGCAGACCTTTTCAAATACTATTGAAATAGTTAGAAATACTTCATTTGGGCTTGATTTGAGTTTGCCTTATGCAATTGAATCAACGGAGAAGTCTCAAAATGGCAGACCCCACCCACCTGGCACTCTAAGACAGGCTAAAGAAAACACTGTAGTATTTGAACCCAGGCCTCCCTTTCCCTCCACTAACTATCTGATCAGGGCTGGTTAGGTGACCTACCTCCCTTTCCCTCCACGAACTCTCTGATCAGGGCTGGTTAGGTGACCTACCTCCCTTTCCCTCCACGAACTATCTGATCAGGGCTGGTTAGGTGACCTACCTCCCTTTCCCTCCACTAACTCTCTGATCAGGGCTGGTTAGGTGACCTACCTCCCTTTCCCTCCACTAACTCTCTGATCAGGGCTGGTTAGGTGACCTACCTCCCTTTCCCTCCACTAACTCTCTGATCAGGGCTGGTTAGGTGACCTACCTCCCTTTCCCTCCACTAACTCTCTGATCAGGGCTGGTTAGGTGACCTACCTCCCTTTCCCTCCACTAACTCTCTGATCAGGGCTGGTTAGGTGACCTACCTCCCTTTCCCTCCACTAACTCTCTGATCAGGGCTGGTTAGGTGACCTACCTCCCTTTCCCTCCACTAACTCTCTGATCAGGGCTGGTTAGGTGACCTACCTCCCTTTCCCTCCACTAACTCTCTGATCAGGGCTGGTTAGGTGACCTACCTCCCTTTCCCTCCACTAACTCTCTGATCAGGGCTGGTTAGGTGACCTACCTCCCTTTCCCTCCACTAACTCTCTGATCAGGGCTGGTTAGGTGACCTACCTCCCTTTCCCTCCACTAACTCTCTGATCAGGGCTGGTTAGGTGACCTACCTCCCTTTCCCTCCACTAACTCTCTGATCAGGGCTGGTTAGGCGACCTACCTCCCTTTCCCTCCACTAACTCTCTGATCAGGGCTGGTTAGGCGACCTACCTCCCTTTCCCTCCACTAACTCTCTGATCAGGGCTGGTTAGGCGACCTACCTCCCTTTCCCTCCACTAACTCTCTGATCAGGGCTGGTTAGGCGACCTACCTCCCTTTCCCTCCACTAACTCTCTGATCAGGGCTGGTTAGGCGACCTACCTCCCTTTCCCTCCACTAACTCTCTGATCAGGGCTGGTTAGGCGACCTACCTCCCTTTCCCTCCACTAACTCTCTGATCAGGGCTGGTTAGGCGACCTACCTCCCTTTCCCTCCACTAACTCTCTGATCAGGGCTGGTTAGGCGACCTACCTCCCTTTCCCTCCACTAACTCTCTGATCAGGGCTGGTTAGGCGACCTACCTCCCTTTCCCTCCACTAACTCTCTGATCAGGGCTGGTTAGGCGACCTACCTCCCTTTCCCTCCACTAACTCTCTGATCAGGGCTGGTTAGGCGACCTACCTCCCTTTCCCTCCACTAACTCTCTGATCAGGGCTGGTTAGGCGACCTACCTCCCTTTCCCTCCACTAACTCTCTGATCAGGGCTGGTTAGGCGACCTACCTCCCTTTCCCTCCACTAACTCTCTGATCAGGGCTGGTTAGGCGACCTACCTCCCTTTCCCTCCACTAACTCTCTGATCAGGGCTGGTTAGGCGACCTACCTCCCTTTCCCTCCACTAACTCTCTGATCAGGGCTGGTTAGGCGACCTACCTCCCTTTCCCTCCACTAACTCTCTGATCAGGGCTGGTTAGGCGACCTACCTCCCTTTCCCTCCACTAACTCTCTGATCAGGGCTGGTTAGGCGACCTACCTCCCTTTCCCTCCACTAACTCTCTGATCAGGGCTGGTTAGGCGACCTACCTCCCTTTCCCTCCACTAACTCTCTGATCAGGGCTGGTTAGGCGACCTACCTCCCTTTCCCTCCACTAACTCTCTGATCAGGGCTGGTTAGGCGACCTACCTCCCTTTCCCTCCACTAACTCTCTGATCAGGGCTGGTTAGGCGACCTACCTCCCTTTCCCTCCACTAACTCTCTGATCAGGGCTGGTTAGGCGACCTACCTCCCTTTCCCTCCACTAACTCTCTGATCAGGGCTGGTTAGGCGACCTACCTCCCTTTCCCTCCACTAACTCTCTGATCAGGGCTGGTTAGGCAGCCCGAACCCGGGGTGCTAGCCTACTGGAAGGGACCTGATTTAGATTGGTGACGGGAGATTATGACTCATTAAAAAGCTCAGAGGCAGTTGCCTGGTGACTCCCTTCTAGCCCACTTTCCACCACAATGGCACTGTCTAGTATGCTCTGAGGCAGGGAGGGGAATGAGTACGAGAGTGTTCTCACGCCACATGTTGCAGACTACAATATATATACAAAAGTAGGTGGACAGCAATGTTCCCTCTATTGTTTTTGGGGCACTGAGCAAATTTCAGGTCTGCTGAGCGTAAACTTGACCGCTGTGAAAATTCTGTTCAACTGTGGACACAGAGGCTGTATACGCTGTAAGTAGCCAAGTAGGCTGCTGTGGCTATTTGATTATAATGTAGGCCTACCAGAGTGGTTTACCATCCCAAAGAATGGAAAAAATGCATCCCATAACATTTTAACATGGAAATAGCTGTTCTATCATTCAGCCTAATGTATCATCAGCCAATGTGTGGTGTTTAATGTAGTCCTACATTCCATGAGACTTTTGAAAAAAAACATGCAGGGCTTGACATTAACCTGTTCATCCACTTGTCCTTCAGACAAGGTGACTGAAAATGTGCTTTGATGCAAGAAACCATAGCATTATTACAGAGAATCAGACAAATTATACTACCCTTTGCTTATTGGCTACTTAGCTTATTCAAGGCTGTTGCAAAATAAAACACTACCCACTGACTCGCTTTTAAAAGATGTCTAGAAATCACCCCTTTTACTGTCTACAAATGATCTATAACTGGGCTAATAACTAACTAGCAAAGGATATGAACACAATGTGCACGTGGCTACATGCAGCTCTTGCTCAGGACCCCAGCTGTAAACACAGTCCAGTTCAAAGTGAATGGCACAGATCCATACATGGCAGTGGTCTATTTGCAGATAGGCCTACTGAAGCTCTGATTGGTTATGCTGCACTGGTCTGTGTAGAGTACAGTCTGAGTCGTGAGCAATAGAATTAAAATCCTATCCCGACGCTTTCTGCATACAACAAAATCTCTCCCATAATTTGTTTTTGTTTCGGGATATGTTGCATTGATAGTGGCTAATATGGCGTTGATTCGATCGAAATTGCCACAATACAGGGAAACGTTTAAGGTTGTTAACTAATGGGGAAAAGTGAGTGAAGTTCAAACTTGTGCTTCTCTCCGTGGGCAGATATTTCTTCTGTGCTCTGCAGAAGGGGGTAGTCTAATGGGGATAGTCTCGGGCTACTGCGTGGTCACTCACATGCAGCTTAGAGGTAACATTGGTGGACACCCCTTCAAATTAGTAGATTTGGCTATTTCAGCCACACCCGTTGCTGACAGTTGTATAAAATTGAGCACCTAGCCATGCAATCTCCTTAGACACACATTGGCAGTAGAATGGCCTTACTGAGGAGGTCAGTGACTTTCAACGTGGCACTGTCATAGGATGCCACCTTTCCAACAGGTCAGTTTGTCAAATGTATCCCCTGTTAGAGCTGCCACGGTCAACTGTAAGTGCTGTTATTGTAAAGTGGAAATGTTTAGCAGCAACAACGGCTCAGCCCGAAGTGGTAGGCCACACAAGCTCACAGAATGGAACCGGCGAGTGCTGAAGTGCGTAGCGTGTAAAAAAATCCTCTGTCCTCGGTTGCAACACTCACTACCGAGTTCTAAACTGCCTCTGGAAGCAACGGCAGCACAATAACTGTTCATTGGGAGCTTTATGAAATGGGAGGAGGCAGAGCAGCTGGCGGAATAATGGTCTGGGGATGTTTTCCATGGTTTGGGCTCCTTAGTTCTAGTGAAGGGAAATCTTAACTCCACAGCATTCAATGACATTCTAGATGGTTCTGTGCTTCCAACTTTGTGGCAACAGTTTGTGGGAGGCCCTTTACTGTTTCAGCATGACAATGCCCCTGTGCACAAAGCAAGGTCCATACAGAAATGGTTTCTCGATCGTTGTGGGAGAACTTGACTGGCCTGCATCAGTGACCTCACCAATGCTCATGGCTGAATGGAAGCAAGTCCCCGCAGCCTTGTTCCAACATCTAGTGGAAAGCCTTCCCAGAAGAGGGGAGGCTGTTAAAGCAGCCTTGTTCCAACATCTAGTGGAAAGCCTTCCCAGAAGAGTGGAGGTTGTTAAAGCAGCCTTGTTCCAACATCTAGTGGAAAGCCTTCCCAGAAGAGTGGAGGCTGTTATAGCAGCAATGTTCCAACATCTAGTGGAAAGCCTTCCCAGAAAAGTGGAGGCTGTTATGGCAGCAAAGGGGCGGACCAACTCTCTATTAATGCTCGTGATTTTGGAGTGAAATGTTCACGCAGGTGCCTTTTGGCCAGGTAGTGTACTTTAACAAGTGTTGCTTGTTCCTCTTTCACTTTCACTCCCCCTGTCAGTCACTGGGGTGGGGTGGTTTTCACGCCCCCTCTCAGTTACTGGGGGTAGGTTGATTTTCATTCGTGGTTTAGTAAAAACCCTGGGGTGAAACTCTGGTTGTTCTGCTCAGGATGTATGACGTCAACAGTGACCTGGTGTTCCTTTTGAAATGTTAGAGAACTTTCAAATCACTCCGACCTGGGTCAGGTGAATGTGCCAACGGCGACTGCTTCCCAAATTGCATGCTTCCCTATCTCCCCAAAATTGATGCGGTTACATATCGGGATATTATCTTTCACGATGTATTATTTTGACTATCGCTATTATTTTTGCACAAGTTGTCTGTACCTTCACCAACACTCCAGTATTTGTCTTTCATAGCTTGTTCTCCATCTTCTTTTTAAATAGGAGCTCATTTGGGAGCCAATTTGTTTTCGGCACTTTTATTTCCATGACTGATCAACACTGGTTTTCTCATGGCTCTCTTGTCCTTCTGCAGCAGACATATGTTGAGCAATATGTTTGGAACATATAATACTCTACTGTAGACCATGACCATATTCCCTATATAATACTCTACTGTAGACCAGGGCCCTATTCCCTATATAATACTCTACAGTTTGCCAGGGCCATATTCCCTATATAGTCCTCTACTTAGACCAGGGCCCTATTCCCTATATAATACTCTACTTTAGACTAGAGCCCTATTCCCTATATAATACTCTACTTTAGACCAGGGCCCTATTCCCTATATACTTCTCTACTGTAGACCAGTGCTCTATTCCCTATATAATACTCTACTTTAAACCAGGGCCATATTCCCAATATAATACTCTACTGTAGACCATGGCCCTATTCCCTATATAAAACTCTACTTTAGACCAGGGCCATATTCCCTATATAATACTCTACTTTAGAACAGGGCCCTATTCCCTATATAATACTCTACTGTAGACCATGGCCCTATTCCCTACATAATACTCTACTTTAGAACAGGGCCCTATTCCCTATATAATACTCTACTGTAGACCATGGCCCTATTCCCTATATAAAACTCTACTTTAGACCATGGCCCTATTCCCTATATAATACTCTACTTTAGAACAGGGCCCTATTCCCTATATAATACTCTACTTTAGACCAGGGCCCTATTCCCTACATAATACTCTACTTTAAACCAGGGCCATATTCCCTACATAATACTCTACTTTAGAACAGGGCCCTATTCCCTATATAATACTCTACTTTAGACCATGGCCCTATTCCCTATATAATACTCTACTTTAGAACAGGGCCCTATTCCCTATATAATACTCTACTTTAGACCAGGGCCCTATTCCCTACATAATACTCTACTTTAAACCAGGGCCATATTCCCTACATAATACTCTACTTTAGAACAGGGCCCTATTCCCTATATAAAACTCTACTTTAGACCATGGCCCTATTCCCTACATAATACTCTACTTTAAACCAGGGCCATATTCCCTACATAATACTCTACTTTAGAACAGGGCCCTATTCCCTATATAAAACTCTACTTTAGAACAGGGCCCTATTCCCTATATAATACTCTACTGTAGACCATGGCCCTATTCCCTATATAATACTCTACTGTAGACCATGGCCCTATTCCCTATATAATACTCTACTGTAGACCATGGCCCTATTCCCTATATAATACTCTACTGTAGACCAGGGCCATATTCCCTACATAATACTCTACTTTAGAACAGGGCCCTATTCCCAATATAATACTCTACTGTAGACCATGGCCATATTCCCTATATAATACTCTACTGTAGACCAGGGCCATATTCCCTACATAATACTCTACTTTAGAACAGGGCCCTATTCCCTATATAATACTCTACTGTAGACCATGGCCCTATTCCCTATATAATACTCTACTTTAAACCAGGGCCATATTCCCTATATAATACTCTACTGTAGACCATGGCCCTATTCCCTATATAAAACTCTACTTTAGACCATGGCCCTATTCCCTACATAATACTCTACTTTAAACCAGGGCCATATTCCCTACATAATACTCTACTTTAGAACAGGGCCCTATTCCCTATATAAAACTCTACTTTAGACCATGGCCCTATTCCCTACATAATACTCTACTTTAAACCAGGGCCATATTCCCTACATAATACTCTACTTTAGAACAGGGCCCTATTCCCTATATAAAACTCTACTTTAGACCATGGCCCTATTCCCTATATAATACTCTACTTTAGAACAGGGCCCTATTCCCTATATAATACTCTACTGTAGACCATGGCCCTATTCCCTATATAATACTCTACTGTAGACCATGGCCCTATTCCCTATATAATACTCTACTGTAGACCATGGCCCTATTCCCTATATAATACTCTACTGTAGACCAGGGCCATATTCCCTACATAATACTCTACTTTAGAACAGGGCCCTATTCCCAATATAATACTCTACTGTAGACCATGGCCATATTCCCTATATAATACTCTACTGTAGACCAGGGCCATATTCCCTACATAATACTCTACTTTAGAACAGGGCCCTATTCCCTATATAAAACTCTACTGTAGACCATGGCCATATTCCCTATATAATACTCTACTGTAGACCAGGGCCATATTCCCTACATAATACTCTACTTTAGAACAGGGCCCTATTCCCTATATAATACTCTACTGTAGACCATGGCCCTATTCCCTATATAATACTCTACTTTAAACCAGGGCCCTATTCCCTATATAATACTCTACTGTGACCATGGCCCTATTCCCTATATAATACTCTACTTTAAACCAGGGCCCTATTCCCTATATAATACTCTACTGTAGACCATGGCCCTATTCCCTATATAATACTCTAGTTTAAACCATGGCCCTATTCCCTATATAATACTCTACTTTAAACCAGGGCCCTATTCCCTATATAATACTCTACTTTAAACCATGGCCCTATTCCCTATATAAAACTCTACTGTAGACCAGGGCCATATTCCCTATATAATACTCTACTGTAGACCATGGCCCTATTCCCTATATAATACTCTACTTTAAACCAGGGCCCTATTCCCTATATAATACTCTACTTTAAACCATGGCCCTATTCCCTATATAAAACTCTACTGTAGACCAGGGCCATATTCCCTATATAATACTCTACAGAATCGCAATAAAATCACTATCAAATCGCAATTCATATATAATCGTGAGAATTGCAATACATAGTGTATCGTCACTTCGGTATCGTGAGGTCCCTGGCAATTTCCAGCCCTACTGTTACCTATATAGTGTACTGCTTTTGACCAGTGGCAATTTCAAGTAACCTTTCTCTCCACGTGCCAGTGTTGAAGCTGTGTTGTGAGTCCCGGCAATTGGAGGCATTACTTGTTTTGTTTTTTTCTCATGTTTTTTGTAGTAAATATTTCAGTAAATATTTTATTCTTGTGACCACCAACCTGGGATCTTCTCAAATAAGGATTCTAAGGCACTCACAGAATGCAGACAGGCAGGCCTCTGGAATGGTTGTGTTGTCACAACTTCAATACCAGGTTTAGTGTCACTTTACTCGATACCAAAACGATACTCAATGCTAAAATGATACCATGGCAAAAGACAGATTTCCCACTGGTTTTTCAGGTTTCTGCTCTCAAAGCATACTTTTTAATAGAAAAACAACATTGGCTGTTCTAAGTCCACAAGAATGCTTGAACCACTTCAGGGGACCAGGGGGGAGAAAGATCGGGCAGGAGAAAGGTCAGGCCTGGGGAGGGGGTGAACCAAATAATCAAAAGATTGTCACACGTGCCGAATTCAACAAGTGTAGACCTTACAGTGAAATGCTTACTTACAAGCCCTTAACTAACAATGCAGTTTTAAGAAAAAAAAGTTAAGTATTTACTAAAAGAAATGAAGAAAAATAATGTACATTTTTTTTTTGAAACATAAGTGATTAAGGAGCAACAATAAAATAACAGTAGCGGGGCTATACACACACACACACACACACACATATATATATATATGGGGTGCCGGTACAGAGGTTAACTTCTTATGGCTGCAATCCCGTTAACGGGAGGATATGACAACAGCCAGTGAGAGTGCAGGGCGCCAAATTCAAACAACAGAAATCTCATAATTAAAATTCCTCAAACATACATGTATCTTATACAATTTTAAAAGTAATCTTGTTGTTAATCCCACCAAAGTGTCCGATTTCAAATAGGCCTTTCAGCGAAAGCACCACAAACGATTATGTTAGGTCACCACCAACTCAAAGAGAAATTCAGCCATTTTTCCAGCCAGAGAGGAGTCATAAAAAGCACAAATAGAGATAAAATTAATCACTAACCTTTGATCTTCATCAGATGACACTCATAGGACTTCATGTTACACAATACATATATGTCTTGTTCGATTAAGTTCATATTTATATCCAAAAACCTCCGTTTACATTGGCGCCATGTTCAGAAATGCCTCCAATATCCGGAGAAATTGCAGAGAGCCACGTCAAATAACAGAAATACTCATCATAAACTTTGATGAAAGATACATGTTTTACATAGAATTAAAGATACACTTGTTCTTAATGCAACCGCTGTCAGATTTCAAAACGCTTTACGGCAAAACACAATATTCAATAATCTGAAAACAGCGTTCAGCCACAAAAGCAAGCCATACAGTTACCCGCCAAATTGTGCAGTCAACAAAACTAATAAAAAGCATTATAAATCTTCACTTTGCTGATCTTCGTCGTAATGCACTCCCAGGACTCCCACTTCCACAAGAAATGTTCGTTTTTTTCCCGGTAATGTCCATTTATGTCCAAATAGATATTTTTGTTGCGTGTTTTGTATACAAATCCAACGTCAGGGATGCGCGTTCACTAAAACCTGACGAAATGTCCAAAAGTTCTGTAACAGTCCATAGTAACATGTCAAACGATGTATTGAATCGATCTTTAGAATGTTTTTAACATAAATCTTGAATAACGTTCCAACCGGAGAATTACATTGACTTCAGATGAGCAATGGAACGGAGCTCCCTCTCATGTGAACGCGCATGGTCAAAGAATGGTCACCTCATGACAGACCTGACTAATTCTCCTCTCATCCGGACCCCTTCACTGGAGAGTCATCAGACAAGGTTCTACAGACTGTTGACATCTAGTGGAAGCCGTAGGAAGTGAAAAACTCATCCATATCTCGCTGTGATTTCAATGGGAGCTTGGTTGAAAATCTACCAGCCTCAGAATTTCCACTTCCTGTTTAGATTTTTTTTTCAGGTTTTTGCCTGCCATATGAGTTCTGTTATACGCACAGAGATAATTCAAACAGTTTTAGAAACTTCAGAGTGTTTTCTATCCAATACTAATAATAATATGCATATATTAACAACTATGACTGAGGAGCAGGCCGTTTACTCTGTGCACCTTTCATCCAAGCTACTCAATACTGCCCCTGCAGCCATAAGAAGTTAATTTAGTTGAATATTTATATATTCAATGTCAGTATTTTAAATATTGCATTTATTGTCTGTATGAAGATTACAAACTATCATTTCAACTTCTCAGGTTGTTTTCAAATTCAGTTCCAAAACCAGAGACAACATCTGGGTACTTTGCCAGCAAGGAATGGTAGAAGAGAACAGATATAATCAAACACTCAATGTGTTTAAAAATGTTTCTGTCGGTTTCTGAAGCAAATGTGGCATGCTGATATATATTTTCTTCATATGAATTTGGCTCTGCCGTTTGGGCGATAAGCTATTATTACCCCATTTCTGACAGTGAAGACTCCTTAACGTGGTCGTGCCTTCTGTTTCCCTCTTACGTTTTTGACACTCCCTTCTAACATAACTCGGCCCCTTAACAATACAGTTGAACATCCCTGTCATTACACTTGAAAGGATGGTTGTTCCACTCACTCTTTAATTTTGCTCTTGTGAATGACTGGGTTTGAACCGGGTGTCTTGCATGTCTCGGGACTGTTAGCCCATTTAGCTAAAGCTGCTAAAATGTTTTGCTCGCAAGGTGTTTTGCTACCAACCCGGCAATGGCTACTTTGTTCTAAGAACCAGCCTACATTCTCTGTCACAGAGGAATTCAATAAACAAAACAAGAGGCCCCCTCAAAATTCCTATCATTCAGTCACACCACTATCGCTTTCATCCAGAGACACCTGTATGCTAATCCTCAACGTCCAATCTGTTGACTTCGTTTGGAGGCGTTGCTAGACTAGTGCTACAGTTTTCTCTCTCAGCCTGTGCTGCTGCAGGTGTGTTGTGGGGTGGGCAGTCCTGCTCATGTTCTGACATGTCTCCTTTTTTATTCCCTCACTGTCATGAGTGGAGTGAGGGAGGAAAATAAAAAGGGTTGGCGGGAGGTAAAGAAACCGGAGGCTGTGTGCAGTCCTTGGTTGTAAACTAAGGAGGGGGGTTGATCCTAAATGCTTCCAGTAAGGCAGGGGGTGGGGTAGTCAATAGTACAACTTCCTGCAAGTGTTTGCATTTCCCCGTGTTGATATGTCAACACGCCTGCCCGCTAACGTTCCACCCCGCTCTGCTCCTCTCTGGACTCTCTTGTGACCCAGTAGTGGCATTTGTCCCTCACTCGTTGAGTTTTGGCTGCAGTCGACTGAACAAAGACATGACTGAAACAGGAACCAATTTTCTGCGATTTATGTATACAGTGGCTATATACAAATGAATGTCATATGTGGCTCTCTCACTAATTGACTGTACAACACAGAATATTATATTATGATTTCCGTTTGTGAGTGTGATATGGGTGTTTAGTTCAACGTTATAAAGAAAGGATTTTTACATACAATGTCAACACTGCAATGCTGATCTGAGCCTTGCTATTGGAAAACCACGTGTCTGACTTTTGGCCCTAGCAGATGCACCACTCCACGACTTCTTGTCTACAGTCAGGTGTTTTAGTCTTACCTCTCAGTATCTGCACTGCTGCTCGTGGCAACGGCATCTCGCTGAGTTTACCTTTGACTTTATAACTTCATCTCAATGTGATCCGCCTGATTCAGAAGATTTTAAAACCCCATTTAGAAGAAAAAATAAGTTTAAACCCCATTAGATTTTGAGTCAAGATAAGTTTCAGTATATATATTTTTTTCCCCAAGCAGGTTTGTTAGTTTTAGTTAAGTTGACCTTATTTTTTGTATAATAACCTTGGTGTGAACCACTGCCATATCCGTCTCATCTTTCTCTCGTGCTATTTTAACATCTGTCTCCTGTGCACTCTTTTGCACCATCTCTCCCTTTCTCAGTCTTGTGCCGATGCTCTTTTGAGCAATCTTGCTCCTTCTCGTATTCCCTTTTGAAGTGTGTTTCTCTCATTCCTCTCTCGCTCGCTCCCATCTTGTGTAAAATGGCAAGAGTATGTTGACTACACAGATACCGTATGAGTAGAATTCCATTGGAATGAAGTGTACCCTACTTGTCTGTGTCCTCCAGCCTTGGGTTGTAGCCTATTCACTAGGCATACCGTATGAAAACGTTTTACAAATAAATTAGCAGGTTGTCTTAATCTTTGCTTGTTCCAGTCCCTTTTTTTCTTCCGTTTTGGTGCTTAATCAATATCAAGAACCTGTGCCGTTCTGGAGGGCCATCTAATCGCTGCTTGTTACATTAGTTTTTACACCAAAAAATTACAAATTAGTCAGTTATCAGATGATATTATCCAGAGCAGATACATTTTCATACTGGCCCCCAGACCTTGCAGGATCCCTGTTGAGGCCTCGAGCGACTGTAGTCCTATCAGAGCGCTCCAGGGGAACGCTCCTTGTCACCTTGGCTACAGTGAATGCAGCACCGCCGGAGGAGGAAGGGGGGTGTGTGTCCATGTGAAAATAGTCATCCCATGTGCTTGTGGTGAGTTAGTGGTATGTGTCTGAGGGTTGGAGGAGATCAGATCTGCAGTTGCAAACGTAGCCTACTGGTTTGTTTAGTGAGAGGTCTAAGGATGTAGCAGGTATAGAGGACAAGTGGTGAACAAACTATCCCTGTTTTAATGTGTATCTGTGTGCGCTTTCTAGTGGTGGTTGATTTGGCTGTCAAGCTGTTGCCAAGGTACAGCTGTGACAGCTGTTAATTAAGAGCAAGTTCTGTGGTAGAGATGACTGTTTTTTCCCCCCACGATGGCCAGGCATTTGCGTGACCTTAGAAACATTTAGGCCTAGGTCTTCATTTCGCCACTGTGGATGTAAATAAAGTAGTGTGGGCATAGTGAGTCCTCCCTTTTGCCGTTCTTCTCCTTTTCCCAGCCCAAGGACTAACCAGGCCAGGCTCCCTCCCCAGCTAGTCAGCCAGGCCACCAGGACTCATTCTAACCAGTCCAGGCTCCCTCCCCAGCTAGTCAGCCAGGCCACCAGGACTCGTTCTAACCAGTCCAGCGCTCCCTCCCCTGCCAGCCAGCCAGGATCCGTTCTAACCAACCTAACCTAACCTAGGAACAGTGGGTTAACTGCCTGTTCAGGGGCAGAACGACAGATTTTTACCTTGTCAGCTCAGGGATTCAATCTTGCAACCTTACAGTTAACCAGTCCAACGCTCTAACCACCTGCCTCACGAGGAGCCCGCCTGTTACGCGAATGCAGTAAGAAGCCAAGGTAAGTTTCTAGCTAGCATTACACTTATCTGATAAAAATCAATCAATCATAATCACTAGTTATAACTACACATGGTTGATGATATTACTGTTTATCTAGCGTGTCCATATAATCGATGCAGTGCGCATTCGCGAAACAGAACTGTCGTTGCTCCAACGTGTACCTAACAATAAACATCAATGCCTTTCTTAAAATCAATACATAGAAGTATGTCATTTTAAACCTGCATATTTAGCTAAAGGAAATCCAGGTTAGCAGGCAATATTAAACTAGGGAAACTGTCACTTCTCTTGCGTTCATTGCACGCAGAGTCAGGGTATATGCAACAGTTTGGGCCGCCTGGCTCATTGCGAACTAATTTGCCAGAATTGTATGTAATTATGACATAACATTGAAGGTTTTGCAATGTAACAGGAATATTTAGACTTAGGGATGCCACCCGTTAGATAAAATAAGGAACGGTTCCGTATTTCACTGAAAGAATAAATGTTTTGTTTTCGAGAGAGTTTCCGGATTCGACCATATTAATGACCTAAGGCTCGTATTTCTGTGTGTTATTAAGTTTATGATTTGATAGAGCCGTCTGACTGAGCGATGGTAAGCAAGCTCGTAAGCGTTCATTCAAACAGCACTTTCGTGCGTTTTGGCAGCAGCTCTTCGCAATGCTTCAAGCATTGCGCTGTTAATGACTTCAAGCCTATCAACTCCCGAGATCAGGCTGGTGTAACTGATGTGAAATGGCTAGCTAGTTAGCGGGGTGTGCGCTAATAGCGTTTCAAACTTCACTCGCTCTGAGACTTGGAGTAGTTGTTCCCCTTGCTTTGCATGGGTAACGCTGCTTCGAGGCTGGTTATTGTCGATGTGTTCCTGGTTCGAGCCCAGGTAGGGGCGAGGAGAGGGACGGAAACTATACTGTTACACTGGCAATACTAAAGTGCCTATAAGAACATCCAATAGTCAAAGGTATATGAAATACAAATGGTATAGAGAGAAATAGTCCTATAATAACTCCAACCTAAAACTTCTTACCTGGGAATATTGAAGACTCATGTTAAAAGGAACCACCAGCTTTCATATGTTCTCATGTTCTGAGCAAGGAACTTAAACGTTAGCTTTTTTTACATGGCACATATTGCACTTTTACTTCCTACTCCAACATTTTGTTTTTGCATTATTTAAACCAAATTGAACGTGTCATTATTTATTTGAGGCTAAATTGATTTTATTGAAGTGTTAAAATAAGTGTTCATTCAGTATTGTTGTAATTGTCACTATAATTGTTGTAATTGTCATCGGCCGATGAATCGGTATTGGCTTTTTTTTGGTCCTCCAATAACCGGTATTGTCGTTGAAAAATCATAATCGGTCGACCTCTACCCCAGACACTTCCTGAGTTCCCAAGACTGGGCCTGGTGCATTTCTGACACTTGCTTGTGGGACGAAGTGGTCTAATAGTAGGGCTGGTAGTTGCCAGGGACTTGACGATATTATCACCATACTGCGATTTTATTGCTAATTTATCTTCAAAACATTTCTCACCAGATGTCTGCTGCAGATGGACGAAACAGCCATGAGAGAAACATTTTTGATCAGTGGTGGGGGGTGCTGAAAACAAATTGACAACCTATAAATTCAAAATACTGGAGTTTTGGTGCAAAAATATAGCGATACTGTTAAACTATATGATTAATCGTCAAAAATATCACTGTGACCAACCACCTTGATTTGATCTTATGTTGCAACGTTTTTAATTGTTTTTATTATATTGGATAAAAGCAGATATATATATATATATATATAATCATTTTGTAGCTATATATATATATCATACACTGCATTTGAGGAACAATGGGAAAGTAATTTTGCTTTGAACGTTGATAAACTTGTAACCTCAATTTTGAGAAAATGGCCTTGGAATCGTTTTGGTACTTCTGCTGCAAATTTGTCCTTTGTCTGTCTACACCCATTCAGCATTGTTCACATCCTCTTAAGTCAGCCCCGCCCATCTCTTTAAGGATTCACATGTGAGGTCATGTGCTAAATATTTGAGGTTGTTCAAAGTAGCCACCCTTTGCCTTGACAGCTTTGTACCCTCTTGGAATTCTCTGTCTGCTTCACCTGGAACGTTTTTCCATCAGTCTTGAAGGAGTTCCCACATATGCTGAGCACTTGTTGGCTGCTTTTCCATCACTCTGCAGTTCAACTCATCCCAAACCATCTCAATTGGGTTGAAGCCGGGTGATTGTGGAAGCCAGGTCATCTGATGCAGCACTCAATCACTCTCCTTCTTGGTCAAATAGACATTACACAGCCTTGTGGTGTGTTGGGTCATTGTCCTGTTGAAAAACAAATGATAGTCCCACTAAGTGCAAACGAGATGGGATGGCGTATCGCTGTGGTAGCCATGCTGGGTAAGTGTGCATTAAATTATAAATGAATCACAGATTTCCACTTGTCTGATGTCCATTGCTCGTTTCTTTGCCCAAGCAAGTCTCTTCTTATTATTGGTGTCCTGTAGTAGTGGTTGTTTTGCAGAAATTCACAGTCTTCTCTGAACAGTTGATGTTGAAGTGTCTTTTCTTGAACTCTGACGTATTTATTTGAGCTGCAATTTCTGAGGCTGGTAACTCTAATGAACTTATCCTCTGCAGCAGAGGTATCTCTGGATCTTCCTTTCCTGTGGCGGTCCTCATGAGAGCCAGTTTCATCATAGCGCTTGATGGTTTTTGCGACTGCACTTGAAAATACTTTGAAAGTTCTTGACATTTTCCAGATTGACTGACCTTCATGTCTTAAAGGAAGGAACGACTGTCATTTCTCTTTGCTTATTTTAGCTGTTCTTGCCATAATATGGACTTGGTCTTTTACCAAATAGGGTAATCTTCTGTATACCACCTCTACCTTGTCACAACACAACTGATTCGCCTCAACCGCATTAAGGAGGAAATAAATTCCACAAATTAACTTAACAAGGCACACCTTTGAAATGCATTCCAGGTGAATACCTCATGAAGTTATTTGAGAGAATGCCAAGAGTGTGCAAAGCTGTCATCAAGGCAAAGGGTGGCTACTTTGAAGAATCTCAAATATAAAATGTTTTGATTTGTTAACCCTTTTTTGGGTTACTACATGATTCCATGTGTTATTTCATAGTTTTGATATCTTCACTATTATTCTACAATGTAGAAAATAGGAAAAATAAAGAAACCCTTGAATGAGTACATGTCAACTTTTGACTGGTACTGTAGTTGTATGCATACAATCAGGGGTATCAAGTGGCTGAGCAGCGGGTTAGAAAATGAATTAATAGTTGCAACTTATTGCGTGTGTTAGGAGAGAGTTATGTGAATAGAGGCACTGCAGATAGTGCTGATGACTGGTCTGTCTGAGGAAATCTATATTCAGAGAGCCTGTTGCTGTCCTGCCATTGACTTAGTTTCAGGGCATGTGATGTCCACAGCCTCTTTGTCGCAAAACTCAAAAAGATAAGATTGTCTAGCTGTGTCCAGTCCAGGTGGTGTTTGTACAGGCAGACCATCTGTGGGAGGAAGGGTGTCAGCGTTGTGCAGCAGCTGAAACCTGGTCCGGACTGAGTCTGAACGCTCCTTGGTGACAGCACCAGGCTCCAGAGCATCACAGATGTAAAACAGGAAATAACAAAAACTTTTAAGACATAACAGCATTAAGTGAATTAAAGTTTGGATTCAGGTGTTGTTGCCAGCCATATCTTTCCACCAGCGCCGTACCATCCTCCAGTCCAACCAGCTGAGGGATTTTGACCCGTCACAGTGCTGTCCTTCACAACACCAGCAATCTCAGACAGTGTTCTCTCTGGTCTTTCTGAAGCTCTCCTTGATGACGCCGAGCACCAGTTGGGGGAAAACTTGGTGTGTCTTGTGATCAGGAAGTGAAGGTCCAGACTGGTGGAGCTTGTGCATGGTGCGCCAGGCACAATACCAGAGCACAAACTTGTTGTTTTGGCCACTGCAGTTGTCACATTTCAGGGCCACGTGTTTCCCCAACTCCGTAGTTGGTGAAGAAATGGTGCATGTAGTTGATGACATCGCTGCTGCCTTTTCTGGATGACCTTTAGTTGCCTTGTTGTGGTATTCCTTCACAGCAGACACCAAACAAGACACACTTGCGAGGAGTTAAAAAATAGATTGGGACCTGGCTATATATTTTTTGAGTGAATATCTATGTCCTTAATCAGTATAAAGGAGGACGTTTTGCTTGCTTGTTGAGAAAAGTCAAAGATGTAATGTATCCTGATGTCTTTGCTTGCTGGTGCAAGACTACAGGTCTTGTCAGGTGGTTTTGCAGTCAGCAACTATCTTTTGGTAGACAGACCACTAACTCTGAACAAGCAGGATATGCTGCTCTTGCTTCTTCAGCTTGGCTGACTTAACAGCCTCTGGCAGATCAGATCTGAAGACCTTATAGTTGTTCCTCTGGCACTGCCAGCACAGGTCTGTCCTGGGCTTAGTGCTTTAGATGTGGGGCAGCAATTTTCTCCACAGGTTCCTGAAGGAAGACAGCATGACTACAACTTACCTCTGGAAAATACAGAAATACTCTGAGATCAGTGAAAGTAGTGGCAATCATGTTAGACATCAATTAAATAATCATACCAAGTGTTGTCATCGATTCCTTGTAGACACGCCACACTGCTGTTTTTGTCACATGGGATGCCAGCAGCTTTCCATCAAGGTGTTTTTCCTGGGTGGCGTCCTGGTAATACAATTGCATTATCCTCTGTGTAGTTCTTGAAGTTCATCACTCACTACAAATACTCATACTTCAGGTGTAATCTGTGCTTGATTGGGCCAGCTCTCTTTTTGGTGGGAGGCATTAGACCATTCTCCTTGTATGACTGGTGGAGGAGAGTCAGGCGTGTTCTACTGCTGCTGAAAGACACATTTCAGATACAAATATTTTAGCATTATTATACAATAGATAGCTGTAATCACTCTGACACACCTGGCTAACCTAATGGGTCATCAGCTAGCTAGCTAACTTGGGTTATTTTGTTTAGACATCTAGCTAGCTAGCTAAACAATGAACCATAATCCCGACCCATAGAGTACTAGCAATACAAACCGTTTGTCATAGTTAGGTAAAGTTAACCAAAAAGGTTCAATGTTAGCTAGCTAACATTAGGCTATAACTAGCAATGCAAAATGGAATTCTGAGGTAACATTACTACACACAGATCATAAAAGTAATGCCAGCTAGCTATCTAACAGTAAACGTTAACTTGCAATGAAAACTTTCTGCCAAAAAATGCATTTTGCAAATAAAGTTCTCCTTTTGAAGTAGTGACCCGTGACATATGCCTAGTTTCCTGAAACGGGTCACATGACTATCGATTTTATTTTTTTTCTCCCCCATAACTATCTAGTAGTGCTAGTTTGTATTCATTTGAAAGTCACCAAATGCGTAGTGCTATTTCAGTATCTGAATACATAGGCCTTTCCTGTTTATGTTTCTGGAAGATTTGTCTCTGCTGACCTACCTAGTTACCCATGTTATTTACATTTGAGTCATTTTTAGCTAATGCCCTACAGTAGCAATTAGTCAAGTGCCTTGCTCAAGGGCACATCGACAGATTTTTCACCTAGTCGGCTTGTGTGTTTGAACCAGCCACCTTTCGGTTACTGGCCCAACACTATTAACTGCTAGGATACCTACTTAGACCCACGATGTTATCGTGACCTAAACCCATGTTCCAGCAGATTCCTCTTGCCTAAATCTTCAGCACAGCCACCATAGGAATCTGGTCAAAAGTAGTGCACTATGTAGGGAATAGGGTGCCCTTTGGGACACGCCCTGGGTCCGTGCCAGTGGCTCAGCTGGATTTGTAGTAAAGATATGGGGGATCTGAGGAAGGGGATTAGGGCACTGTGGTGGATATATTAGTTATTCAAAAACCCCTACTGATCCCATATGTTTCACCCTGTTCAGGGATGTCGGAGGGGTAGAGAGGAGGGTTGACATGGTAATCTCAGGTGGTTTGTGTTTCACTTCTCGTGGATGTTAGCTAGGCTATAGCCTAGCATATTTTAGCTTGAAACCCCACAACATTTATCCCTTTCACATAGAGAATACGTAAGAGATGTAAAAAGCCGCGTCCTGGATGCTGATTTGGATGAGCAATGTTCCAAGTCGTGCTGTGTTGGCTGTCACAGACACCTGTGCCTGCTAACAGTTCCATCTGAAAATGATCACTGCGCCTCTTCACAATATCCTATTCATGTTGTTGTCTGAATCATCTCTTGTATATATCTCCTCTCACTCATTATTTCCCCTTGCTTCCAGCCTAGCATTCAGTGTGGTACCATGGGGGTTAATATTAGCCTTGCTGTCTGCTTGTCAGACCTCAGAATCAATGTTTCACGTTTGAATTTCTCTCTGTGGTACCATACATGGAGTGAACGGTGCCCAGAAAACTTTTTCTGAGCCAGTCGAAATCACGCATCATCACCATTATCATGGACATATCCAAGTAAATGCCAATAGGGGGGGAAAAAACTCACAGAACTGCAGCTAGTATGCTGTCATTCCAGGTTCAATGTCTGACATGACTGCGTTAGCTGAAGTTGGCTAGCAAGTGACAAGAACTTATCCAGCCTGCTTAGCAACCATTTTGTTTAGAACGGACGACCAGTTCTTTTGCATAGCAACTATGCAAAAATAATGAATGATTTTGTCGCGTCTGTAGCAACATGACCAAAATAACTTACAACCAGCTTTTTGTCTGGACTGTATCTTCTGGTGGAGCAATGAAATCGTATGAATTGACTTGGTTTGAATGAAAATGTGTGTTTCATTGTTATTTGAGTAGGTTGGTAAGTTTTACAAAAGCAAAAAGGCACGCGAAACAGTGCTGCATCATGAATACAGTCACGGGTAAATGCTATCGCGTCGTGCCGATCAACGCCATTTACCTGTGACTATAATCCTGATACAGCACTGCCTCTTACCTGTGACTGTAATCCGGATACAGCACTGCCTCTTACCTGTGACTGTAATCCTGATACAGCACTGCCTCTTACCTGTGACTGTAATCCTGATACAGCACTGCCTCTTACCTGTGACTGTAATCCTGATACAGCACTGCCTCTTACCTGTGACTGTAATCCTGATACAGCACTGCCTCTTACCTGTGACTGTAATCCTGATACAGCACTGCCTCTTACCTGTGACTGTAATCCTGATACAGCACTGCCTCTTACCTGTGACTGTAATCCTGATACAGCACTGCCTCTTACCTGTGACTGTAATCCTGATACAGCACTGCCTCTTACCTGTGACTGTAATCCTGATACAGCACTGCCTCTTACCTGTGACTGTAATCCTGATACAGCACTGCCGCTTCTGCCTAATTGCTTAATTGTTAGTCGATTAGTGTCAGCAGGGCTTTCCTGTGGTTTAGTCTTCCAGGCAGTCTTTCTCACTGGCACACATCCCACTGCTGATCATGCCAGCCTAGTACATGTGACCTGTCAAACACAACATTCACTCACCACTGCTTACCTTACTAACATGCAAATAAAGCTCAGTCCCATTATTTCACCATCAGTCAGTTGTTTTGTAATGAGGCTAGGACTCTCTTTTATATATATCACACACACACACACGGCTGCATTGTCTTCAAATCTAACCTAGTTTCCCCGAGCGAGGTGGCCCTGGCTGAACTCAAGTCCCTGTCATTACCTGTTGGGTTTGTTCTCTCTGTTCTCTGATACTGGGCTCATTCTCACCCTTTATACACCAATACTTATGCTGAGCTATTTGTGCTTTTTGAGCTCGGTTTGGTTCTGGTTTGATTATGAAGAAATTCACGGATTTCAGTTTCAATGTATTTTTTTTAACTTGAAATCCACTATGCATTGTGGGTTGAATGCTGTAACACAGAATAAAACTGTTAATAACAGGTCCATGATGGCAGTGACTAATTTATGGTTATCAATGAATAACTATTTATTCACATTACTTTAATAAAATATTGCAGTTGTGTATATTATGTTTGATTTGATTACTTTAATATTTAATTCCATCTCATCTCTATAGAGCTGCTGCCGATGCTGTCTGACAAATTCAACATTTTAGTTGTTTTGAAGTAAATAAGGCATTCTAATATTACTGCTGAATACAAACTATCAATATCTTAGATCATGTATTTTCAGGTAGAGATACCTCGCGGAGCATCTGCTCTCCGTCAGGCGCGCAATGCATTATGGTCATTGCGTAGTTAACACATTCTCTGCTCTAAATCTTGTTGAATATTAGCCTGTTGGAAACGGCTCTACTGAATCACACAGTTTGGGCTTGATCTGATTGACCTCTAAAGAAACTGCAGTGAGAAAATGCACCTTGAGCTCACCGTAAAAAAAAAAAATGGAATTCAAATAATTGAACCTTCGTCCAAAAAATTATAATAACCAAAATGTTGTTTAATCGCTCAGCACTAGCCACTACCCTCCCAGTTTGTTTTCAATGTATTTTTCACTCCCCTGCCGCCCCTCCCTCAGTGTGTGATATTGTCCTGAGAGTGGCCAGCTAATTGAGGCCGGTGGGTCTACTCTGCTCCCCCTATCAGCTCCCTGCCTGGCAGTGTCGTACCGGCCCACCAGGGGAGCACGCGACTGCATTTAGAAAAGACTCTGTCTCTGGGCCGAGCTGACTATGCCTCGGCGGTTCCGGCCCACCAGGGGAGCACGCGACTGCATCTAGAAGAGACTCTGTCTCTGGGCCGAGCTGACTATGCCTCGGCGGTTCCGGCCCACCAGGGGAGCACGCGACTGCATCTAGAAGAGACTCTGTCTCTGGGCCGAGCTGACTATGCCTCGGCGGTTCCGGCCCACCAGGGGAGCACGCGACTGCATCTAGAAGAGACTCTGTCTCTGGGCCGAGCTGACTATGCCTCGGCGGTTCCGGCCCACCAGGGGAGCACGCGACTGCATCTAGAAGAGACTCTGTCTCTGGGCCGAGCTGACTGCCTCGGCGGTTGCGTCCCAAAGCACATCCTATTCCCTTTATGCTGCACTACTTCTACCAAAGGGAATAGGGTTTCATTTGTGACGCAGCCAGGGCCTCTGTCTCAGCTAGTTCCCAGTACTGCAAGTTTACTCACTGACTTTTCTCCCAGTTTAGCTTCTACAGACAATGGGGGGGGGGGGGGGGGTTGAATGTGCAACCTAGCTGTTCTTTCTCAGGATAAGTGTGTGTAGTTTAGTGGTGTGTGTGTGTGTGTGTTGTACTGTCTTTCCTAGGTTCATATAGGCCTAGGCTAAGCCTCCTATCTCTAGGTATCAGGTGAAGGAAAATAATGTAGCTAGTTAAACTATTTCTTAGTGCTGAGTGGACACACAATGTGTACCCAACAACATTCAGTCCAGCTGGAAAAGAAAGGGACATGTTGGAACTACAAACGGGGGAACTGGTTATGGTGTATGTGGAACATAGCAGGATAACTGATCAGCTTGTGACTTTGTTCTCCTTCATTAAGACTTGTGCAGCAGCTGTGAGGTAATGACACTTTATGCTAATCATAACTCAGTTGAACTGAATGTAGCCTAGGCCTAAATGGGCCCGTTGTTGGCATTTGTTTTGTGTGTAGGCCTATCTGTGTCTTGGCCAGTACTGTTTTTTGGGGTTAATAGGTTAACGGAATTTGACTAATATTGACTTTTTAAATTATATTACTCTAGGCCTATGTCTTTGTCAACTACGTATGATTTAGGCTACACGATTCTGCCTGATAGCAGTCAGTTTCACACCCACACAGTGTTCATATCCGTACAGTGCGTGTTGCATTTCCTGTGTGGTAACAAACACATGGTCTTTACAGGCTGAGTTGATGTGTTTGCTCTCTCCTCTCCATCTGTGCTGACAGCTGGGTGTAATTGCAGAAGTACTAGTTTGCAAATATGGCAGAGTTATTTGCATGAGTTTCCGGCAATGTTGTGGAAGCTGGTCTGGCCTTACCACAATGTGGCTGCCATGGGCTGGTCCTCTAGCTAGTGCCACGCAGAGAGACAGGCTATGACTGGGGGCTGGTCCTCTAGCTAGTGCCACGCAGAGAGACAGGCTATGACTGGGGGCTGGTCCTCTAGCTAGTGCCACGCAGAGAGACAGGCTATGACTGGGGGCTGGTCCTCTAGCTAGTGCCATGCAGAGAGACAGGCTATGACTGGGGGCTGGTCCTCTAGCTAGTGCCATGCAGAGAGACAGGCTATGACTGGGGGCTGGTCCTCTAGCTAGTGCCATGCAGAGAGACAGGCTATGACTGGGGGCTGGTCCTCTAGCTAGTGCCACGCAGAGAGAGAGGCTATGACTGGGGGCTGGTCCTCTAGCTAGTGCCACGCAGAGAGAGAGGCTATGACTGGGGGCTGGTCCTCTAGCTAGTGCCACGCAGAGAGACAGGCTATGACTGGGGGCTGTTCCTCTAGCTAGTGCCACGCAGAGAGACAGGCTATGACTGGGGGCTGTTCCTCTAGCTAGTGCCACGCAGAGAGACAGGCTATGACTGGGGGCTGTTCCTCTAGCTAGTGCCACGCAGAGAGACAGGCTATGACTGGGGGCTGGTCCTCTAGCTAGTGCCACGCAGAGAGACAGGCTATGACTGGGGGCTGGTCCTCTAGCTAGTGCCACGCAGAGAGACAGGCTATGACTGGGGGCTGGTCCTCTAGCTAGTGCCACGCAGAGAGACAGGCTATGACTGGGGGATGTTCCTCTAGCTAGTGCCACGCAGAGAGACAGGCTATGACTGGGGGCTGTTCCTCTAGCTAGTGCCATGCAGAGAGACAGGCTATGACTGGGGGCTGTTCCTCTAGCTAGTGCCATGCAGAGAGACAGGCTATGACTGGGGTTAATCTCAACGACGCGATTGGCTTCCTCTCCTTTCCTCCATATTCACTGACATTAACTTGAGACACAACTAGGGGACTATTATTAGGGATAGAGGACCTTGACACATGGAAGTCTATATGCTGACTGACTGGAAATTGATGCTAATACCACTTATCTGGTGAGTAGAGCCCAACCCCTGTATACTCATGTTTGAAGGCACTCCAAGCTGTGGGACTCCTTTTCTTGGCTGTGTCTATAGGCTGTGTTTTGAGACGCTGTACAGTTTGTACTTCCCTTTTCTGTTACTCTACGTACAAATTGTCCTCTAGTCATATTTGGTGTCTCTTTCGCTCTCTCTCACTCTCGGTGTCTGTAGCAGTGCCCTAATGCAGTGTATAATGCTTAGTGCTGTTTGGAGCTGGTAATTAAAGGCGTCAGGGAGAGATTTACTCTCTAGAGAACTAGTGGCTCCTTTGAACAGTGGCACTGTTGCTGGCACCAGCTAAATGGAGATTATAAATCTAATCAATTTATATGTCACATGCGCCAAATACGAGTGTAGACCATACTGTGAAATGCTTGCTTACAAGTCCTTACCAACGATGCAGAGTTAACATTCAAATAGTAAAGAGGAATAAAATACACAACATGGAGCTATATACCATGGTTACTGAGTACCAGTAACCAGCTCAATGTGCAGTAATACAAGGTATTTCAGGTAGATATGTACCAGAAGGCGAGACTGAGGGTGGAGGGGTTGGTGAAATTATTATTATTAATAATATTTTGTTTGGAAGACTGCCCCTCTAACTGGCACTAGGTAAGAGGAGCTGAGAGGGAGATGGAGACAGAGGGTGAGAGAGACAAGTAAAGAAGAGATGGAAAAAGAAGTTTGGTTTTACCCTCAGAATCGTAGCCCTGTCTTTGGGTCAGGGTGAGAGAGTGAGGCACAGCTTGCTTCCTCTCTCTGTAGAGAAGGTGAGCAAGGTGAGCTCTGTAGAGAAGGTGAGCAAGGCAAAGTGAGTGAAGGGAATAGAGGGTCTGTTTGTCGTATCTTTTTCAGGGGGTAGATCCGTTTTAATTGTGCAGATTGTAGCTTCGTCATTTCCAATTCCAATATTTAAAAATATATATATAT
Organism: Salvelinus fontinalis; assembly: GCF_029448725.1. Classification (NCBI taxonomy): domain Eukaryota; kingdom Metazoa; phylum Chordata; class Actinopteri; order Salmoniformes; family Salmonidae; genus Salvelinus; species Salvelinus fontinalis. The sequence continues at coordinate 14,861,314 of NC_074696.1, forward strand.
TTTCCCCTAACCCTACCACCCCTTGGACGTAGGCTTATACATACTATATAGATTTTATGGACACAATATATTTTACAGTAGTTATCTTTTGTTTGTTTTTACTCCCAGCCTTCAGCTTCACCCAACCCCTCCCGTCTATCTCTTATCACCATCTGTTTTTCTTCCATTATCCATATCTTTTTCAACTGGGATCTTTCACAAAAGTTCAGAATGTTTCTACAGATTGTAAATTAAATAAAAAAAATATTTGCTACGAATATTATTGATTGATTTGACTTTTTAAAGAATCACACAGCAGTGCTATTTTCAGGGTTAGCTCCAACTTTCTATAAAAATGTATTGTAGTAAGAATTTCTTTCTTTCGGGATATGTATACCGAGTATGTCCACATCCTCGTCGGACCACATTTTATTGGTAAACTACACGGTAATCTGAACGCTGAATTTTTTTTGTGATCAATATGTAACATTTATCATAATTTGGTTTTAATCCAGAGAGGTTAGAGAAAGAGACTGTGGGCGTTGTCCTGTTCTTGGCTCAGAGTGGGCGAGACGACAGATCGAGAAAGATATGAGAGCTAGAATGATCTATTTCACTTGCTTTGGCAATGTAAACAGATGTTTCCCATGCCAATAAAGCCCTTTGGATTGAGAGATGGGAAAATGTAGAGGCCTGTGGGGAAAGAAGGCAAGACACTAGTTGAATTGGAACACATTGCTCTCGAAGATAAAAAATAAATAAATGGGAGAATGAATGTAGTGAAGAGATGGGAGACCTGAAACGGAGATGTGCTGGGTGAGGGTTGAAAAGAGAAGACTGAGGGGAGGGAGAGTCTCGGAGGTGAACGGGGGAGCGTGGGAATGTGACAGTCGGCTGGTGTGAATCACTGCTGACCCATAATCCTCACCTTGTGACTACTGCTGCCGAGGTCCAACCTCTGTCTCCCTCTCTTTTGCTCTCCTCCACTCGCTCTCACCTCTCCCCCGCCCTTTCCTTCCACCCTCTACTTTCACCCTCCAACCCCTCTCTTCTCCCCCCCTCTTCCCCACCCTCCAACCCCTCTCTCTTACCTCTCCCCCGCCCTTTCCTTCCACCCTCTACTTTCACCCTTTCACCCCAACCTCCAAACCCTCTCTTCCCCACCCTCCAACCCCCCTCTCTTCCCTCTCCCCCTGCCCTCACCTCTCTTCCCCACTCCCTCACCCTCGTAGTGTATGTGTGACTAGCCAGTTTGTGGCGGCTGTGTCCAGACGCTTCAGATCTTGGCTGATGATCAGCCGGAATGAGGTGAGGGCAGGCCGTAAATGATTTATGAGAGGCTCTCTTGAAGCCAAGAGCTCATGGGTGTCTGTTGTCTGTCTGCATTATCAGACTGTGTGGCTGGATACAGTCATAAATAATAGGTCATTATAACACCTTAGTACAAAGCTGATAATGGTTCTGATAATAGGGTTAATAGCCTCAACGTGTGGAGTCATATTTCTGCTGTAATGAGTTGTTCCAGTTTCCCCAACCAGTGCTTTTAGATTTCTCTGCCTAGTCCTGCTCTTTAAGAACTTCAAGAGTGCCTTGCTAAAAGGTGACTGTTGTCTATTTGAGTTTAACCACATTATTCTCTCCTTCTCTCCCTCTTTTCTCTCCTTCACATTCTTTCTCCCCCCCTCCTCTCTCTCTCCGTTCTCGGCAGTGTTTCTGTGTTGATTTGGACCATACATATATGGCGTATGTGAGCGTCAGTGGAGACTTCTGCCAGGCACAGCACCTCGCCTTCGTGGACAAGTGAATCGTCCGCCCCCCTCGGGACTACGCTACCCAGAAGCCCCCCTGAAGCCAGCACACTGGGAACCCCTGTCTTCTCCAACGATCCCTTGGATATCGCGTAGTCCAAGGCCAAATTGCCCAGCTCTGTCCCCCGAGCGGCCAATAAGAAAACTGCCTAGTTCTCCTCTACTTCCTGCTTTCTCTCCCAGAAGCCAATCACATACCACTCTCCTGAATGGGGTAAAATCTGAATGTCCGATTGGATGACTGGTGGATAGTCTGCATTAGTTTTTATTTTTTATTTATTTTTTAAAATATTTTTTACGCCCCCCGTGGAGTCTTGTGGACTAGATCATCCAGTTTTTTTTTTGTTACCCCTCTTTTTATGTAAACCTTCCTGTAGCCATCCACACGTGTTACCCACACCATCCTCCACCTCCTCCCTTCGTTGTCGTGTTTTTATTTAGTTTTTGAACCTACAGAATTCTACAAGTCCTTGCTGACATCTGAGCCAAAAGTAGTCATCCTTCTTGTAAGAGAGATTCTAAGTATTTAATTGTAATTGTTTTCAAAGCCGTCTCGCCAACATGAACCGCCCTGCAGCAGTGGAGATTACCTACGAGGGCATGAGGTTCCTCATCACACACAACCCCACCAACGCCACGCTCAACAAGTTCACTGAGGTGAGGCCGCCGTGTGTGTGTTCAAGTTCACTCTGGAGAGACTTACACACACATCTGACTACGTGCATAAACAACCTTCACCAATATAGACTATAACAAACTCACTTGAACCTACAATTAAACATAAACATTTTAGAGTACAAGTTTCTCTGTCTCTCTCTCTATCTGTCTCTCTCTCTATCTGTCTCTCTCTCTATCTGTCTCTATCTGTCTCTCTCTCTATCTGTCTCTCTCTCTATCTGTCTCTCTCTCTATCTGTCTCTCTCTCTATCTGTCTCTCTCTCTATCTGTCTCTCTCTCTATCTGTCTCTCTCTCTCTCTATCTGTCTCTCTCTCTATCTGTCTCTCTCTGTCTCTCTCTCTCTGTCTCTCTCTATCTGTCTCTCTCTCTATCTGTCTCTCTCTCTCGCTCGCTATCTGTCTCTCGTTTTCGCTGTCCGTCTTTCGTTCTCTCTCTCGCTATCTGTCTCTTCCCTCTCTCTCTCGCTATCTGTCGCTCTCGCTCTCTCTCTCTCGCTATCTGTCTCTTCGCTCTCACTCTCTCTCTCTCTCGCTATCTGTCTCTTCGCTCTCTCTCTCGCTCTCGCTATCTATCTGTCTCTTCGCTCTCTTTCTCGCACTCTCGGTCTCTTCGCTCTCTCTCTCTCGCGCTATCTGTCTCTTCGCTCTCGCTATCTGTCTCTCTCAGGAGCTGAAGAAGAGTGAGGTGAACACGCTGGTGAGAGTGTGTGACGCCACCTACGACAAGGCCCCAGTGGAGAAGGAGGGGATTGAAGTTATGGTGAGGGTAACATGCATGCATGCACACACACACTCCTAGAGAGCAGTCAGAATTTCTACTGAACCAAAACCGGATCCCATTGTTTACTTCCGAGGAATTGAGGGTAGTTGGATTCACTTTGTTTTTCATGGAATGTCAAATAAAACAGGTGGGGTTGCCCCTCCCTGGAGAAATTCTGTTAGTCTCTGTCCTCCACTGTCTGCCTCCCGCAGTGTGCTGAGAACAGGAAGGAATCTGGCTCAGATCCAGATGAATGGGGCTCCAACCAGGCCTTCTTGCTCTGTTTCTCTCTTATGTGCACTGTATGTACCTCTTTTTTATTCAGCTGTCCCACAGGTGATTCAGGAAAAGCAGAGACACTTTGTGTTTGGGAGAGGAAATGTCCTGTTTCCTGTCCTTGATAGTGATCACCACCCCTCATCCTGGAGTGTTCCTCTCCCCATTCTGCCTGTCACTCTCCAATGTATTGGATTAAAGGTTTGAGAAGGATAGCAGAATTTTGAAAGCATGGCTGACTGGCAAACTACAGTGACAAGCTATTAGTGACACAACCCTTTCTGTTCCTGTCTTTGTCACTTCAAATATGACACAGGATCTGTGACAGTTCGCTATCTGCCTACATAAAACTGGCCCATGATATCATAGGACAGTCACAGACGGAGAGAGAGAAGGCTGTGACAGGCAGAGGATGATATGGGAGAGCGAGATGTGCTAAGCCATAGCTGAGACTGAGTCAGCACAAGTACAGAGGCTCAGATGGTCAGGGTGTCTGCCAGGACGGACACACACACAGTACTTCAGCATATCAAGCTTCCCAACTTAGACACACATGATACAGCTGCTCTGCTTCGATCAGGCTTTGAATCCTGTACTGCCTTTGAGCATTGTGCACTGGTTAATCTTTAAGTCTGTTGACTCACCCATGGGTCAATCTAAGTAACATTAATAACACAAATCTGTCAATTTAAGCTAGTAACATCAATCAAAATCCATGAGTTTAAGCTAGAGATGTGGTTGTGTTCAATCCACCGCAGCAGCCTATCGGGCGGGCTTCCGTATTTACGGTGGAAGGTGGCCGTGTTACAGCGGTGTTTGTCAGACCATGAGACTTCCTGAAAATCGTCTTTCTCACGACAACGTCTGTAGCATCCAAACAGTTTGGCTTACATAACTGTTATGACCACTCTATGGAAAGGGGAGACTCACAAACACGATGGTGTTAACCGTTTTGCTCTATGACCCCCACAAACAAATGTCACGAGACTAATCAGGAGGTAACCCCCACAAACAAATGTCACGAGACTAATCAGGAGGTAACCCCCACAAACAAATGTCACGAGACTAATCAGCAGGTAACCCCCACAAACAAATGTCATGAGACTAATCAGGAGGTAACCCCCACAAACAAATGTCACGAGACTAATCAGCAGGTAACCCCCACGAACAAATGTCACGAGACTAATCAGGAGGTAACCCCCACAAACAAATGTCACGAGACTAATCAGGAGGTAACCCCCACAAACAAATGTCACGAGACTAATCAGGAGGTAACCCCCACAAACAAATGTCACGAGACTAATCAGGAGGTAACCCCCACAAACAAATGTCACGAGACTAATCAGGAGGTAACCCCCACAAACAAATGTCACGAGACTAATCAGGAGGTAACCCCCACAAACAAATGTCACGAGACTAATCAGCAGGTAACCCCCACAAACAAATGTCACGAGACTAATCAGGAGGTAACCCCCACAAACAAATGTCACGAGACTAATCAGGAGGTAACCCCCACAAACAAATGTCACGAGACTAATCAGGAGGTAACCCCCACAAACAAATGTCACGAGACTAATCAGCAGGTAACCCCCACAAACAAATGTCACGAGACTAATCAGCAGGTAACCCCCACAAACAAATGTCACGAGACTAATCAGGAGGTAACCCCCACAAACAAATGTCACGAGACTAATCAGCAGGTAACCCCCACAAACAAATGTCACGAGACTAATCAGCAGGTAACCCCCACAAACAAATGTCACGAGACTAATCAGCAGGTAACCCCCACAAACAAATGTCACGAGACTAATCAGGAGGTAACCCCCACAAACAAATGTCACGAGACTAATCAGGAGGTAACCCCCACAAACAAATGTCACGAGACTAATCAGCAGGTAACCCCCACAAACAAATGTCACGAGACTAATCAGCAGGTAACCCCCACAAACAAATGTCACGAGACTAATCAGCAGGTAACCCCCACAAACAAATGTCACGAGACTAATCAGGAGGTAACCCCCACAAACAAATGTCACGAGACTAATCAGGAGGTAACCCCCACAAACAAATGTCACGAGACTAATCAGCAGGTAACCCCCACAAACAAATGGAAGTATAGCGGTAGTTCTGTGCATACAAAAATATTTCCTTAGCTTTCTTATAAACTCAGCAACTGTCAACTGCGTTTATTTTCAGCAAACTTAATGTGTAAATATTTGTATGAACATAAGATTCAACAACCTGAGACATAAACTGAACAACTTCCACAGACAGGTGACTAACAGAAATTGAATGATGTGTCCCTAAACAAAGGGGGGGTCCAAATCAAAAGTCAATATCTGGTGTGGCCACCAGCTGCATTAAGTACTGCAGTGCATCTCCTCCTCATGGACTGCACCAGATTTGCCAGTTCTTGCTGTGAGATGTTACCCCACTCTTCCACCAAGGCACCTGCAAGTTCCCAGACATTTCTGGGGGGAATGGCTCTAGCCCTCACCCTCCGATCCAACAGGTCCCAGACGTGCTCAATGGGATTGAGATCCGGGTTCTTCGCTGGCCATGGCAGAACAATGACATTCCTGTCTTGCAGGAAATCACGCACAGAACGAGCAGTATGGCTGGTGGTATTGTCATGCTGGAGGGTCATGTCAGGATGAGCCTGCAGGAAGTGTACCACATGAGGGAGAAGGATGTCTTCCCTGAGGATGTCTTCCCTGTAACGTACAACGTTGAGATTGCCTGCAATGACAACAAGCGCAGTCCAATGATGCTGTGACACACTGGCCCAGACCATGATGGACCCTCCACCTCCAAATCGATCCCGCTCCAGATTACAGGCCTCGGTGTAACGCTCATTCCTTCGACGATCAATCACCCCTGGTGAGACAAAACCGCGACTCGTCAGTGAAGTGCACTTTTTGCCAGTCCTGTCTGGTCCAGCGACGGTGGGTTTGTGCCCATAGGCGACGTTGTTGCCGGTGATGTCTGGTGAAGACCTGCCTTACAACAGGCCTACAAGCCCTCAGTCCAGCCTCTCAGCCTATTGTGGACAGTCTGAGCACTGATGGAGGGATTGTGCGTTCCTGGTGTAACTTGGGCAGTTGTTCTTGCCTTCCTGTACCTGTCCCGCAGGTGTGATGTACCCATCCTGTGCAGGTGTTGTTATACGTGGTCTGCCACTGCTAGGACGATCAGCTGTCTGTCCTGTCTCCCTGTAGTGCTGTCTTAGGCGTCTCACAGTACGGACATTGCAATTTATTGCCCTGGCCACATCTGCAGTACTCCTTGCAGCATGCCTAAGGCACGTTCACACAGACAGATAAGCAGGGACCCTGGGCATCTTTTTGTGTTTTTCAGAGTCAGTAGAAAGGCCTCTTTAGTGTCCTAAGTTTCCATAATTGTGACCTTAGCCTCTCTAGGCTAGATGGGATGCTATCCGTATGTGAAAATACCACCCTCTAGCCTAGAGAGGTTCATTGCCTACCGCCTACCGTAAGCTGTTAGTATCTTAACGACCGTTCCACAGGTGCATGTTCATTAATTATGGTTCATTGAACAAGCATGGGAAACCGTGTTTAAGCCCTTTACAATGAAGATCTGTGAAGTTATTTGGATTTTTACGAATTACCTTTGAAAGACAGGTTCCTTCATCTCTTAGATATAGGACACACTTCAAAACCTTATTTCATATTATTCATTTTTTGACTGTATTTTTGGCCATTTATTGATATTATTCAATGTGTTTCTATTGCCAATAGTAGTAAAGGCCAAATTAAATATTTTATTCAATTTAAATGTATATTTTTATACTTAAAGGGTTCAAAAAATTTAAAACCAAATTGCTAAATTATCTATGGTAAGACCATCTTTAAACAATTCCAAATGTTAGCTTAGTACCCCCCCCCCCCCCTTAAATTAACTCCCAGCCCTTGGTTTGATCCATGTTGACGATTTTGTCCCTCTTCCTCCGTAGGACTGGCCCTTTGATGATGGTGCCCCGCCCCCCACCAAGATAGTGGACGACTGGTTAAACCTGCTTAAGACCAAGTTCAGGGGCGAGCCTGGCTGCTGTATTGCCGTGCACTGTGTGGCGGGGCTGGGCCGGTGAGTGTGTTCACCTGTGTGTGTCTAAGTGTCTATGTGATTGTGGCTAAGTGTGTGTAAAGTGGGACAGGTGGGTTGAATGAGTGTAAGTGACCTTGATTACAATGTTCCATGCTTAGCCTGTTTGCCAGTTAGCGTAAGCCTGGTTCTCTGTGGTCTCCAGGTTTCACGATCTGCTCTGCTCTGTTGGCTTCCCTCTCTTTAACCTACATATCCTCCATGTTTTATCATCTTATCAATCTCTCCCTGTCTATTAACCTGCTAGCAATAGACTGCTGCTTCTGTGGTTCTACCGGCTATTCTCATCCCCACTTTATAGCTAGCTTCTCTGCTGTTAGCACCACTGTCTCTGTTAAGCTATCCTGCTAGTCTTTTTCTCCAGGGTATGAGCTGGATTCATTCTCTGTTAGCGGCCCACACTAACAGGAAAAAATCCTCGCTTTGTCATACTTAGTCTGGTCCTCCAGGGTAGGGTATGCTCTGGACTCATCCTCTCTCTATAGCTTCTGTGTGATTAGCTTTAGCCTCTCTCATTCTCTCTCCCTGTTAGCCTGGTTCTCCAGGGTGTGTTGTTGTACACCATTCGATTTTCCGGCCCTCAAGTTGACCCCATAGAGCAAGTGTGTTACTAATTCCACAGAGGGCCGTGTGGCTGCGGGTTTTCGCTTCTCCCCTGTACTCTAGGTCTTAATTTAATAGAAAAAGAAAAACAGCCCTCCGTGGAATGAGTTTGACATCCCTGCCATAGAGATTCCCTCCCGCAGTCTGCCAAGACGGGCTCCACACTACTCACGCCTGTCCAGGGTCATTGATTCAGTGCATCGCTTAGACCAGTGTTTCCCACCTCCAGTACCCCCAGCAGCCCACCTCCAGTACCCCCAACAGCCCACCTCCAGTACCCCCAACAGCCCACCTTTGTTGTAGCCCCAGACAAACATACCTGATTCAACTCAGAGGCCCTGATGATTAGTTGACAACTTGAATCGGGTGTGCTTGTTTCCTTGTTGGGACCGGCGAAATGTCCCCACTTGTCCAAATGGTCCTTGTTTTACTATCCTTGTGAGGACTTCTGGTTCCCACATGGATAGTAAAACCAAAAAACACACACATTGCTGTGGGCTCTGTAAGCAGTGGTCAGACAGACGTGTTTTTCTGCATGAATCTGTGTTTACTGCAGTCCTCAGGGCCGGCAGCATTCTGATGGTCTTATTCACACCAGCCAGCCACAGCCTTTAGAGACTCAGGGTGTGGGAGGAGTGGTTGTTTTTCTACAGTTTTTCCCTCTCTCACACTCTTGCACCTTCTCACATTCTATCTCGTGTATGCCAGGGTTTCCGGTATTCGGCCGATACATTAAAAGCTGATTTAAATAAGGTTGTTATCGGCCAGTCAAAAAAACAATCCTTTTGCTAAGTCATTTTATTAATTGATGTAAATATCAGTGGATGTAAATACATTTGACCGTCATGCTTATTGGTCTATAGGTTAATTAGCCCAATTTTCTTTTTTTCCGTTAGTCGTCGTGTTTCTTATTATACGCGTGTAGCATATAGCGCTTACTTTAGCATATAGCGCTTACTTTAGCATATAGCGCTTACTTTAGCATATAGCGCTTACTTTAGCATATAGCGCTTACTTTAGCATATAGCGCTTACTTTAGCATATAGCGCTTACTTTAGCATATAGCGCTTACTTTAGCATATAGCGCTTACTTTAGCATATAGCGCTTACTTTAGCATATAGCGCTTACTTTAGCATATAGCGCTTACTTTAGCATATAGCGCTTACTTTAGCATATAGCGCTTACTTTAGCATATAGCGCTTACTTTAGCATATAGCGCTTACTTTAGCATATAGCGCTTACTTTAGCATATAGCGCTTACTTTAGCATATAGCGCTTACTTTAGCATATAGCGCTTACTTTAGCATATAGCGCTTACTTTAGCATATAGCGCTTACTTTAGCATATAGCGCTTACTTTAGCATATAGCGCTTACTTTGAGTGGACAGCGCTAGCGCAACTGCTGCTTTTATAAGCCCAGTCATTGCGCAACCATTCTAAATGCAATTGTGTGTTAAACAGTTTTGATGGCAATGATTGGAAACAAACTCCTATTTTTATTTCTCAACTGGTAATTGAAGTGCGCCTCCGATTCGCCATTCAAGTGCAAAGGCAATGGTAGGCAGGCTATCAGCACATCACCCACCACTTTGCAATGTAAGCTGGAGGTGGTACGCATTTTGAAAACATATACTTAATTGTTTTAACGTTAAACCTGAACGGTTTACTTCATTATTAGGCATGTCTTGGCTTGCAAAATCTGACCATAGAAACGTAAAGGCAATTATTTTATAAAAACTTACTCATATGCCATGCTTTCCCATGTCTGGAATACACTGCATCAGACACACCACCTGCACCACCTATCACACTTTCACAAAAAACATGGAGACATGGCTAAAGGTCAGTCAGATTTGTGAACATAATCCCTAGCTGTGTATTGCTGCTTTCCATGTTGTCTGTTTTCTGTGCCTTGTGAGGTGTGGAAACACTTTGTTGCTTTTATGGGTTTTGTCTTTTTGTGCTCTGGGCATGCTATGTCTTGCTTGTCCTATGTTGCTCTGTCTGTATGCTATGTCTTGCTTGTCCTATGTTGCTCTGTGTGTGCTCACTGCTCATTGATTGTCTGTATTGTAATTGTTTTTAAAAACCTGCCCAGGGACTGTGGTTGAGAATTAGCCGGTTGGCTTAAACCGGCACTTTTACTGAAACACTGATTAATGTGCACTGTCCCTATAAGAATAAATTCAAACTCAAAAAGTTAATTGCTATTGGTTTTCATATCAACTTTCTTTCATTGTCCAGAAGCCAAAGGCCCAATCTTAGTCATATTAGCAACCCATTGTAGTTGTTGCCTATTTAGATTCCCACTCTACGTTTCTAACAGAGATTTTCATCTGTCACATATGGAACTGCTCGCATCAGGTGCTCTGTTTACAATGGGGTTTTCCCGCAAAGTTGTTTGAAAATTGTTTTATTGGCTGATCATTACAGGAGTTGCAGGTTCTGTTAAGCTAAATTACCATAATCAAAATGTCATTCTGCGCAACGTGGGTAGAAGCCCTAATGGATTTATGCACCCAATGCATTCAAAGTATTGACTTTTAACTCATTTTGTTACATTAAAGCCTTATTCTAAAATGGATTCAATTGTTTGTTTTTGTCAATCTACAAACACTACCCCATAAACAAAAACACTAACAATTTTTCTCATTCATAAAAAAGAGATCACATTTATATAAGTATTCAGACCCTTTACTCAGTACTTTGTTGAAGCACCTTTGGCACCGATTACAGCCTTGAGTCTTCTTGGGTATGATGCTACAAGCTTGGCACACCTGTATTTGGGGAGTTTCTCCCTTCTCTGCAGATCCTCTCAAGCTCTGTCAGGTTGGATGGGGAGCATCGCTGCACAGCTTTTCAGGTCTCTCCAGAGTTGTTAGTCTTGGATCTGGCTGGGCCACTCAAGGACATTGACACTTGTTCTAAAGCAACTCGTGCCTCGTCTTGGTTATGTGCTTAGGGTCGTTGTCCTGTTGGAAGGTGAAATTTCGCCCCAGTCAGGTCCTGAGCGCTCTGGAATAGATTTTCATTAAGGATCTCTCTACTTTTCTCTGTTCATCTTTCCCTCGGTGCTGACTATTTTCCCAGTCCCTGCCGCTGAAAAACATCCCCACAGTATGATGCTGCCGCCACCATGCCAGGTTGCCAAGCGTCATGTCTGGAGGAATTCAGGCCAAAGAGTTTAATCTTGGTTTCATCAGACTCTCATGGTCTGAGAGTCCTTTAGGTGCATTTTGGCAAACTCCAAGCGGGCTGTCATGTGCCTTTTACTGAGGAGTGGCTTCTGTCTGGCCATTCTACCATAAAGGCCTGATTGGTGGAGTGCTGCAGAGATGGTTGGTTCCCTGACCAAGGCCTTTTTCCCTCGATTGCTCAGCTTGGCTGGGCGGCCAGCTCTAGGAATTCTTGGTGGTTCCACACTTCATCCATTTAAGAATGATGGAGGCCACTGTGTTCTTGGGGACCTTCAATGCTGCAGACATTTTCTGGTACCCTTCCCCAGATCTGTGCCTCGACACACTTCTGTCTCAGAGTTCTATGGTCAATTCCTTCCACCTCATGGTTTGGTTTTTGCGCTGACATGCACCTTATAGACAGGTGTGTGTGTGTGTGCCTTTTCAAAATCATGTCCACTCAATTGCATTTACCACAGGTGGACTCCAAGTTTTAGAAACATCTCAAGGATGATCAATGGAAACAGGATGCACCTTAGTGCAACTTCGATTCTCATAGCAAAGGGTCTGAATACTTTTGTAAATAAGATATTTCATTTTTTTTTTATATATATATATCTCAGCAAAAAAAGAAGCGGCCCTTTTTCAGGACCCTGTCTTTCAAAGCTAATTCGTAAAAATCCAAATAACTTCACAGATCTTCATTGTAAAAGGTTTAAACACTGTCTCCCATGCTTGTTCAATGAACCATAAACATTTAATGAACATGCACCTGTGGAACGGTCATTAACACACTAACATCTTACAGAGGGTAGGCAAGTAAGGTCAGTTATGAACACTTAGGACACTAAACAGGCCTTTCTACTGACTGAAAAACACCAAAAGAAAGATGCCCTGGGTCCCTGCTCATCTGCGTGAACGTGCCTTAGGTATGCTGCAAGGAGGCATGAGGACTACAGATATTGCCAGGGCAATAAATTGCAATGTCCGTACTGTGAGACGCCTAATACAGCACTACAGGGAGACAGGACAGACAGCTGATCGTCCTAGCAGTGGCAGACCACGTGTAACAACACCTGCACAGGATCGAAACATCTGAACATCACACCTGCGAGACAGGTACAGGATGGCAAGAACAACTGCCCAAGTTACACCAGGAACGCACAATCCCTCCATCAGTGCTCAGACTGTCCGCAATAGGCTGAGAGGCTGGACTTAAGGGCTTGCAGACCTGTTGTAGGCACACCAGACATCACCGGCAACAACGTCGCCTATGGGCACAAACCCACCGTCGCTGGACCAGACAGGACTGGCAAAAAGCGCTCTTTGCTGATGAGTCGCGGTTTTGTCTCACCGAGGGTGATGGTCGGATTTGTTTATCGTCGAAGGAATGAGCATTACACCGAGGCCTGTACTCTGGAGCGGGATAGAGTTGGAGGTGGAGGGTCCGTCATGGTCTGGGGCGGTGTGTCACAGCATCAATCGGACTGAGCTTGTTGTCATTGCAGGCAATCTCAACGTTGTGCGTTACAGGGAAGACATCCTCCTCCCTCATGTGGTACCCTTCCTGCAGGCTCATCCTGACATCATCCTCCAGCATGACAATGCCACCAGCAGTACTGCTCGTTCTGTGTGTGATTTCCTGCAAGAAAGGAATGTCAGAGGAGATGCACTGCAGTACTTAATGCAGCTGGTGGCCACACCAGATACTGACTGTTACTTTTGATTTTGACCCCCGCTTTGTTTAGGGACACAATATTCTATTTCTGTTAGTCACATGTCTGTGGAACTTGTTCAGTTTGTCTCAGTTGTTGAATCTAATGTTCATACGAATATTTACACATGTTAAGTTTGCTGAAAATAAACGCAGTTGACAGTGAGAGAGGATGTTAGTTTTTTTTGCTGAGTTTATATATACATTTGCAAAAATGTCTAAACCTGTTTTCTCTTTGTCATTATGGGGAATTGTGTGTAGATTGTAAAACATCTCTATTTAATCCATTTTAGAGTAAGGCTGTGGAAAAGGAGAAGGCATCTGAATACTTTCCTAATGCACTATAGGTCCACATTTCTCAACTGGCCAGTTAATTCTTCCCGGTTACGTTGTCCAGCTCCACATTTTCCTAACGGAAACCCTGGCATGCACAAAAGGGTGTTCGTTCTGTCTCTTTCTCATATTCCCTCTATCATTGTCCCTCCTCTCCCTCTTCTCTCTGAAAACCCCACACAAGAATGCTCTGTCAGCTTTGAGTTTTGACATTCCGGGCAGTCTGTCTGGGAAGTTTTTAAGTTTTGTGGTGCATTTTTTTCTTTTTGAGAGGTTTGCTTACAGCAACACTTATCACACTATGTGTGTGAACGTGATGCCCCAGCGGGGTTGCAGTGAACCCAGCCCCCCCCCCCCTTGTGGGTTTCCCAGGCCAATGTCTCAGTTTTACACTACCCTGCTACCTACATAACCATGACACAGTATGCTTTACACTACCTCCCTACCCTGCCACCTACATAACCATGACACAGTATGCTTTACACTACCTCCCCACCCTGCTACCTACATAACCATGACACAGTATGCTTTACACTACACTGCCACCTACATAACCATGACACAGCATGTTTTACACTACCTCCCCACCCTGCTACCTACATAACCATGACACAGTATGCTTTACACTACCTCCCCACCCTGCTACCTACATAACCATGACACAGCATGCTTTACACTACCTCCCCACCCTGCCACCTACATAACCATGACACAGCATGTTTTACACTACCTCCCCACCCTGCCACCTACATAACCATGACACAGCATGTTTTACACTACCTCTCTACCCTGCTACCTACATAACCATGACACAGTATGCTTAACACTACACTGCCACCTACATAACCATGACACAGCATGCTTTACACTACCTCCCCACCCTGCCACCTACATAACCATGACACAGCATGCTTTACACTACCCCCCTACCCTGCTACCTACATAACCATGACACAGTATGCTTTACACTACATCCCCACCATGCCACCTACATAACCATGACACAGCATGCTTTACACTACCCCCCCTACCCTGCTACCTACATAACCATGACACAGTATGCTTTACACTACACTGCTACCTACATAACCATGACACAGCATGCTTTACACTACCTACATAACCATGACACAGCATGTTTTACACTACCTCCCTGCTACCTACATAACCATGACACAGCATGTTTTACACTACAACCCCACCCTGCTACCTACATAACCATGACACAGCATGTTTTACACTACCACCCTGCTACCTACATAACCATGACACAGCATGTTTTACACTACAACCCCACCCTGCTACCTACATAACCATGACACAGCATGCTTTACACTACAACCCCACCCTGCTACCTACATAACCATGACACAGCATGTTTTACACTACAACCCCACCCATGCCGGCTGGTATTTGTTGCTTGCTCGCTCTGATTTATTGATATCTATATTGTGTCTGTGCTGTAGAGCTCCAGTCCTGGTGGCCTTAGCGCTGATTGAAACTGGGATGAAGTATGAGGATGCAGTGCAGTTCATACGACAGTAAGTACCACTAACTTCCACACCAGTGGAGGCTGGTAAGGGAGGTGGGAGGGGGGGGCTTGTATGGTATCAAACACTGTTAGATACTGTTCCATTCCAGCTGTTACTATGAGCCTGTCCCTCCGATTTTAAGTGCCATTAGCCACCACTGTTCCACACAGGGCATGGAGCCTAACCAATGTTTCTGTGCTGTGGAACATGTCATGTATTCTCTTCATTACTTTGTTAGAATTTGCCCAGGGCACATATTGATTTGTGTGGATGTTGTTGCACATGTGCTGCATGGTCTCTTGTGACATTGAGACCACTTTGTTGTTTTCCCTCCCTCCCCTCAGGAAGAGACGTGGAGCGTTCAACTCCAAGCAGCTTCTTTACCTGGAGAAATACAGGCCCAAGATGCGTCTGCGGTTCAAGGATGCCAACGGCCCCAACTGTTGCGTCCAGTAACGTGTCTGTGTGCAGCGTCTCATCAAGAATACAGCAGCTAGTGGGAACAACATTATTCCAACCAAGGGGAGAGAGAACTATCAGTAATTATTGTGATTTGTTAACACTGAGACATGACTAATTGATCACAGAATCAATTAATCAACGAGCGAATGATTACATTTGAATGAATGCAAATCTAGGGGTCCAACCAGCCGAACCAATGAACAAGAAGGTCAACGCACACAGATATAGGCCCGCCTCCAAGTTACCAGTGTCCTATCACGGGCGCATAATTTTTTCAACATTTTTATTTTCAGCTTTGAATCATGGGATAGCTCTTTGTATTTTTTTTTACACCTACATGAAAGTTTAACAAACCAAATCTACAAATGTTAAAATGGTATCAATATTGATGATTTGTTTATTTTTCTATTAATGATATGAATTATGGATTTGCCCAGGGTTATGTACCTTTTTTAAATGTTTGTAAACCCTTCAGCACATTAGTAGAAAAAGGAAAAATTACTGTCCATTTGGCTGTTGATGTATTTTTGTACAACACAAAATCTCTGAAAAGTTCCACTGAAAATGCAGTAATATTTTTCTCTCTACCCCACTTGCTTGATGTCACTTTTTAATTACTGGGTTGGCTGGGTTTTAAATGTCCGCTGTATTTATTCACTGGCTGTAACTAGCAAGGCACTCTGGGGTTGGCGGCAAGGACACTTTTCTGTTTCTCATTTTATTCTAGAGCCATGTTATCATTTTCTTTAAAAAAAATTAAATACAATCTTGCGGGAGTGCAATATTCAGTCCACCTCGGAAAAGACCCCGAACCCCCTTATGACCATCACACACAGAGCCAGTTTCACAGGAAGACACTGGGCTCGTCTTAATGTAGGTCCTTTTTTTCCATTCACCAAGGCTGCTTACTGGGTTTACAATAGGACTTTCCTACAATGACTGTACACACACACACACACACACACAATGATCTCAACTGTTAATCCCTTGTCTCACTCTGAAGGAAAAGAGGTGGAAAAGAAAGCAAATGGTCAGTTTCTTTTTTATCATCTTACCCATTTTGAAGATATCCTCAATTCCTATTGGTTTTAAAAGAAATAAAGAAATGGAAATAAGATTGACCTTGTATGATGTCATTTCCTCACCTTTTCCACGTTTTAGAGTATTTGAAATGACCACCTATATTTTGTTGCTCTACTTGGCTTTTTCATTCCTGCATAACTTTTTGTGACATGAGGAATTGCTGAGTCACGCTATCATGGAAAATATATCAATCATCTATTTGATATGGATCACGTCTCATCACCAGGCATGCTCTATCCTGAACGCGCGGCAGGTAACCAAGTGGTTAGAGCATTGGGCCCGTAACCGAAAGGTTGCTGGTGCAAATCCCTGAACTGACTAGGTGAAAAATCTGTGCCCTCGAGCTGAGCACATAACCCTAAATGCTCTTGTAAATCGCTCTGGATAAGTGTGTGTGTGCTAAATGACTTGAATGTAACCCACAAGTCAAAAGGAACAGGACATCCGACAAATACTTGGGAGGCCCGGAGCTTGAGGCTAATGTATGGAAAACCAGCATGGGGTGTAAACAGCTGGGGGCCCTTATCAACTGCGTGCGTGGAGATTCTAGGATTTGCATAGGCAACAAACGCCATAATTTGCTTTAAAAAAAAAGCGCAATGGCAAATGATCACATTTCTGTTGGTGTGAGCAGAATGTTTTAATCTTTTGCAGCAACATTGTAAACACTGGCTACATTCTGCAAGATTGATGTTCTATTGAACAATTTGAAAGTAGGGGAGAGCCGGAACTAAAGTGACGCTGGGCGAAAGTAATATGCCTATATTCACAAAAACTAGAAGAAAGTAGTGAAGTCAGCACGTTCCTAATGTGGAGGATGACCTCCCAACAACAACAAAAGACAACCCATATCGACCATGTGAAAGTGATTTTGTGCAAAGCAAGTAATATAAATACAAAAATGGACACAGTGTTTCTCGGTTGTAGAGGGGTTTAAGGTTCCAAACATGTCAGTTTCTTACCCCATTTAGTGTCTAAATGACAGGTTTCAAGTATCATGCTAGCTAGTCTTGTGTGTTCGCCTGGGAGAAGTTACAGGAGAGACGGGTGGGGCAAAAGTAAAAACTGATGACGTGGTATAAAATAACTTAAGCACAGGCCATTGTCTCCTGATCCATATTGCCTTTAATGTTAGCAAAATATCAACAAGTGACAGTGTTTGACAATTATGCCTTAATCAATTGACTTGATGGATCAGCTTCTCACAAACTTTTGATAGGTTACTGGTTATAAATATCCATCTGTGATAAAGATTATTCTATCGAGGAGCGAGCGTGACTAGGACAGCTGGAGCGAGCGTGACTAGGACAGCTGGAGCGAGCGTGACTAGGACAGCTGGAGCGAGCGTGACTAGGACAGCTGGAGCGAACCTGATTGGTAGGGCTAGGCATTACTGATTTAAGGAATAAACGAAAGGAGGGTGGTTGGGTGTATAACGCAAACATTTAGCAACCCAAAAGGTTGTGCGTTCAAATCCACAGATGTAAAATGCATGCTACTTTATAGCTACTTAGCGTGTTAGCTAACCTTTCACCTAACCCAATCGTAACCTTAACCCTCTTAAATATAATTAGCGTCATAAAAAATATCCCCATAAAAATCTGTCAAAGCTAGAGATATCTCAATGTACTGCATCCACTGATGCACCTTCGGTGAAAGATGGCAGCGCTACAGCAGTGTTTGTTAGACCATGAGACATCCCTAAAATCCATCTTAAGAAAAGGTCTGTCGCGTTATGCGCCCTCTATGGAAAGGTTAGACCCATGAACACCTACATGTTGGTGGTTTTGCTCTATGGACCACACAAGCGTCACAGGAAGCATTTGATGTCGGTACCGCCGATCGGTCAACTTCTGTCTAACTTCCAAATAGTTAGGGCTACACACTAATATGACCCCTTTATGGAAAGGTGAGTCGGTAACACAAACATGTTTTGCTCTAGGACGCCTCGGCTGAAGGAAGTAGTTCAGGGCCTAACAAGGGGTTAAATATGTGTACATGTTTTTTTAATAGTTTCCTGATCTTTCAGATATAGGGCAGACCATAGACTGTACAAAATATGGACGAAGCCATCGATGACGTCACCCTATATGTACATATAAATATATGGATGAGCGATGAGAGGCATAGGCAAGATGCAATAGTTGGTATAAAATACAGTATATACATATGAGATGAGTAATGTAAGATATGTAAACATTATTTAAGTGGAATTATTTAAAGTAACTAGTGATCCATTTATTAAAGTGGACAATGATTCGAGTCTATGTAGGCAGC
Source organism: Salvelinus fontinalis (assembly GCF_029448725.1). Lineage (NCBI taxonomy): Eukaryota > Metazoa > Chordata > Actinopteri > Salmoniformes > Salmonidae > Salvelinus > Salvelinus fontinalis. The sequence goes on from NC_074696.1 coordinate 14,880,118, forward strand.
AGCCTCTTTGTTAGTGATTTAAACCCTTTTTCTTGGCACTAAACTACTTCCATATATCCTTCCATTCATTTTTTAAACTGGTACCGGGATACCTCCAGGCGAGTCTTGTGAGGCTTGTTGGCATCCTAGAGCAAAACAACATGTACATGTTCGTGAGAGAAACATTGCATGCACAGTTTGAGCTACTCTAAAAACTGATGTTGCAGGCCAGCTCAGTGCTGCCCCCTGTACAGAAACCCAGCCTAAAACCCCAAACATCAAGCAATGCAGGTGTAGAAGCACGGTGGCTAGGAAAAACTCCCTAGAAAGGCCAAAACCTAGGAAGAAACGTAGAGAGGAACCAGGCTATGAGGGGTGGCCAGTTCTCTTCTGGCTGTGCCGGGTGGAGATTATAACAGAACATGGCCAAGATGTTCAAATGTTCATAAATGACCAGGATGGTCAAATAATAATAATCACAGTAGTTGTTGAGGGTGCAGCAAGTCAGCACCTCAGGAGTAAATGTCAGTTGGCTTTCATAGCCGATCATTAAGAGTATCTCTACCGCTCCTGCTGTCTCTAGAGAGTTGAAAAGAGCAGGTCTGGGACAGGTAGCACGTCCGGTGAACAGGACAGGGTTCCATAGCCGCAGGCAGAACAGTTGAAACTGGAGCAGCAGCACGGCCAGGTGGACTGGGGACAGCAAGGAGTCATCATGCCAGGTTGTCCTGAGGCATGGTCCTAGGGCTCAGGTCCTCCGAGAGAGAGAGAAAGAAAGAGAGAGTATTAGAGAGAGCATACTTAAATTCACACATGACACCGGATAAGACAGGAGAAGTACTCCAGATGTAATAAACTGACCCTAGCCCCTGACACATAAACTACTGCAGCATAAATACTGGAGGCTGAGACAGGAGGGGTCAGGAGACACTGTGGCCCCATCCGATGATACCCCCGGACAGGGCCAAACAGGAAGGATATAACCCCACCCACTTTGCCAAAGCACAGCCCCCACACCACTAGAGGAATAACTTCAACCACCAACTTACCATCCTGAGACAAGGCCGAGTATGGCCCACAAAGATCTCCGCCACGGCACAACCCAAGGGGGGGCGCCAACCCAGACAGGAAGATAACGTCAGTGACTCAACCCACTCAAGTGACGCACCCTTCCTAGGGACGGCATGAAAGAGCACCAGTAAGCCAGTGACTCAGCCCCTGAAATAGGGTTAGAGGCAGAGAATTCCAGTGGAGAGAGGGGAACCGGCCAGGCAGAGACAGCAAGGGCGATTTGTTGCTCCAGAGCCTTTCCGTTCACCTTCACACTCCTGGGCCAGACTACTCAATCATATGACCCACTGAAGAGATCTTCAGTAAGTCTTCAGTAAAGACTTAAAGGTTGAGACCGAGTCTGTGTCTCTCACATGGGTAGGCAGACCATTCCATAAAAATGGAGCTCTATAGAAAAAAGCCCTGGCTCCAGCTGTTTGCTTAGAAATTCTAGGGACAATTAGGAGGCCTGCGTCTTGTGACCGTAGCGTAGTGTAGGTATGTACGGCAGGACCAACTCGGAAAGATAGGTAGGAGCAAGCCCATGTAACGCTTTGTAGGTTAACAGTAAAACCTTGAAATCAGACCTTGCCTTAACAGTATCTCAATTTGAAGGCCAACCGAGATACTGCAGGCTGTCATAACCCACGAAATTGTCTTTATAAAGTAATCGGTTCAAGGACATACATCTGGTGAAATAGAAGCAATTATTGGTACCATGATTGTATTAAAAAAAATATTGACGAATATGAAGCACGAAGATAGCTATTTCCCCATTCACTATAATCAGGGATCCCGTTTTCTGGAAACAACGCCTGCAGTATCAAGGTCGGTCAACAACTTGACATCCTCAATGTGAGGGGACAGACACCTTCAAAACAAACTTCCTTTAGATTTTTGGGGGACTCTGTTTTCCATGTATGAATCTGTTATTCAATGCGTTTCTATGGGCTCATAGCAGTAAGGCCAAATTCAATGTTTCTTCAAATTGTTTACTATTTTTGTTATACGGGTCCTAATATTCTAAATCCAATATCTAAATGATCCTTAGTTTGACCATCTTAAAACAATCAATATCCTAGCTTAGAATAGTATATATACTTTCCCTTCAAGTTCAAAATGGATAAATACTAATCTTCGCGCGAAAACTGGCGCAGTCGTCTTTTTTTGTGCGCATTCACCTTTGATAAATCAGCCCCCTGGAGAAGACTGCCCAGAACGGAGTGCTATGGAGAGTTGTCGATGGCCTATATTCACTGTGGAGCGATGGGACTAATAAGTAAGCTTCACTTCAAACACTTCCTTTCAAGTAGCCCATTTATTTGCAGGTTAAGTATCTACAGGTTGGACGAGGGTCGGCCATTACCTTGGCCAAATATGGTTTACTCCTTTAGTGACAGTCTTTCTGTCCTTCGTATGTGTTTGTGAAATGTTAGGGTTTTGAGTTTACATATTAATTGATGATTTAAAGAGGTAGGCTAGGTAGTGCGGTTGAACCTCAAGTAGAAGTTACCTAAAGTTGGGAAAGACAACCTAACAGGTGATATTTTGGCTTTTCCGTCACTTTCTGATTAGCCTGTCTGAAGCGCGACCCACGTGACTACAGCATCTTCGGGGGCTGGCGTCAGCTCGTACTTTCTCATATCAATGAGGACCAACCGCCCTCTGGTGTTTGTACAATGAATTACCAACAAAGTCGGCATGGTAAAGCCCATCCTATCAAGGCTGACGCTACTTCATTTAGGATCTCTCAGCTCAATATCCATGAACAAATGCCTGTTTTAATAATGAATTAGCCCTACGGATAAAAGATACTGTTAGATATACCTGAACATCTTTATATCTTAAAAAATGTCATAGGTCATAGCTTTATTCATAGTCAAAATGCAACAACCAAGGGTATGCCCGCCACATCTCACCTTGTCAATGATTTATCAATGGTTACCTTAATTGGTGACAACGGGCTCGTAATGACGAAATAGATGGAATGGATATGAAATACATCAAACACATGGTTTCCATGGTTTCCAGGTGTTTGATGCCATTCCATTTGCTCCATTCTGGCCATGTATTAGGAGCCGTTCTTGTGCTTGATAGTCCACGTGACTCTCTGACCTCGTTTGCAGCCATCTTCCGTAGGCTATCATTACATGGGTTCTTAAACCCCTCTTCTCCCGGTATTTCCCGGGCTCTCCCTGTGCTCGTTGTTATGTTCGGCACGTGTGTCCTTGTCCTCGGGACCGGTGACTCACCACGTGAAGCGCTAGGGACACCGGCTGACGCTGACGGGAGAATGAGTCATCGTATCGGTACTCACTGCGAGCCAAGACCGCCTACAAGCGGAACGCGCGTTGCTCTGAGGCTGAAATAATACAAATCGAGACTAGATGTATGAATAATAGAATTCTACAATAATAGTGGGCCATGGGCCTCTACAGGTTTTGCAATGCGTGACGCAGTAGGCTAATGAAATCCTAAAACGTAGCCTATTCTAGCATGGAATTTATGGCATCCCATTCTTGTCATGAAGGTACCTGTGGTTGATTAAAACAGTTGCTTTGCTCCTTGTGCCACATATGGGAGAGGCTATAAGGACACTACAGACCTGAAAAACGACTAACCAAAACTTAAAATTGACCCTTACCTTAAGCCTTAACCTAATTTGAACAAATTCTGAAATTAAATATGCTTTGCAGGTCAGGAGTATCCATATAGCCTTTCCCGTCATGGATCAGTGTCATGTTGGATAATGAGAATGTGGGTAAGCAAGGCAGGGGCCCTGTTTCAATACTATAGTTTAAAATGCATCCTTCCTTCCTTGTAGTAGCCGTATCACTTATCAGGCGATATGGGCTATGTATTCATCGTCTCAGATTTATTATCAGTTCCCCCGTCTGTTTAAATCAAATCAAGTTGTATTGGTGGTGTACACATATTTAGTAAATGTTATCGCAGGTGCAGTGAATGCTTATGTTTCTAGCTCCAACAGTGCAGGATACCTCACAATACAAAACAATACACACACAAAATGTAAAGAAATTAAGAAATATCAGAATAAGGAATATCAGAATCCAGAACATATGTGTAATAATGCATATTTATATTCCGGACCCTGATATTGCTCATACTGTGTGTGTGTGTGTGTGTGTGTGTGTGTGTGTGTGTGTGTGTGTGTGTGTGTGAGAGAGTGAGAGTGAGAGTGAGAGTGAGAGTGAGTGAGTGAGAGAAAAAAGGCACACACATGTCTATATAAGGTCCCACAGTTGACAATACAAACCAAGCCATGAAGTGGAAGGAATTGTTCATAGAGCTCAGAGACAGGATTGTGTCGAGCCACAGATCTGTAGAAGAGTACTAACATTTTTTTTGCAGCATATAAGGTCTCCAACAACACAGTGGCCTCCATCATTCCTAAATGGAAGAAGTTTGGAACCACCAAGACTCTTCGTAGAGATGGTTGCCAGGCCAAACTGAGCAATCAGGGAAGAAGGGCCTTGGTCAGGGAGGCACCTAAAGGACTCCCAAACGATGAGAAACAAGATTCTCTGGTCTGACGAAACCAAGATTCAACTCTTTGGCCTGAATCCCAGGCGTCACGTCTGGAGGAAACCAGGCACCATCCCTACGTAGAAGCTTGGTGGTGGCATCATCATGCCGTGGGGATGTTTTTCAGCAGCAGGGACTGGTAGACTAGTCAGGATTGAGGGAAAGATGAACAGAGCAAAGTACAGAGAGTTCCTTGATGAGAACCTGCTCCAGATCGCTCAGGACCTCAGACTGGGGCAAAGGTTTGCCTTCCAACAGGACAACCACCCTAAGCACACAGCCAAGACAACGCAGGAGTGGCTTCGGGACAAGTCTCTGAATATCCTTGAGTGGCCCAGTCAGAGCCCGGACTTGAACCCGATCGAACATCCCTGGAGATGTTGAGACCTGAAAATAGCTGTGCAGCGATGCTCCCCATCCAACCGGTCAGAGCTTGAGAGAGGCTCTGCAGAGAATAATGGTAGAAACTCCCCAAATACAGGTGTGCCAAGCTTGTAGCATCATACCCAAGAAGACTCGAGGCTGTAACTGCTGCCAACGGTGTTTCAACAAAGTATTGAGTAAAGGGTCTGAATACTTATGTAAATGTGATATTTCTGTATTTAAAAAAAAAAAAATGATAACAACAATTTCCAATTTTTTTTTTTGCTTTGTTATTATGGGGTATTGTGTGTAGATTGATGAGGTGGAAAAAGCTATTTAATCCATTTTAGAATAAGGCTGCAACGTAACAAAATGTGGAAAAGTCAATGGGTCTGAATACTTTCCGAATGCACTGTGTGTATATGTGTATCTACCAGTCAAAAGTTTGAACACCTACTCATTTCAGGGTTTATATTTATTTTTATCAATACATTGTAGAATAATAGTGAAGATATCAAGTCTCTGAAATAACACATATGGAATCATGTAGTAACCAAAAAAGTGTTAAACATCAAAAAATATTTTATACTTGAGATTCTTCAAAGTAGCCACCCTTTGCCTTGATGACAGCTTTGCACACTCTTGGCATTCTCTCAACCAGCTTCATGAGGTTGTCACCTGGAATGCATTTGGAATGCAGTCAATTAAAATAAATGCATCTATGGATTTCATTTGACTGGGCAGGTGACAGCCATGGGTGGGTCTTGGAGAGCATAGGCCCACCCACTACCAATCAGAATGAGTTTTTCCCCACAAAAGGGCTTTACTACAGACAGAAATACTCTTCTGTTTCATCAGCTGCCCAGGTAGCTGGTGGCAGACGATACTGCAGGTGAAGAAGCCGGAAGTGGAGATCCTGGGCTGGTGTAGTTACACGTGATCTGCGGTTGTGATTCCGGTTGGACGTACTGCCAAATTCTCTGAAACAACATTGGAGGCTGCTTATGGTAGAGACATTTTCATTAAATTCTCTGGCAACATCTCCGGTGGACATTCCTGCAGCCAGCATGCCAATTGCACACTCCCTTAAAGCTGGAGACATCTGTGGCATTGTGTTGTGTGACAAAACTGCACATTTTAGAGTGACCTTTTATTGTCCCAAGCACAAGGTGCACCTGTGTAATGATCATGCTGTTTAATCAGATTATTGATAAGCCATACCTGTCAGGTGGATGGATTATCTTGGCAAAGTAGAAATTCTCACTAACAGGGATGTAAACAAATGTGTGCAAAACATTTGAGAGAAATACGCTTTTTGTGTGTATGTACATTTTCTGGGATCTTTTATTTCGAGGAGACAGGTTAAAGGATTTTTAAGCCTTGAGACAATTGAGACATGGATTATGTTTGTCTGCCATTCAGAGGGTGAACGGGCAAGACAAAATAATAAGTGCCTTTGAACAGGGTATGGAGGTAGGTGCCAGGCTCACTGGTTTGAGTGGGTCAAGAACTGCAACGCTGTTGGGTTTTTCATGCGCAACTGTTTCCCATGTGTATCAAGAATGGTCCACCAGCCAAAGGACATCCAGCCAACATTGCACAACATTGGGAAGCATTGGAGTCAACATGGGCCAGCATCCCTGTGGAATGCTTTCATCATCTTGTAGAGTCCATGCCCCAACGAATTGAGGCTGTTCTGAGGGCAAAAGGGGGTGAAACTCAATTTTAGGAAGGTGTTCCTAATGTTTAATACGCTCAGTGTATATAATGGTGTGTATAGACAGTATGGACAGTATATGAATAGGAAAGATGAGTACAACAGTAGTTATATAGGATGAGCCTTGACTAGAATATAGTGTGTGTGTTCAAAGATCTTCAATGTAAAGGGTTGTTTAATCAACCATAAACAATTAATGAACAAGCATCTGTGCAACGGTCGTTAAGATACTAACAGCTTACAGACGGTCGGCAATTAAGGTCACAGTTATGATAACTTAGGACACTAAAGAGGCCTTGGTCTGGGGCGGTGTGTCACAGCATCAATCGGACTGAGCTTGTTGTCATTGCAGACAATCTCAACGCTGTGCGTTACAGGGAAGACATCCTCCTCCCTCATGTGGTACACTTCCTGCAGGCTCATCCTGACATGACCCTCCAGCATGATAATGCCACCAGCCATACTGCTCGTTCTGTGTGTGATTTCTTGCAAGACAGGAATGTCATTGTTCTGCCATGGCCAGCGAAGAGTCCGGATCTCAATCCCATTGAGCACGTCTGGGACCTGTTGGATCGGAGGGTGAGGGCTAGGGCCATTCCCCCCCAGAAATGTCCGGGAACTTGCAGGTGCCTTGGTGGAAGAGTGGGGTAATGTCTCACAGCAAGAACTTGCGGATCTGGTGCAGTCCATGAGGAGGAGATGCACTGCAGTACTTAATGCAGCTGGTGGCCACACCAGATACTGACTTTTGATTTGGACCCCCCCTTTGTTTAGGGACACATCATTCAATTTCTGTTAGTCACCTGTCTGTGGAACTTGTTCAGTTTATGTCTCAGGTTGTTGAATCTTATGTTCATACAAATAGTTACACATTAAGTTTGCTGAAAATAAACGCAGTAGACAGTGAGAGGATGTTTCTTTTATTTATATATATACACTGCTCAAAAAAATAAAGGGAACACTTAAACAACACAATATAACTCCAAGTCAATCACACTTCTGTGAAATCAAACTGTCCACTTAGGAAGCAACACTGATTGACAATAAATTTCACATGCTCTTGTGCAAATGGCATAGACAACAGGTGGAAATTATAGGCAATTAGCAAGACACCCCCAATAAAGGAGTGGTTCTGCAGGTGGTGACCACACACCACTTCTCAGTTCCTATGCTTCGTGGCTGATGTTTTGGTCACTTTTGAATGCTGGCGGTGCTTTCACTCTAGTGGTAGCATGAGACGGAGTCTACAACCCACACAAGTGGCTCAGGTAGTGCAGCTCATCCAGGATGGCACATCAATGCGAGCTGTGGCAAGAAGGTTTGCTGTGTCTGTCAGCGTAGTGTCCAGAGCATGGAGGCGCTACCAGGAGACAGGCCAGTACATCAGGAGATGTGGAGGAGGCCGTAAGACGGCAACAACCCAGCAGCAGGACCGCTACCTCCGCCTTTGTGCAAAGAGGAGCAGGAGGGGCACTGCCAGAGCCCTGCAAAATGACCTCCATCAGGCCACAAATGTGCATGTGTCTGCTCAAATGGTCAGAAACAGAGGGTGGTATGAGGGCCCGACGTCCACAGGTGGGGGTTGTGCTTACAGCCCAAGACCGTGCAGGGCATTTGCCCGAGAACACCAAGATTGGCAAATTCACCATTGGCGCCCTGTGCTCCTCACAGATGAAAGCAGGTTCACACTGAGCACATGTGACAGACGTGACAGAGTCTGGAGACGCCGTGGAGAACGTTCTGCTGCCTGCAACATCCTTCGGCATGACCGGTTTGGCGGTGGGTCAGTCATGGTGTGGGGTGGCATTTCTTTGGGGGGCCGCACAGCCCTCCATGTGCTCGCCAGAGGTAGCCTGACTGCCATTAGGTACCGAGATGAGATCCTTAGACCCCTTGTGAGACCATATGCTGGTGCAGTTGGCCCTGGGTTCCTCCTAATGCAAGACAATGCTAGTCCTCATGTGGCTGGAGTGTGTCAGTAGTTCCTGCAAGAGGAAGGCATTGATGCTATGGACTGGCCCGCCCGTTCCCCAGACGTGAATCCAATTTAGCACATCTGGGACATAATGTCTCGCTCCATCCACCAACGCCACGTTGCACCACAGACTGTCCAGGAGTTGGCGGATGCTTTAGTCCAGGTCTGGGAGGAGATCCCTCAGGAGACCATCCGCCACCTCATCAGGAGCATGCCCAGGCGTTGTAGGGAGGTCATACAGGCACGTGGAGGTCACACACACCACTGAGCCTCATTTTGACTTGTTTTAAGGACATTACATCAAAGTTGGATCAGCCTGTAGTGTGGTTTTCCACTTTAATTTTGAGTGTGACTCCAAATCCAGACCTCCATGGGTTGATAAATTTGATTTCCATTGATAATTTTTGTGTGATTTTGTTGTCAGCACATTCAACTATGTAAAGAAAAAAGTATTTAATAAGAATATTTCATTCATTCAGATCTAGGATGTGTTATTTTAGTGTTCCCTTTATTTTTTTGAGCAGTGTATACGGTATATAGAAGAAGAATGGGAGAAACTCCCCAAATACAGGTGTGCCAAGCTTGTAGCATCCTACCCAAGAATACTCAAGGTTGTAATCGCTGCCAAAGGTGGTTCAACAAACTACTGAGTAAAGGGTCTGAATAATTATGTAAATGTGATATTTCATTTTTTAAAATTTTGAATACATTTGCAAAAACCTTTTTTTTCTTTGTCATTATGGGGTATTATGTGTAGATTGATGAGGAAAAAGAAGAATACAATCCATTTTTAAAATAAGGCTGTAACGTAACAAAATGTAGAAAAAGTCAAGGGGTCTGAATACTTTCCGAATGTACTGTATAATGCAGAAGTACTCAGAGCACATTAGACAGAAACAATTGATCAAAACATACTACTTAATCTATGTGTTTTATATATTAATTTCCTGCATCAAATATTGATGACAATAAACGCTTTTCAAATGAAGAATAGGCTATCAAATATTTCAGACACACACCTCATTATGGTCTAAAATGCAAAACTGTTCTTATATCAGCACACTTACTCTGATGCGCTCTATGAAAACTTTCCCTGACCTTTATTTCATTGGGGGAAAATATTAAGTGGAATCCTTCATTCCACCACCTTTCCGGTCCTCTTAGGAGCAATGACTTAATTGAAGGGAGGAAGGAGTGATACATTTTCTAAGTGTCCCAACAGATCCTATGTTTGGGTTTGCTCCTGATCTTATACAGTTATAAACACACAGTGTTTAGCATGAGCATAATGCTAACATAGAGCACAATTATAGGTAGCTGTAACAGTTCCATTGTGAATCCATCCTGCCCCTTAAAAAATTCATGCTCGCTCTCGGCTTCTTTCCCTTAATGAGGTGTGTGTCAGAAATATTTGATAGCCTCTTCCTCATTTGAAAAAGAAATGCGTTTATTGTCATCAATATTTGATGCAGGAAATGAATATATGTAAAACACATAGATTAATTAGTATGTTTTGATCAATTGTTTCTGTCTAATGCGCTCTGACTACTGCTGCAGTGTAACTCCCTGCAGGCTAAGCTGGCACGTTTCATTCGCTGGCGCTGCGGAGCAAAACCATTTAATTTTCAAAGCTTGTTTTAGCATCTTTAAAGACTCCACACAGTCAAAAATTAAATGATTGGTTTACCCATACCGGGGGTAAATATACATTTTGTTCTGTGAAGTGGATGTTTCTCATATAGTGGAATTGTCGCTGGAAGAGGGGAAATAATATATACCCAAATATGAGACTAGATACTTATGTCTGTTGTCTGGCTTCCATAGACATACAATATGTCCTTTCTTATGAAACCAAATTAAGGACAAAAATGAGCAGTACTCTTCATGGTGGCAGTTAGCCTAAGGGTTAAGAGCGTTGGGCCAGTAAGGTGGCTGAATCGAATCCCTGAGCTGACTAGGAGAACAATCTTTTGATGTGCCCTGTAAATTGCTCTGAATAAGACCATCTGCGAAATGACAAAAATGTGTAACGTCTTCTACCTTTTCATCCTCTTTGACATACAGTAGCAATGTGTGAATATACTGTAGATCATCTGCTAGTAATCAGGTGAAGACCTGGAAAGTCCATATTGACTGTATTGAAATAAGCCATTTCAGATTAATATCCTTATTGATTACCAATGCAATTTGTTGTGTATTGGTTTTTAAACCACAAAATGAAATGTTAACAGCAGAACCCGAGCTGACATCAACCTGTTGGGAACAGGTCTGCTGCGTAGTAAATGTACCATGTGTATCAATAGAACTGGGAGTTTGTCCTGGGGTAAATTACCATATGTATCAATTGGACTGGGAATTTGTCCTGGGGTAAATTACCATATGTATCAATAGGACTGGGAGTTTGTCCTGGGGTAAATTACCATGTCTATCAATAGGACTGGGAGTTTGTCCTGGGGTAAATTACCATGTGTATCAATAGGACTGGGAGTTTGTCCCGGGTTAAATTACCATATGTATCAATTGGACTGGGAATTTGTCCTGGGGTAAATTACCATATGTATCAATAGGACTGGGAGTTTGTCCTGGGGTAAATTACCATGTGTATCAATAGGACTGGCAGTTTGTCCTGGGGTAAATTACCATGTGTATCAATAGGACTGGGAGTTTGTCCCGGGTTAAATTACCATATGTATCAATTGGACTGGGAATTTGTCCTGGGGTAAATTACCATATGTATCAATAGGACTGGGAGTTTGTCCTGGGGTAAATTACCATGTGTATCAATAGGACTGGGAGTTTGTCCTTGGGTAAATTGCCATATGTATCAATAGGACTGGGAGTTTGTCCTGGGGTAAATTACCATGTATATCTATAGGACTGGGAGTTTGTCCTGGGGTAAATTGCCATATGTAACAATAGGACTGGGAGTTTGTCCTGGGGTAAATTACCATGTATGTCAATAGGACTGGGAGTTTGTCCTGGGGTAAATTACCATGTGTATCAATAGGACTGGGAGTTTGTCCTGGGGTAAATTACCATATGTATCAATAGGACTGGGAGTTTGTCCTGGGGTAAATTACCATATGTATCAATAGGACTGGGAGTTTGTCCTGGGGTAAATTACCATATGTATCAATAGGACTGGGAGTTTGTCCTGGGGTAAATTACCATGTGTATCAATAGGACTGGGAGTTTGTCCTTGGGTAAATTGCCATATATCAATAGTTTGTCTTGTGGTCAGGGAACACAAATAATACAAATACAGTGTATTTGGAAAGTATTCAGACCCATTGACTTTTTCCACATTTTGTTACGTTACAGCCTTATTCTAAATTGTATTAAATTGTTTGTTTCCCACTCATCAATCTTTACACAATACCCCATAATGACAAAAATATTTTTATTTTTATTTTTTAGAAAATAATAAACGGAATATCAGATTTTCATAATTATTCAGACCCTTTACTCAGTAGTTTGTTGAAGCACCGTTGGCAGCTATTACAGTGTCGAGTTTTCTTGGGTATCACACTACAGGTTTGGCACACCTGTATTTGGGGAGTTTCTACCATTCCTCTCTGCAGATCCTCTCAAACTCTGTCAGGTTGGATGGGGAGCGTCGCTGTACAGCCATTTTCAGGTTTCTCCAGAGATGTTCGATCGGGTTCAAGTCTGGGCTCTGGCTGGGTCACTTAAGGACATTCAGAGACTTGTCCCGAAGCCACTCCTGCGTTGTCTTGGCTGTGTGCTTAGGGTCATTGTCGTATAGAAAGGTGAACCTTCACCCCAGTCTGAGGACCTGAGCATTCTGGAGCAGGTTTTCATCAATGATCTCTCTGTACTTTGCTCCGTTCATCTTTCCCTCGATCCTGACTAGTCTCCCAGTCCCTGCTGCTGAAAAACATTCCCACAGCATGATGCTGCCACCACCATGCTTCACCGTAGGGATGGTGCCTGGTTTCCTCCAGACATGATGCTAGGGATTCAGGCCAAAGGGTTCAATCTTGATTTTATCAGACCAGAGAATCTTTTTTGTCATGGTCTGAGAGTCCTTTAGGTGCCTTTTGGCAAACTCCAAGCGGGCTGTCATGTGCCTTTTACTGAGGAGTGGCTTCTGTCTGGCAACTCTTCCATAAAGGCCTGATGGGTGGAGTGCTGCAGAGATGGTTGCCCTTCTGGAAGGTTCTCCCATCTCCACAGAGGATCTCTGGAGATCTGTCAGAGTGACCATCGGGGTCTTGGTCACCTTCCTGACCAAGGCCCTTCTCCCCCTGATTGCTCAGTATGGCTGGGTGCCCAGCTCTAGGAAGTCTCTTGGTGGTTCCAAACTTCTTCCATTTAAGAATGATGGACGCCACTGTGTTCTTGGGGACCTTATATGCTGCAGAACTTTTTTGCTACACTTTCCCAGATCTGTGCATCAACACAATCCTGTCTCTGAGCTCTAAGGACAATTCCTTTGACTTCATGGCTTAGTTTTTGCTCTGACGTGCACTGTCAACTGTAGGACCTTATATAGACAGGTGTGTACCTTTCCAAATCATGTCCAATCAATTTAATTTCCCACAGGTGGACACCAATCGAGTTGTAGAAATATCTCAAGGATGATCAATGGAAACAAGATGCACCTTAGCTCAATTTCAAGAATCATAGCAAAGGATCTGAATACTTATGTAAATACGGTATCTCTGTTTTATTTTACAAACGTTTGCAAAAATCTCTAAAGCTGTTTTCACTTATTTCATTATGGGGTATTGTGTGTAGATTGATGAGGATTTTATTTTTTATTTATTTTTTACAATTAAGCTGTAATGTTACAAAATGTGGAAAACATCAAGGTGTCTGAATATTTTCTGAATGCAATGTATATACATAATACCTATTGAATATGAAATTAAGATTATTTTCAAACAACAACATGATATATGTTGCAAATAACAATCTGTATCTCATGAAAGAGAAAAATATAGAAATATATGTTTTTGAAGCTGATCTAGTCTTTTTTTGTCCCAAAAAAGTCCAGTCATAAGTGGCATAATAAATGCAGTATGCAATCTATCACATGGCCACTAGATGGCAGTATGCAACCTGTCACATAGCCACTAGATGGGAATATGCAATCCATCACATAGCCACTAGATGGCTGTATGCAAACAATGACATAACCACTAGATGGAAGTAGCAGCACATGAGAATGAATGAGGGTTCAGCGAAATGCAGCACTCAGGAAGAGGAATGTTGTGTTGAAAACTGTGATGCATTATCCCTGGTAGCACCTTGGACAGTGCCAATCTGGCAAGTCATACTGTATCCACTGTAACCACGGCGATGTTAGCTGTTAGCATTCAGCAATCAAGCCTGCCTGGTAATCAATTACCAGCATTTAGATTAGTTTGCCGCACTGCAACCAGCTTACAAGCTATCAAACAACCGCAGTATTATTTACAGTAAGATAAGGTCCACATAACTGTAGCTGGTTCACAGTGAACTGTCCACAGCTTATACCTTGTGGAATATCACTTGAATAATACATTGAGCTATTGTTGGAAATGCTTGTCTGTAGGAGTAGATTACTGTCATAGCCTATGCACCTGTTATCCAGTCTAGTAATCAAGGATATTCATTGTAGTTGTCATCTGTAGAATTATTAACCATATATATTTTTTTAATAACAGAAAATACAGTAATCTCTCTCTCTCTCTCTCTCTCTCTCTCTCTCTCTCTCGCTTTCTCTCTCAGAGAGAAAACACTAGAGAAACATCTACAACTACTCCTGTTGTCTGTAGCCTACATTTGGAATCATGTAGTAACCCCCTCCCCCAAAAGTGTTAAAAGAAATCTAATTATGTTTTAGATTCTTCAAAGTAGGCATCCTTTGTCTTGATGACAGCTTTGCACACTCTTGGCATTCTCTCAACCAGCTTCACCTGGAATGCTTTTCCAACAGTCTTGAAGGAGTTCCCACATATGCTGAGCACTTGTTGGCTGCTTTTCCTTCACTCTGCGGTCCAACTCATCCCAAACCATCTCAATTGGATTGAGGTTGGGTGATTGTGGAGGTCAGGTCATCATCACCCTCCTTCTTGGTCAAATAGCCCTGACCCAGCCTGGAGGTGTGTTGGCTCATTGTCCTGTTGAAAAACAAATGATAGTCCCACTAAGCACAAACCAGACGGGATGGCATATTGCTACAGAATGCTGCGGTAGCCATGCTGGATAAGTGTGCCTTGAATTCTAAATAAATCACAGACAGTGTCACCAGCAAAGCACCCCCACACCACCATACCTTGTCCTTCATGCTTCACGGTGGGAACCACACATGTGGAGATCATCCATTCACCTACTCTGCGTCTCACAAAGACACGGCGGTTGGAACCAAAAATCTCAAATTTGGACTCATCAGACCAAAGGACAGATTTCCACCGGTCTGTCAGTTGCTCGTGTTTCTTGGCCCAAGCAAGTCTCTTCTTATTGTTGGTGTACTTTAGTAGTGGTTTCTTTGCAGTAATTCAACCATGAAGGCCTGATTCAGGCAGTCTCCTCTGAACAGTTGATGTTTAGATGTGTCTGATACTTGAACTCTGTGAAGTATTTATTTGGGCTGCAATCTGAGGTGCAGTTAACTCTAATGAACTTATCCTCTGCAGCAGAGGTAACTCTGGGTCTTCCTTTCCTGTGGCGGTCTTCATGAGAGCCAGTTCCATCATAGCGCTTGATGGTTTTTGCGACGGCACTGAAGAAAAAGTTATTGAAATGTTCAGTATTGACTGACATTCATGTCTTAAAGTAATGATAGAGTGTTATTTATCTTTGCTTATTTGAGCTGTTCTTACCATAATATTGTCTTGGTTTGTTTTCTGTATACCACCCCTACATTGTCACAACACAACGGATTGGCTCAAAAGCATTAAGAAGGAAAGAAATTCCACAAATGAACTTTTAACAGGGCACACCTGTTAATTGAAATGCATTCCAGGTAACTACCTAATGAAGCTGGTTGAGAGAATGCTAAGAGTGTGCAAGGCTGTCATCAAGGCAAAGGGTGGCTACTTTGAAGAATCTCAAATATAAAATATATTTTGATTTGTTTAACACTTTTTTTGGTTACTACATGATTCCATATGTGTTATTTCATAGTTTTGATGTCTTCACTATTATTTTACAATGTAGAAAATAGTAAAAATAAAGAAAAACCCTGGAATAAGTAGTTGTGTCCAAACTTTTGACTTGTACTGTATATAATGCCCTGTGGTATAATACCCTGTGGTATAATAATACCCTGTGGTATAATGCCCTGTGGTATAATAATACCCTGTGTTGTGTTGTTTGGATCTATGTAATATAACCTATGGTCTGGTTGCTTGTTGTCGCCATGGTATTTAATAGCATGTTAGGCATATTATTTCCCAGCGGAGATACAGTCAACTAAAGTAATCTCATTTACTGTGTGTATATGCTTTTTCCTTTAATGCACTCTAATAGGTAGCCATATCAATAGGTCTGCTGCAGCCATCACAGGCAAGTCCATTGTGACACGCCGTTTGTTAAATGGTTGACTTAACGAGCGTGCTCGCTAATTGGCCGTTTGTTGGATCTCTATTCATTAGCGGCTGGGGTCAGCCAGGCCCAACAGGCAGGTGTCCACTCTACAGAGCATGTTTCTCTCTCTCTCTCCCCTCTCTCTGTCTCTCTCTCTCTCTCTCTCTCTCTCTAAGGTGGTTCTCAGTACGGCACGTCGCCACAGACCTTTCCACTTCAGTACACACTCACACACCTCCTCTCATCTCTCCCACTGTCTAATTAGCCGCTGTTTCGTCTCTCACTCCCACTGGTGTCTAAATAAAAGGATGCAGGGCACACAGCCTTGACTGGAAGACAGTGTGTGTGTTTGTGTGTTTTAAAGTTTCACTTTTATTGGTCGTATGTACAAGGTACAGATGGTATACACCGTCCAACTAAATGCCTAGCTGTGTGTGTGTGTGTGTGTGTGTGTGTGTGTGTGTGTGTGTGTGTGTGTGTGTGTGTGTGTGTGTGTGTGTGTGTGTGTGTGTGTGTGTGTGTGTGTGTGTGTGTGTGTGTGTGTGTGTGTGTAAGGAGATATGGAGGTGTGGCAGGTTGTTTGACTCCCTGTGGACCATTAGCAATAGGTTGGTTACCCAGATCAGATGCTGTGGTTCTTGATGGCTACGCTATACGTCACACACACACACACACACACACACACACACACACACACACACACACACACACACACACACACACACACACACACACACACACACACACTATCAACGATCATACTACTATTTTCTAACAATCCTATCTCCTTTGACCTGAAGATGTGTAGATGGCACTGCAGAGATGGATATCTGCAGTCTCACAGGCTCCTGACCAATGTTTTGGGATTTTTAACTCTATTATCACATTTCTTTGAACCTATTATTTCCTAAGACAGCTTCTGGACATCAGAACAGCGATCTCTAACCTCGATCTGGATAAAGATTTCTAATTGCACATGTTGGCAACTGTAGATGCACTGCTCATCCCGGACCAGGCCCTCATCCCTGGGACTTTAAAGAGGAAGAGATGGAGCTCGAGAGGCAACCGAGCAGTCTCCATGACGACACTACGTCATGACGACACTATGCCTCTACCCTCCGTTCTATTGGCGAACATACAATCACTAGAGAACAAACTGGACGAGCTCCGTTCGAGACTCTCCTATCAACGGGACCTGAAGAACTGTAATATCCTATGTTTCTCGGAGTCGTTGCTGAACAGGGACATGGATAATATACATCAAGCTGTTTATGCATCGGTCTATGCATCGTCAAGACCGAACGACAGCTTCGGGTAAGGTTAAGGGAGGAGGTGTGTGCTTCTTTCTTAACAACAGCTGGTGTACAATCTCTAAAGTTAAGGAAGTCTCAAGGTTTTTCTTGCGTGAGTGAGAACACCTAAAGGGAGTTTTCGGGCTATATATTTTTTAGCTGGACGAGAACACCTGTTCATTGACTACAGCTCAGTGTTCAACATCAGAGTGCCCTTCAACAACACAACCGCCATGCTGACCCTCAACACGGGGGCCCCTCAGGGGTGAATGTTTAGTCCACTCCTGTGTTCCCTGTTCACCCACAACTGCGTGGCCGTACACAATTCCAACACCATCATTAAGCTTGCTAAAGACATGACTTGGATTTGCCTGTTCAGCGGCAACGATGAGACCGCCTATAGCAGGGCTGGGCAACTCCAGTCCCCGAGGGCCTGATTGGTGTCACACTTTGTCTCCATCCCTAGCAAACACAGCTGATTTAAACTAATTGCATTCTAAACTGAAGATCATTAGCTGATTATTGGAGTCAGGTGTGTTAGCTGGGGCTGGGGCAAATCTGTGACACTAATCAGGCCCTCGAGGACTGGAATTGCCCAACCCTGTCCTATAGGGAGGAGGTCAGTGACCTGGCAATGTGGTGCAAGGAAAACAACCTCTCCCTCAACACCAGCAAGACAAAGGAGCGGATCATAGACTACAGGAAACGGAGGGCTGAGCACGTTTCAAGTTCCTCTGTGTCCACATCACTAAGGAATTTTCATGCTCCACACAAACCAACACAGTTGTGAAGATACAACAACACATACAACAATACAACAAAACAACTCTTCCCCGTCAAGAGACTGAACAATGTGGCATGGGTCCTCACATCAAGTTTTACAGCTGCACCATTGAGATCATCTTGACTTTCTGCATCACCGCTTTGTATGGCAACTGCTTGGCATCCACTACAGAGGGTAGTGCGTATGGCCAAGTACGGGGGTTGAGCTCCCTGCTATCCAGGACCTCTATACCAGGCGGTGTCAGAGGAATGCCCTAAAAATGGTCAAATAATCCAGACACCCAATTCATAGACTGTTCCCTCTGCTATCTTACGGCAAGTGGTACTGATGCACCAAGTCTGGAACCAACAGGACCCTGAACAGCTTCTAGTGGTAGCTAATGGTTAACTATTTAACTATCTGCATTGACCCTTTCTGCAGTTACTAACTATTGTTTATGATCTATCCTGTTGCCTAGTCACTTTATCGCTACCTACAGTTCATTCGGAAAGTATTCAGACCTCTTGACTTTTTCCACATTTTGTTACGTTACAGCCTTATAATTTTTTTTTAAATTGTTTTTGTCCCTCATCAATCTACACACAATACCCCAGAATTGTTTGCAAGAAATTCAACAAAACTGAAATATGACATTAACATAAGTACTCAGACCCTTTACTCTGTACTTTGTTGAAGAACCTTTGGCAGCGATTACAGCCTTGCATCTTCTTGGGTATGATGCTACAAGCTTGGCACACCTGTATTTGGGGAGTTTCTCCCATTCCTCTCTGCAGATCCTCTCAAGCTCTGTCAGGTTGGATGAGGAGCGTTGCTGCACAGCTATTTTCAGGTCTCTCCAGAGATGTTTGATCGGGTTCAAGTCCGGGCTCTAGCTTGACCACTCAAGGACATTCAGAGACTTGTCCCGAAGGCACTCCTGCGTTGTCTTGGCTGTGTGCTTAGGGTCGTTGTCCTGTTGGAAGGTGAACCTTCACCCCAGTCTGTGGTCCTGAGCGCAGTGGAGCAGGTTTTCATCAAGGAACTCTCTGTACTTTGCTCCGTTCATCTTTCCCTCGATCCTGATTAGTCTCCCAGTCCCTGCCGCTGAAAAACATCCCAACAGCATGATGCTGCCACCACCATGCTTCACCATAGAGATTGTGCCTGGTTTCCTCCAGACATGACGCTTGGCATTCAGGCCAAAGATTTGAATCTTGGTTTCATCAGACCAGAGAATCTTGTTTCTCATTGTCTGAGAGTCCTTTAGGTACCTTTTGGAAATCTCCAAGCGGGCTGTCATGTGCCTTTTACTGAGTGGCTTCCGTCTGGCCACTCTACCATAAAGGTCTGATTGGTGGAGTGCTGCAGAGAAGGATGTCCTTCTGGAGGGTTCTCCCATCTCCACAGAGGAACTCGGGAGATCTGTCAGAGTGACCATCGGGTTCTTGGTCACCTCCATGACCAAGGCTCTTCTCCCCCGATTGCTCAGTTTGGGCAGGCAGCCAGCTCTAGGAAGAGTCTTGGAGGTTCCAAACTTCTACCATTATATTTTAAAATTCATTTTAGAATAAGACTATAATGTAACAACATTTGGAAAATGTCAAGGGGTCTGAATACTTTCCGAATGCAATGTATATGTCCATATCTACCTCAATTACCTCGTACCCCTGCACATCGACTCAGTACTAGTACCCCTGCACATTGACTCTGTCTGTACTGCTACCACGTGTATATTGCCAAGTTATCATTAATCGTTGTGTTTTTTTTCTTCTATTTTCTTTGTTGCATTGTTGGGAAGGACCTGTAAGCATTTCACTGTTATTCTACACCTGTTTTTTACGAAGCATGTGACAAATAACATAAGATGTTTTGACCTAATTGTACTTTGCTCTCCCATGTATAATCTTCCTATCTCCATTGATGGCTAGGTGATGCGTTGCCCATTGACTGCCAGTCAACCTGCCACGGTAAGTGCTGGTGTGTAAAGTGGATGAGAGAGATTGAGGATATCGACAGAGAGGAGATCCCTGCATTGTTCCATTGTGGGTAGATCAAAGTGCTGTATTTATGATCCAGCCCTCGAATATACTGACCACCAGACAGAATGAAAAGCCCCTTAAGCCAGTCCATTATGGGATAAAGGGACGTGGGGGAGGAAAGATGGGAGCTCTAAGGTCTAATTACACCCAGAGCCTTCCACACAGCCTTGGACATCCAGAACATCTGTATTACTACACTAGCTGCTTCCCCTAGTTCTCAAGCTCATTATTTTGGTCTTATCTCATGTTATTTGTCACATGCTTGGTAAACAACAGGTGTAGATTAACAGTGAAATATTTTCTTACCGTTGATTTTCCATCAATGCGAAGTTAAAGATAAAAAATATAAACAGTGACACGAGGAATAAATACACAGTAAAAACAATAACGAGTCAAAATATGATACAGTATAGGAAGTAGAAAATAACATGGCTATATACAGTATAGGGAGTAGAAAATAACATGGCTATATACAGTATAGGGAGTAGAAAATAACATGGCTATATACAGTATAGGGAGTAGAAAATAACATGGCTATATACAGTATAGGGAGTAGAAAATAACATGGCTATATACAGTATAGGGAGTAGAAAATAACATGGCTATATACAGTATAGGGAGTAGAAAATAACAGGGCTATATACAGTATAGGGATTAGAAAATAACATGGCTATATACAGTATAGGGAGTAGAAAATAACATGGCTATATACAGTATAGGGAGTAGAAAATAACATGGCTATATACAGTATAGGGAGTAGAAAATGACATGGCTATATACAGGTAGCACCAGTAGGGGTATGAGGTAATTGATGAACCGTTGTAGGTGTTCCTCAGTGCGTCTCTGATGAACCCGTTGTAGATGTTCCTCAGTGCGTCTCTGATGAACCCGTTGTAGATGTTCCTCAGTGCGTCTCTGATGAACCCGTTGTAGGTGTTCCTCAGTGTCTCTGATGAACCCGTTGTAGGTGTTCCTCAGTGTGTCTCTGATGAACCGTTGTAGGTGTTCCTCAGTGTCTCTGATGAACCAGTTGTAGATGTTCCTCAGTGTCTCTGATGAACCGTTGTAGGTGTTCCTCAGTGTGTCTCTGATGAACCCGTTGTAGGTGTTCCTCAGTGTATCTCTGATGAACACGTTGTAGGTGTTCCCCAGTGTGTCTGATGAACCCGTTGTAGGTGTTCCTCAGTGTGTCTCTGATGAACCGTTGTAGGTGTTCCTCAGTGTGTCTCTGATGAACCCGTTGTAGGTGTTCCTCAGTGTGTCTCTGATGAACCGTTGTAGGTGTTCCTCAGTGTGTCTCTGATGAACCCGTTGTAGGTGTTCCTCAGTGTGTCTCTGATGAACCGTTGTAGATGTTCCTCAGTGTGTGTCTGATGAACCCGTTGTAGATGTTCCTCAGTGTGTGTCTGATGAACCCGTTGTAGATGTTCCTCAGTGTGTGTCTGATGAACCGTTGTAGGTGTTCCTCAGTGTGTCTCTGATGAACCGTTGTAGATGTTCCTCAGTGTGTCTCTGATGAACCCGTTGTAGATGTTCCTCAGTGTGTCTCTGATGAACCCGTTGTAGGTGTTCCTCAGTGTGTCTCTGATGAACCGTTGTAGATGTTCCTCAGTGCGTCTCTGATGAACCCGTTGTAGATGTTCCTCAGTGCGTCTCTGATGAACCCGTTGTAGGTGTTCCTCAGTGTCTCTGATGAACCCGTTGTAGGTGTTCCTCAGTGTGTCTCTGATGAACCGTTGTAGGTGTTCCTCAGTGTCTCTGATGAACCCGTTGTAGGTGTTCCTCAGTGTGTCTCTGATGAACCCGTTGTAGGTGTTCCTCAGTGTGTTCCTCAGTGTGTGTCTGATGAACCCGTTGTAGATGTTCCTCAGTGTGTTCCTCAGTGTGTCTCTGATGAACCAGTTGTAGGTGTTCCTCAGTGTGTCTCTGATGAACCGTTGTAGGTGTTCCTCAGTGTCTCTGATGAACCCGTTGTAGGTGTTCCTCAGTGTGTCTCTGATGAACCGTTGTAGGTGTTCCTCAGTGTGTCTCTGATGAACCGTTGTAGGTGTTCCTCAGTGTGTCTCTGATGAACCGTTGTAGATGTTCCTCAGTGTGTCTCTGATGAACCGTTGTAGGTGTTCCTCAGTGTGTCTCTGATGAACCCGTTGTAGGTGTTCCTCAGTGTGTGTCTGATGAACCGTTGTAGGTGTTCCTCAGTGTGTCTCTGATGAACCGTTGTAGGTGTTCCTCAGTGTCTCTGATGAACCCGTTGTAGGTGTTCCTCAGTGTGTCTCTGATGAACCGTTGTAGGTGTTCCTCAGTGTCTCTGATGAACCCGTTGTAGGTGTTCCTCAGTGTGTCTCTGATTAACCCGTTGTAGGTGTTCCTCAGTGTGTCTCTGATGAACCGTTGTAGGTGTTCCTCAGTGTGTCTCTGATGAACCAGTTGTAGGTGTTCCTCAGTGTCTCTGATGAACCCTTTGTAGGTGTTCCTCAGTGTCTCTGATGAACCCGTTGTAGATGTTCCTCAGTGCGTCTCTGATGAACCGTTGTAGGTGTTCCTCAGTGTGTCTCTGATGAACCCATTGTAGGTGTTCCTCAGTGTCTCTGATGAACCGTTGTAGGTGTTCCTCAGTGTCTCTGATGCACCCGTTGTAGGTGTTCCTCAGTGTGTCTCTGATGAACCGTTGTAGGTGTTCCTTAGTGTGTCTCTGATGAACCGTTGTAGGTGTTCCTCAGTGTGTCTGATGAACCAGTTGTAGGTGTTCCTCAGTGTGTGTCTGATGAACCAGTTGTAGGTGTTCCTCAGTGTGTCTCTGATGAACCCGTTGTAGGTGTTCCTCAGTGTCTCTGATGAACCCGTTGTAGGTGTTCCTCAGTGTGTGTCTGATGAACCCGTTGTAGGTGTTCCTCAGTGTGTGTCTGATGAACCCGTTGTAGGTGTTCCTCAGTGTGTGTCTGATGAACCCGTTGTAGGTGTTCCTCAGTGTCTCTGATGAACCCGTTGTAGGTGTTCCTCAGTGTGTGTCTGATGAACCGTTGTAGGTGTTCCTCAGTGTGTGTCTGATGAACCGTTGTAGGTGTTCCTCAGTGTGTCTCTGATGAACCAGTTGTAGGTGTTCCTCAGTGTCTCTGATGAACCCGTTGTAGGTGTTCCTCAGTGTCTCTGATGAACCCGTTGTAGATGTTCCTCAGTGCGTCTCTGATGAACCGTTGTAGGTGTTCCTCCGTGTGTCTCTGATGAACCCGTTGTAGGTGTTCCTCAGTGTCTCTGATGAACCCGTTGTAGGTGTTCCTCAGTGTGTCTCTGATGAACCGTTGTAGGTGTTCCTCAGTGTATCTCTGATGAACCCGTTTGTTACGCACGCCTCTGAGAAGAGGGAATGCAACTCCCTGCTACAACTCAACTCTCTGAAGTGCAAGAGGTATGGACTGTAGGTGCGAGTAAGGATGACACAAAAGCAGAATTTACCGTTTACTAGAATTTATTTTCTTACACGGTAATATGGGGAAAAGGGGCTGGACGGAACCAAAGCAAAGAAAGTAAATATCAAAGTTCCCCCTCTCCTATCTAACCTGCCTACCCACTTAACTTACCTAACTTAACACCGCCTGGTGCCCTAACCAAAATACAGGGGGTGGTCCGCCCAGGTCTTACCTAGTGTGCCTAGACAGTAAATATACTACGGGTATATGTATGCCCGCGGGCCTCTTGCCTAAGCACTCCCAAAGTGCCTTCTCCTTCCCCCCTGGGAACAAATGAAACAGAGTAATTATTAATGATTTCACAAACACTCAAACACAGAACATAGAAAAACTGCTACCAACAACAACAGTACATACCACACTTTCTGATACACAACCAACACTATATCACAATCTAATTTCTCTCTCTCAATCTCCAAATCTCTACTCCTTCCTCTCTTGGGGCAGAACACTGGCTTTTATCTTCAGGTAGCAATGGTGATTAGAGTCAGCTGCTTCTTGACGAGGGGGCGGGGTCAGCTCCAATCACCAATTAGCCTGGGGTTGACCAATCAGCTGGTTGGGGAGTACTTCAGGAAGCCATCTCCTGAAACACACACACTAAAATACAAAACAGAACATAGAAACTGGGGAACGTAACACGCCCACCACAAAAATTGCAAACATACAGTTTGTAATAACAAAAACCAACGCTTCCCCAGTTAGTAAACCCGTGATAGAGCGTCAGCAACCACATTCGCTGAGCCCTTCACATAGGCTATCTGTACATTATATCCTTGTACAATCAGAGCCCACCGCATAAGGCGGCGGTTCTGATTGTACATTTGCTTTAAGAACACTAAAGGATTATGGTCCGTGAAGACCATTACAGGAAAGGCACTGGATCCCACATATACCTCAAAGAGCTGTAAGGCTAGCAATAAAGCTAGCGTCTCTTGTTCAATTGTGGAGTACCTTGACTGACACGAGTTGAACTTACGGGAAAAGAAACTGACGGGCCGATCCACTCCATCTTCATCTTCCTGTAAGAGAACCGCACCCACCCCCACTATACTAGCGTCAACCTCCAACTTAAAAGGTTTGTCAAAGTTGGGGGCGGCAAGCACTGGGGCACTACAAAGTAGCGCTTTAGCGGACTCAAAAGCATGGTTACAGTCCTTGGACCACCTAAATGGTACCTTGGGACTAAGCAGAGATGAAAGGGGAGCTACTACCGTCGAGAAATTCTTACAGAATGTACGATAGTACCCTACTATCCCTAGGAATCTGCGCAACTGGCGTCGAGTCGTGGGAGCAGGAAAAGCAACAATTGCCTCCACCTTGCCAGATACTGGGCGCACTTGACCCCGTCCCACTTGTTTCCCTAAGTAAGTCACCGTAGCCTTCCCAAACTCACACTTGGCCAAATTGAGGGTTAAAGAAGCATTCTCCAACCGCTGAAACACACTTTTCAAAGTGGAAAGATGATCAGACCAAGTAGACGAATGTATCACCACATCATCAAGGTATGCAGTACAATTTGGCACATCTGCAAACACAATGTTAACTAGACGCTGAAAAGTAGCAGGTGCATTACACATGCCAAAGGGCATCACAGTGTATTGTACAAAGTTATCAGGCGTAACAAAAGCCGATATGTCAGAAGCTCTAGAGGTCAGAGGCACCTGCCAATAACCTTTTAACAAATCTAACTTACTAACGTAAGCAGCAGAGCCAATTCTATCAATGCAGTCATCTAATCGAGGTAGAGGAAAAGAATCAGACCTTGTAACTGCATTTACTCGACGATAGTCCGTGCATAAGCGGGACGTACCGTCAGGCTTAGGAACAAGAATACATGGGGAACTCCAGGAGCTGTTACTGGGTTTTGCCATGTCATTCTGTAATAAATAAGCTACCTCACTTTTCATTACCTCCCTTTTCTTTGCATTAACCCGGTACGGATGCTGACGTATAGGAGCAGCGTTGCCCACATCCAAGTCATGTTCCAAGATGGACGTGCGACTTGGAACGTCCTGAAACACACTGAGAAAACTGTTTATCAATAGGATAAGGTCCTTAGTTTGATCGCTATCCAAATGTTCCATTTGAGAGGGCAACTTCTTCAGCATCTCTGAATTACATAGGCGTTCACACTGCTGTAACGTATGGCGTAACTCCAACCCATCCTCCTTATCCTCCTCTAGGTCCCAGCCAGGCTTCAGCACCACCGCAGCCACACTGGAGACGGCGGGCTGGACCGGCTTACTTGAGGAGCTGTCTGGAGAGTCACGTACATAATATTCTTTTAGCATGTTAACATGACACACACGGGAAGAACGCCTTCGATCTGGGGTCTTTATCACATAGTTTGTGTCACTGAGTTTCTTTTCCACCAGATATGGTCCAGAAAAACGTGCTGACAGAGATGAGCCAGGAATTGGCAGCAAAACTAATACTTGATCCCCTGGTGCAAAAGAACGGCCAACAGCCTTTTTGTCATAATGCACCTTTATGCGTTTTTGCGAAGAGGAAAGAGACTTTTGGGCCAACGCACATGCGGCGTGCAGTCTCTCCCGCATCTTACTGACATAATCCAACACATTTTTAGGGGCGCTACTGGGTGTAGGAGATAAGATATGCTCCTTCAACACTTTCAGCGGACCCCTTGGGGTGTGTCCAAACACAAGGTCAGCAGGGCTGAACCCTAAGGACTCTTGTATCGTTTCCCTAATAGCAAATAGGACAAAGGGCACCCCCTCATCCCAATCGGTACTGGTATCCATACAATACTTGCGTAGCATTGCCTTCAGCGTCTGATGCCAGCGTTCGAGAGCCCCTTGACTCTCTGGATGATACGGACTTGAGACCTGATGGGAAATACACAATGTCTTTAACACATTTGAAAACATTTTAGACATAAAGTTGGATCCCTGATCAGTTTGGATTACTTTAGGGAGTCCAAACGTAGAGAAGAACTTCACCAGTGCCTTCACCACAGTCTTAGCCGTAATAGTACGGAGAGGAATAGCCTCTGGGTATCGAGTAGCACTGCACATTATTGTTAATAGGAACTGGTTACCTGACCTGGTTTTCGGCAATGGACCTACACAATCAACTATCACTCTTGCAAACGGTTCCCCCACCACAGGAATCGGGTAGAGCGGTGCTCTAGGAACTGTTTGATTCACTTTCCCAGTGACTTGACATACGTGCCATGTTTTACAAAATTGGACCACGTCAGACTTCAAACCTGGCCAGAAAAAAATGACGAAGGACCCGGTTATAAGTCTTTGTGATCCCCAAATGTCCAGACCACGCCTGGTCATGGGCGAGTGACAGCACCTGCTGTCGGAACGGTGTAGGAACAACCACTTGACACACTTCACTCCAGTCA
This sequence comes from Salvelinus fontinalis, assembly GCF_029448725.1. Lineage (NCBI taxonomy): Eukaryota > Metazoa > Chordata > Actinopteri > Salmoniformes > Salmonidae > Salvelinus > Salvelinus fontinalis. The sequence goes on from NC_074696.1 coordinate 14,907,221, forward strand.
TTAACGGTGTCATGAGCTGCCCATTTACGCATCAAAACTCCTGCTTCCATAAAGTAGGCAGTCTCTTTAGTTTTAGCTTCCTCAATGGAAATTACCGAAGCAAAACACTTACGAAGACTGGTGTCTCCTTTTTGACATTCAATCACCTTCTCAGGGGTGACAGACAAAAGAATGTCATGTAATTGGGGTGCGATTTCGCAGTCCCCTTCCTTAGTTTTTACAGGAGTAAAAACTGTCGGACTTGCAGAAGGAATACTCGGTGCATTGTCTTCTACTTCAATATTCTCAAAAATGGAACTAGCCAAATCCACCACATCTCCAAGCTTGCGAGATTGTGCCCTCGTTAACACACAAGCAGGAAAAACATGTGGAAATGCTTGAACCAATTTCTCATCTGCAATTTTGATTTCTGGGTTGTCTACTACCTCTAACACAGGAGTAACTTTACCACCAGCAATATCATTCCCTAATAGCAATGTGACTCCTTTTACTGGCAGTGTAGACACTACACCAACACGGAAACGTCCTGATACCAAGTCTGACACTAAGTGGAACCAGTGTAATGGTACAGATACTGTTTTTGTCTCTATGCCTTGTAATATAACATGTGAGCCACAATATGTTTCAGGAGACCAGGATAAAGCATCAGTAATAATTACTGACTGCGCCGCCCCGGTGTCTCGTAAGATTTTAATTGGCTTTTGATCAGCTTGTTCTCCAGTTAAGGAAACACAACCGGTAGAGATAAACGGAGCATAAACAGGATCCGGTTTCTCAAATGCTGAATCAATACCTCGGACCAACGGACGAGCCAAAGACTTGACTAAACCCAAACTTTTCCTTTTTGGGGAAGGTGACTGGGACTGTTTCGGTTTATTTTTCAAAACTGCGCAGTCCGCAATCACGTGACCCTTTTGGTGACAGTAAAAACATTCACGGATTTCATGAAAAGACTTGTCAGAGGAAAAACGACCTGAATGAGGCACTGATGACGTAATCAGTCTACCTTCAAAACGAGGTGCACCAAAGACAGTCTTGTGTGTCAAAGCGTACTCATCTGCCAACACTGCTGCCTGGGCCAATGTCACCACTTTCTGTTCATTTAAATGAACTACAATTCTATCTGGGAGGTTGCTTTTAAAATCCTCCAACAGCATCAACTCCCGAATATCAGCAAAGGTGCTAGCTTTGCTGGCTGAACACCATCGGTTAAACAGAGACTCTTTGTCCCTAGCAAACTCAACAAAAGTACGGTGAGAGGGTTTCTTGTGGTTCCTGAAGCGCTGTCTATAAGCTTCAGGCACCAACTCATAAGCCCGCAACACGGTAGTTTTAACTGTATCATAGTGTAAACTGTCTTCCAGGGAGAGAGCAGCTACTACTTCCTGGGCTTTCCCAGACAATTTACATTGCAACAGGAGAGGCCAAACCTCGAGTGGCCAATGCAGCGCAGCGGCCACACGCTCAAATGCAGAAAAATAGGAATCCACTTCCGACTCTCGGAATGGTGGGACTAAAGCTATATTTTTACTTACATCAAAGTGGGCTTGATGATGAGCAGCTTTTGGAGTCGTACCGGAGCCAGCTTCTATCTCCAGTTGTCGGATCCTCACCTCCTTGTCGGCTTCTATTTTCCTAATTTCAAGGTCAAAATGCATTTGTCTCTCTTTATCTTTTTGCTCCATTTCTAACCGGGCCAGCCTCACCTTCAGCCTAGCGGTCCCGTCTGAACGACCTGAAGCAGAAGATAAAGGATCTAATCGAGGCAATGTAAAGGGGGTACGAGCAACCCCTTCCTCCGCCCTGTCCTCCGACTTGGCATCAGAAGGTCTACCCGTCTCCTCTCCTTGCAATGAGAGAATTCTTTCTCTCACTAAACCCTCCCTGACTAGCACCAAAAGCTCAGCCTTTAGGGCTTTCTCAGGGATAACAAATCCATAATGGTCAGCTATAGCTATAAGGTCTACTTTTCGAAACCTCACCAAACAATCAATAGAGGGCGCTTCAATGAACTTGGAGATGGCTGAGGCAGCCATCTTGTACACAACAATCTACTGAAAACACAAACTAAACAAGTCATCCAAACTCACAACCTACCATCACACCTCAATCACTAACCACAGAGAGCTCAGTGCAGCAGGGTCCGGTGGGTTTAATGGAATCCCGGATGAGCCCCCATTATGTTACGCACGCCTCTGAGAAGAGGGAACGCAACTCCCTGCTACAACTCAACTCTCTGAAGTGCAAGAGGTATGGACTGTAGGTGCGAGTAAGGATGACACAAAAGCAGAATTTACCGTTTACTAGAATTTATTTTCTTACACGGTAATATGGGGAAAAGGGGCTGGACGGAACCAAAGCAAAGAAAGTAAATATCAAAGTTCCCCCTCTCCTATCTAACCTGCCTACCCACTTAACTTACCTAACTTAACACCGCCTGGTGCCCTAACCAAAATACAGGGGGTGGTCCGCCCAGGTCTTACCTAGTGTGCCTAGACAGTAAATATACTACGGGTATATGTATGCCCGCGGGCCTCTTGCCTAAGCACTCCCAAAGTGCCTTCTCCTTCCCCCCTGGGAACAAATGAAACAGAGTAATTATTAATGATTTCACAAACACTCAAACACAGAACATAGAAAAACTGCTACCAACAACAACAGTACATACCACACTTTCTGATACACAACCAACACTATATCACAATCTAATTTCTCTCTCTCAATCTCCAAATCTCTACTCCTTCCTCTCTTGGGGCAGAACACTGGCTTTTATCTTCAGGTAGCAATGGTGATTAGAGTCAGCTGCTTCTTGACGAGGGGGCGGGGTCAGCTCCAATCACCAATTAGCCTGGGGTTGACCAATCAGCTGGTTGGGGAGTACTTCAGGAAGCCATCTCCTGAAACACACACACTAAAATACAAAACAGAACATAGAAACTGGGGAACGTAACACGCCCACCACAAAAATTGCAAACATACAGTTTGTAATAACAAAAACCAACGCTTCCCCAGTTAGTAAACCCGTGATAGAGCGTCAGCAACCACATTCGCTGAGCCCTTCACATAGGCTATCTGTACATTATATCCTTGTACAATCAGAGCCCACCGCATAAGGCGGCGGTTCTGATTGTACATTTGCTTTAAGAACACTAAAGGATTATGGTCCGTGAAGACCATTACAGGAAAGGCACTGGATCCCACATATACCTCAAAGAGCTGTAAGGCTAGCAATAAAGCTAGCGTCTCTTGTTCAATTGTGGAGTACCTTGACTGACACGAGTTGAACTTACGGGAAAAGAAACTGACGGGCCGATCCACTCCATCTTCATCTTCCTGTAAGAGAACCGCACCCACCCCCACTATACTAGCGTCAACCTCCAACTTAAAAGGTTTGTCAAAGTTGGGGGCGGCAAGCACTGGGGCACTACAAAGTAGCGCTTTAGCGGACTCAAAAGCATGGTTACAGTCCTTGGACCACCTAAATGGTACCTTGGGACTAAGCAGAGATGAAAGGGGAGCTACTACCGTCGAGAAATTCTTACAGAATGTACGATAGTACCCTACCATCCCTAGGAATCTGCGCAACTGGCGTCGAGTCGTGGGAGCAGGAAAAGCAACAATTGCCTCCACCTTGCCAGATACTGGGCGCACTTGACCCCGTCCCACTTGTTTCCCTAAGTAAGTCACCGTAGCCTTCCCAAACTCACACTTGGCCAAATTGAGGGTTAAAGAAGCATTCTCCAACCGCTGAAACACACTTTTCAAAGTGGAAAGATGATCAGACCAAGTAGACGAATGTATCACCACATCATCAAGGTATGCAGTACAATTTGGCACATCTGCAAACACAATGTTAACTAGACGCTGAAAAGTAGCAGGTGCATTACACATGCCAAAGGGCATCACAGTGTATTGTACAAAGTTATCAGGCGTAACAAAAGCCGATATGTCAGAAGCTCTAGAGGTCAGAGGCACCTGCCAATAACCTTTTAACAAATCTAACTTACTAACGTAAGCAGCAGAGCCAATTCTATCAATGCAGTCATCTAATCGAGGTAGAGGAAAAGAATCAGACCTTGTAACTGCATTTACTCGACGATAGTCCGTGCATAAGCGGGACGTACCGTCAGGCTTAGGAACAAGAATACATGGGGAACTCCAGGAGCTGTTACTGGGTTTTGCCATGTCATTCTGTAATAAATAAGCTACCTCACTTTTCATTACCTCCCTTTTCTTTGCATTAACCCGGTACGGATGCTGACGTATAGGAGCAGCGTTGCCCACATCCAAGTCATGTTCCAAGATGGACGTGCGACTTGGAACGTCCTGAAACACACTGAGAAAACTGTTTATCAATAGGATAAGGTCCTTAGTTTGATCGCTATCCAAATGTTCCATTTGAGAGGGCAACTTCTTCAGCATCTCTGAATTACATAGGCGTTCACACTGCTGTAACGTATGGCGTAACTCCAACCCATCCTCCTTATCCTCCTCTAGGTCCCAGCCAGGCTTCAGCACCACCGCAGCCACACTGGAGATGGCGGGCTGGACCGGCTTACTTGAGGAGCTGTCTGGAGAGTCACGTACATAATATTCTTTTAGCATGTTAACATGACACACACGGGAAGAACGCCTTCGATCTGGGGTCTTTATCACATAGTTTGTGTCACTGAGTTTCTTTTCCACCAGATATGGTCCAGAAAAACGTGCTGACAGAGATGAGCCAGGAATTGGCAGCAAAACTAATACTTGATCCCCTGGTGCAAAAGAACGGCCAACAGCCTTTTTGTCATAATGCACCTTTATGCGTTTTTGCGAAGAGGAAAGAGACTTTTGGGCCAACGCACATGCGGCGTGCAGTCTCTCCCGCATCTTACTGACATAATCCAACACATTTTTAGGGGCGCTACTGGGTGTAGGAGATAAGATATGCTCCTTCAACACTTTCAGCGGACCCCTTGGGGTGTGTCCAAACACAAGGTCAGCAGGGCTGAACCCTAAGGACTCTTGTATCGTTTCCCTAATAGCAAATAGGACAAAGGGCACCCCCTCATCCCAATCGGTACTGGTATCCATACAATACTTGCGTAGCATTGCCTTCAGCGTCTGATGCCAGCGTTCGAGAGCCCCTTGACTCTCTGGATGATACGGACTTGAGACCTGATGGGAAATACACAATGTCTTTAACACATTTGAAAACATTTTAGACATAAAGTTGGATCCCTGATCAGTTTGGATTACTTTAGGGAGTCCAAACGTAGAGAAGAACTTCACCAGTGCCTTCACCACAGTCTTAGCCGTAATAGTACGGAGAGGAATAGCCTCTGGGTATCGAGTAGCACTGCACATTATTGTTAATAGGAACTGGTTACCTGACCTGGTTTTCGGCAATGGACCTACACAATCAACTATCACTCTTGCAAACGGTTCCCCCACCACAGGAATCGGGTAGAGCGGTGCTCTAGGAACTGTTTGATTCACTTTCCCAGTGACTTGACATACGTGCCATGTTTTACAAAATTGGACCACGTCAGACTTCAAACCTGGCCAGAAAAAAATGACGAAGGACCCGGTTATAAGTCTTTGTGATCCCCAAATGTCCAGACCACGCCTGGTCATGGGCGAGTGACAGCACCTGCTGTCGGAACGGTGTAGGAACAACCACTTGACACACTTCACTCCAGTCATTAACGGTGTCATGAGCTGCCCATTTACGCATCAAAACTCCTGCTTCCATAAAGTAGGCAGTCTCTTTAGTTTTAGCTTCCTCAATGGAAATTACCGAAGCAAAACACTTACGAAGACTGGTGTCTCCTTTTTGACATTCAATCACCTTCTCAGGGGTGACAGACAAAAGAATGTCATGTAATTGGGGTGCGATTTCGCAGTCCCCTTCCTTAGTTTTTACAGGAGTAAAAACTGTCGGACTTGCAGAAGGAATACTCGGTGCATTGTCTTCTACTTCAATATTCTCAAAAATGGAACTAGCCAAATCCACCACATCTCCAAGCTTGCGAGATTGTGCCCTCGTTAACACACAAGCAGGAAAAACATGTGGAAATGCTTGAACCAATTTCTCATCTGCAATTTTGATTTCTGGGTTGTCTACTACCTCTAACACAGGAGTAACTTTACCACCAGCAATATCATTCCCTAATAGCAATGTGACTCCTTTTACTGGCAGTGTAGACACTACACCAACACGGAAACGTCCTGATACCAAGTCTGACACTAAGTGGAACCAGTGTAATGGTACAGATACTGTTTTTGTCTCTATGCCTTGTAATATAACATGTGAGCCACAATATGTTTCAGGAGACCAGGATAAAGCATCAGTAATAATTACTGACTGCGCCGCCCCGGTGTCTCGTAAGATTTTAATTGGCTTTTGATCAGCTTGTTCTCCAGTTAAGGAAACACAACCGGTAGAGATAAACGGAGCATAAACAGGATCCGGTTTCTCAAATGCTGAATCAATACCTCGGACCAACGGACGAGCCAAAGACTTGACTAAACCCAAACTTTTCCTTTTTGGGGAAGGTGACTGGGACTGTTTCGGTTTATTTTTCAAAACTGCGCAGTCCGCAATCACGTGACCCTTTTGGTGACAGTAAAAACATTCACGGATTTCATGAAAAGACTTGTCAGAGGAAAAACGACCTGAATGAGGCACTGATGACGTAATCAGTCTACCTTCAAAACGAGGTGCACCAAAGACAGTCTTGTGTGTCAAAGCGTACTCATCTGCCAACACTGCTGCCTGGGCCAATGTCACCACTTTCTGTTCATTTAAATGAACTACAATTCTATCTGGGAGGTTGCTTTTAAAATCCTCCAACAGCATCAACTCCCGAATATCAGCAAAGGTGCTAGCTTTGCTGGCTGAACACCATCGGTTAAACAGAGACTCTTTGTCCCTAGCAAACTCAACAAAAGTACGGTGAGAGGGTTTCTTGTGGTTCCTGAAGCGCTGTCTATAAGCTTCAGGCACCAACTCATAAGCCCGCAACACGGTAGTTTTAACTGTATCATAGTGTAAACTGTCTTCCAGGGAGAGAGCAGCTACTACTTCCTGGGCTTTCCCAGACAATTTACATTGCAACAGGAGAGGCCAAACCTCGAGTGGCCAATGCAGCGCAGCGGCCACACGCTCAAATGCAGAAAAATAGGAATCCACTTCCGACTCTCGGAATGGTGGGACTAAAGCTATATTTTTACTTACATCAAAGTGGGCTTGATGATGAGCAGCTTTTGGAGTCGTACCGGAGCCAGCTTCTATCTCCAGTTGTCGGATCCTCACCTCCTTGTCGGCTTCTATTTTCCTAATTTCAAGGTCAAAATGCATTTGTCTCTCTTTATCTTTTTGCTCCATTTCTAACCGGGCCAGCCTCACCTTCAGCCTAGCGGTCCCGTCTGAACGACCTGAAGCAGAAGATAAAGGATCTAATCGAGGCAATGTAAAGGGGGTACGAGCAACCCCTTCCTCCGCCCTGTCCTCCGACTTGGCATCAGAAGGTCTACCCGTCTCCTCTCCTTGCAATGAGAGAATTCTTTCTCTCACTAAACCCTCCCTGACTAGCACCAAAAGCTCAGCCTTTAGGGCTTTCTCAGGGATAACAAATCCATAATGGTCAGCTATAGCTATAAGGTCTACTTTTCGAAACCTCACCAAACAATCAATAGAGGGCGCTTCAATGAACTTGGAGATGGCTGAGGCAGCCATCTTGTACACAACAATCTACTGAAAACACAAACTAAACAAGTCATCCAAACTCACAACCTACCATCACACCTCAATCACTAACCACAGAGAGCTCAGTGCAGCAGGGTCCGGTGGGTTTAATGGAATCCCGGATGAGCCCCCATTATGTTACGCACGCCTCTGAGAAGAGGGAACGCAACTCCCTGCTACAACTCAACTCTCTGAAGTGCAAGAGGTATGGACTGTAGGTGCGAGTAAGGATGACACAAAAGCAGAATTTACCGTTTACTAGAATTTATTTTCTTACACGGTAATATGGGGAAAAGGGGCTGGACGGAACCAAAGCAAAGAAAGTAAATATCAAAGTTCCCCCTCTCCTATCTAACCTGCCTACCCACTTAACTTACCTAACTTAACACCGCCTGGTGCCCTAACCAAAATACAGGGGGTGGTCCGCCCAGGTCTTACCTAGTGTGCCTAGACAGTAAATATACTACGGGTATATGTATGCCCGCGGGCCTCTTGCCTAAGCACTCCCAAAGTGCCTTCTCCTTCCCCCCTGGGAACAAATGAAACAGAGTAATTATTAATGATTTCACAAACACTCAAACACAGAACATAGAAAAACTGCTACCAACAACAACAGTACATACCACACTTTCTGATACACAACCAACACTATATCACAATCTAATTTCTCTCTCTCAATCTCCAAATCTCTACTCCTTCCTCTCTTGGGGCAGAACACTGGCTTTTATCTTCAGGTAGCAATGGTGATTAGAGTCAGCTGCTTCTTGACGAGGGGGCGGGGTCAGCTCCAATCACCAATTAGCCTGGGGTTGACCAATCAGCTGGTTGGGGAGTACTTCAGGAAGCCATCTCCTGAAACACACACACTAAAATACAAAACAGAACATAGAAACTGGGGAACGTAACACCGTTGTAGATGTTCCTCAGTGTATCTCTGATGAACCCGTTGTAGGTGTTCCTCAGTGCGTCTCTGATGAACCGTTGTAGGTGTTCCTCAGTGCTCATTCTAGCTTCTTCTGTGATCTTCAACGGAACTAGCTTCTTTTAAAGATAAAAGCAGACGCAGGGATGCATTCAGTAAGTGACAGACAGCCAACATCTGTTTCGATACGTCTTTGTACATCAATACCAAATTCAAATCTCTCTTCTGCATCAGCCTCCAAAAAGTTATATCAATCAAAATGACCCCTTCGAACTTCGAGGACAAACAAAGTAACAAAATAAAAAACTTTTCCTCGAGTTCCTATTTTTGCTTTGTTACTGTAAAGAATAAGTTGTAGATAGGTTATTTGATGTGCTTGGTGACACATCTTCACAATGAGTTGAGTACAGCGGGATATCATCTCAGTTTTTTATTTTTCTATAGTTGATAGCGGTTTCTAAAAACACATTTATACACTATGGAGCTGCTTTGAACTTGTGTCCTATTAAGAAAAGACAGATACATTAAAATACTTCCCAGAGTGTTTTAGCCATAGGGCTTTCACAGGTTACTGCGTATCCACCTGCCAATTTAGTAAAAGCATCATCCATTCTATCCAATATTTATGGTTTATGTGTGTGTGTGTGTAAGATATTTTGTGCACCAGTGTGTGTCGTTGTGTGTGTGAGAGCTGTAAACACAGGCATCATTAAGTGATTGCTGATGGCGGATGCAGCACACGGAGAAACACTTGCATAGTTAATGTGGTGAGTCAGGACTGCAGATTACAATCAGAGACGGGTTAAGGGATAATAGAGGGAGAGAGAGAGGGAGGGATGAGAGAGAGGGATGGATGAAGAGAGGGATGGAGGGAGGGCTATTCAAATAATGGTGTCACATTATACAAGTTAGGAGGACTGAGAGGGGAGGAAAGAGGATGGGGGAGAGAAAGGAGGAGGGAGGAGGTGGGAGGAAGGAGGATATTTTAATTTGCAGCGGCATCTCATACTCCAGCTCTGGTGTTATAACTACTTTAATTGTGACACACACAAACACACATAAACACACTTATGCTTAAGTGTCCTCATGCTTCCCATCCGAAACAGTTCGTGCATTTATTATGATGACATTTTGTGACGTTTTTTTTATTTTTATTTTTTTGTGAACACAAATATGTTCTCAAGGTAAGCCGAAGTTGGTAGCCCGAAGTCGGTAGCCCCTTCTTAGGTGATTTGTAAACAGGAGGAATTCTTCAAGGAAGTGTTTATTGTCATTCAATGAGATGCATCGTTTTCATGCACACTTTTTCTCTTGAGAAATACTGAACCAAACATCTTAGTTAGTTGTAAAAAAAAAACAAATGTTAATAGATTCATTCTGACTATTTTGGAGGAAGTGAACACTGGTTATGGCATCTCAAGATGGACAAACAGTACTATTGCCGCTTTTTTCTTGTTTTTCAAGACAAGGTATTGTATCAAGACCAAGGGTGTGGGGTTTCCACGTCACCAAGTTCAATAACAAAACAGGCATTAGTAGCACAAGTAGAATGCTAAGGGGAAGTTTATTAGGGATTTGTGTACACGGGGAAAGAAGGGGGAATTCACCAATCACCTCACAGTCTTCAAGCCGTTCTCTTTATCCCTTCCTTTCCCAGGGATAATCACACTCGGGTTCTCAGCCAATCCGGTCCGGTACACAAGGTTGTTAGTCCGACAGTCCAGGTCCCAACGTGTAATCTCACAGATAGTGTGCTCTCTTCTCCCACTCTTCATATTGCGCTTGGTTCTCTCCTACTCTGCCCTGTTGGGTAGGATGCTGCCACATTTCATCCCCAAACCCTCCCTGGCTTAACGAGTTAGTCTTGCCTCGTTGGGGCAGGAAGTCCATATAAGGCCCGGGGGTGGAGCCAACGGACTGCCAGATATCCCACCTCAATCACCACTCCCCTCACCTCTCCCTGCCGGCTGCCACAGTATTGGTGTGGCTCGTTCGGTTCGGCTTGTTGATGGTAATAGGAGGGGGTGGGAGGTGATGGTGGTTGTCGGGCAGATGGAGTTTCCTCCATGCAAATGTGGCATTAGTGTGTTCAGCAATGTATTCCCGGGTGTGACCTTGCCTTGCTGCTAATATGCAAGGGCTCTGGTGATATTGGAGGCAATTTCCTTCCTGAGCCAGAGAACAGATGTAGAAATGAACAGCAGAGAGAAGGGCGGATCAAGCAGAGAGAGAGAGAGATAGAGGGGTCTGTCGGTGCATGCTTTTGTGTATGTGTTCTGCATTTGTGTATGTGTTTGCCTAAATAATGTTATTTAATTGTCTATCTAATAACACATCCTTCGCACTGAGCTCATTCTATTGTGCATTCTATTCCTGCCACCCCAGACTCCCACAGTGTGAGTCAGAAGAGGTCTTGGAAAAGGTCTGCCAAGGCCTAGGCCCTGTGTGTCTCATTGGGCCCTCTCTGCAGGCATCTTGTCTTATCAAGGCCCTGTGTTTGTCATCGGGCCCTCACTGCAGACATCTTGTCTTATCAAGGCCCTGTGTTTGTCATCGGGCCCTCACTGCAGGCATCTTGTCTTATCAAGGCCCTGTGTTTGTCATCGGGCCCTCACTGCAGGCATCTTGTCTTATCAAGGCCCTGTGTGTATCATCGGGCTCTCACTACAGGCATCTTGTCTTATCAAGGCCTTGTGTTTGTCATCGGGCCCTCACTGCAGGCATCTTGTCTTATCAAGGCCTTGTGTGTCTCATCGGGCTCTCACTGCAGGCATCTTGTCTTATCAAGGCCCTGTGTGTCTCATCGGGCTCTCACTGCAGGCATCTTGTCTTATCAAGGCCCTGTGTTTGTCATCGGGCTCTCACTGCAGGCATCTTGTCTTATCAAGTCATTGTATCCCAAAGAGAACATACAGGGTGCGTCCCAAACGGTACCCTATTCCCTTTGGGTCCTGATCAAAAGTAGTGCACTATAGAGGGAATAGGGCTCTGGTCAAAAGTAGTGCACTATAGAGGGAATAGGGCTCTGGTCAAAAGTAGTGCACTATAGAGGGAATAGGGCTCTGGTTAAAAGTAGTGCACTATATAGGGAATAGGGCTTTGGTCAAAAGTAGTGCACTATAGAGGGAATAGGGCTCTGGTCTAAAGTAGTGCACTATAGAGGGAATAGGGCTCTGGTTAAAAGTAGTGCACTATAGAGGGAATAGGGCTCTGGTTAAAAGTAGTGCACTATAGAGGGAATAGGGCTCTGGTTAAAAGTAGTGCACTATAGAGGGAATAGGGCTCTGGTCTAAAATAGTGCACTATAGAGGGAATAGGGCTCTGGTTAAAAGTAGTGCACTATAGAGGGAATAGGGCTCTGGTCTAAAATAGTGCACTATAGAGGGAATAGGGCTCTGGTCAAAAGTAGTGCACTATAGAGGGACTAGGGCTCTGGTTAAAAGTAGTGCACTATATAGGGAATAGGGTGCCATTTGGGACACATCCACAACCCACTGGGCTCAGATGTCATTTCAATGTCTATTCCACATTGGTTCAATGTAATTTCATTAAAATGATGTGGAAACAAGATTGATTCAACCAGTGTGTTCCCAGTGGGAACATGGATACCCATTCTTCCATGACTTCTTTTAGATGAGTACAATGTGCACCGTAACCTACTACGCAGTGCTTTTTATTGAAGTGATTTCTCGGCGGGAAAGCTTATTGATAACATATGACACGGAATAGCATAGTCTCTCTCTCTCAAACTTTTTTTCAACATCCTCCCTCACTCACTCACTGAACCGTGTTTCCCTAATCCCCGGGCTCTGGCTCCCCTGAGGGAAGGATGGCTCATAGTAACGGCTGGTAGGGAGTGAATGAAATGGTGTCAAACACGTGGAAACCATGTGCTTGATGTGTTGGATAACAGTCCCTTCAAGCCGTTCCAGCCGTGACTATGAGCCGGTCCTCCCCAATTAAGGTGCCAGCAGCCACCTGTGTCTTGCTCCTAGTGTCACTCCTCTCCTCCTCTCATTAGCTCTGAGCTGGTACCAGACTGGCAATAAACTGTGATAAACCGAGGCGACTGTGTGCAGAGGCCTTCACTCCCGAAGGGCCCTCAGGAGTAACCCACAGTACGGTGAGAAGGTGTGGAGTTGACTAAGTGACAGGAGAGAAGGTCTAGGGTGTGGATGTGTGTGTATCTGTGTGTTTGTGGAGTTGTCTCAGTTGACACGAGAGGAGCTTTAGGCAGCCATGACAACCTGTGACTGACTGGCAAAGCCCAGGATTAGAACTAGCAATTCATTACTGTCAAGGAACACTCAGTCGTTCATTGTTTTGGGGGAAATGTGTCTTAAGGAATAGTTCGAAAATACTGTAGGAGTATCTTTCTCCATATGGCCTCGTATATGGGCCAAGGGAAGTCAGAATACAGACAGTTTTGTGTAACACATTCTAACATGAAAAAAATAAACATGAGATGTAATAAGAGTTGTCAACTGCAGAAAAATCCCATCTCTGTCACGTTCCTGACCTGTTTTCCTTTGTTTTGTATTCATTTTAGTTGGTCAGGGCGTGAGTTGGGTGGGTTTGTCTATGTTTTGTATTTCTATGTGGGGTTTTGTGTTCGGCCTGGTATGATTCTCAATTAGAGACAGGTGTGTATTGTTTGTCTCTAATTGAGAGTCATACAAAGGCAGCCAGGGTTTCACTGGTGTTTTGTGGGTGTTTGTTCCTGTGTCCTCACAGGACAGTTGAAGGTTAGTCACGTTTGTTGTTTTGTAGTTTGTAGTGTCTTGTTTGCTGTGTGTTCATTAAAAGATGGCTTATTTCCCTCAATCCGCATCTTGGTCCTATCCATGCTCCTCCTCGTTAAAGGGGGAGAACAACATTGACTGCCTTTACAGAAACACCCACCACAACAGGACCAAGCGGATTGAGGAGAGAGAAAAAGAACTAAGGCAATGGAGAGAAGAGGAATGGAGTTGGGAGCAAATTTTCAATGGAGAAGGACCCTGGGCTAAGGTTGGTGTGAATCGCCGCTCTCGGGAGGAGAGGAAGGCAGCCACAGCCCAGGAGCGCAGGTATGAGGGTACGCGGCTAGCACGGAAGCCCGAGAGGCTCACCCAAAAATTTCTTGGGGGGGGGCTAAAGGGGAGTGTGGCGAAGCCGGGTTGGATACCTGAGCCAACTCCCCGGGCTTGCCGTGGAGTAAGAGGGCGTCGTACTGGTCAGACACCGTGTTATGCGGTGAAGCGCACGGTGTCCCCAGTACGCGTGCTTAGCCCAGTGCGGGCTATTCCACCTTGCCGCACTGGGAGGGCTAGGTTGGGCATCGAGCCGGATGCCATGAAGCCGGCCCAACGTATCTGGCCTCCAGTACGTCTCCTCGGGCCGGCGTACATGGCACCAGCCTTACAGGTGGTGTCCCCGGTTCGCCTGCATAGCTCAGTGCGGGCTATTCCACCTCGCCGCACTGGCAGGGCTACGGGGTCCATTCAACCTGGTAAGGTTGGGGAGGCTCGGTGCTCAAGAGCACGTGTCCTCCTTCACGGTCCGGTATATCCGGCGCCACCTTCCCACCCCAGCTCAGTACCACCAGTGCCTACACCACGCACCAGGCTTCCAGTGCATCTCCAGAGCCCTGTTCCTCTTCCACGTACTCTCCCTATGGTGCGTGTCTCCAGCCCGGTGCCTCCAGTTCCGGCACCACGCACCAAGCCTCCTGTGCATCTCCAGAGCCCTGGACGCACTGTTCCTTCTCCCCGCACTCGCCCTGAGGTGCGTGCCCTCAGCCCGGTACCTCCAGTTCCGGTACCACGCACCAGGCCTAGAGTGCGCCACGAGAGTCCAGTGTGCCCTGTTCCTGTTCCCCGCACTCGCCCTGAGGTGCGTGCCCTCAGCCCGGTACCTCCAGTTCCGGTACCACGCACCAGGCCTATAGTGCGTCTCAGCCGGCCAGAGTCTGCCGTCTGCCCAGCGGTGCCTGAACGGCCCGTCTGCCCAGCTCCGTCTGAGCCATCTGTCTGCCCAGCGCCGTCTGAGCCATCTGTCTGCCCAGCGCCGTCTGAGCCATCTGTCTGCCCAGCGCCATCTGAGTCAGCCGTCTGCCACGAGCCATTAGAGCCGCCCGTCTGTCCCGAGCCAGTAGAGCCGTCCGTCAGTCAGGAGCCGCTAGAGCCGTCCGTCAGTCAGGAGCTGCCAGAGACGCCCGCCAGTCAGGAGCTGCCAGAGACGCCCGCCAGTCAGGAGCTGCCAGAGACGCCCGCCAGTCAGGAGCTGCCAGAGACGCCCGCCAGTCAGGAGCTGCCAGAGACGCCCGCCAGTCAGGAGCTGCCAGAGACGCCCGCCAGTCAGGAGCTGCCAGAGACGCCCGCCAGTCAGGAGCTGCCCGACAGTCCGGAGCTGCCGTATAGTCCGGAGCTGCCGTACAGTCCGGAGCTGCCCTACAGTCCGGAGCTGCCGTACAGTCCGGAGCTGCCCTACAGTCCGGAGCTGCCCTACAGTCCGGAGCTGCCACTCAGCCCGGACCTGCCGGAGTCCCTCAGCCAGGACCTGCTGGAGTCCCTCAGCCAGGACCTGCTGCCCCTTATCCCGGTGCTGCCCTTTATCCCGGTGTTGCCCCTTGTCCCGGTGCTGCCCCTTGTCCCGGTGCTGCCCCTTGTCCCGGTGCTGCCCCTTGTCCCGGTGCTGCCCCTTGTCCCGGTGCTGCCCCTTGTCCCGGTGCTGCCCCTTGTCCCGGTGCTGCCCCTTGTCCCGGTGCTGCCCCTTGTCCCGGTGCTGCCCCTTGTCCCGGTGCTGCCCCTTATCCCGGTGCTGCCCCTTATCCCGGTGCTGCCCCTTCATTTAGGTGGGGTTAGTGGGAGGGTGGTCATTGGGAGGGGGATAAAGAAGCGGGGATTGATTATGGTGGGGTGGGGACCTCGTCCACCGCCAGAGCCGCCACCGTGGACAGACGCCCACCCAGACCCTCCCCTAGACTTTGTGCTGGTGCGCCCGGAGTTCGCACCTTAAGGGGGGGGTTCTGTCACGTTCCTGACCTGTTTTCCTTTGTTTTGTATTCATTTTAGTTGGTCAGGGCGTGAGTTGGGTGGGTTTGTCTATGTTTTGTATTTCTATGTGGGGTTTTGTGTTCGGCCTGGTATGATTCTCAATTAGAGACAGGTGTGTATTGTTTGTCTCTAATTGAGAGTCATACAAAGGCAGCCAGGGTTTCACTGGTGTTTTGTGGGTGTTTGTTCCTGTGTCCTCACAGGACAGTTGAAGGTTAGTCACGTTTGTTGTTTTGTAGTTTGTAGTGTCTTGTTTGCTGTGTGTTCATTAAAAGATGGCTTATTTCCCTCAATCCGCATCTTGGTCCTATCCATGCTCCTCCTCGTTAAAGGGGGAGAACAACATTGACTGCCTTTACAATCTCACACAAGTTTGGGGTTGTACTGCAAAGAAAAAGGAGAAAGAAGTTCTACCACGTATCCCACTAGTACTGCAGTCAGTAAATATCAGAGACAATCTCTCCCAACCGCTATTCCTCTCTTCCTCCTGGTCTCCGCTCCTTCCCTCTCTATCAGACAACCTCCAAGTCTGGGAAGAAGCAGCACACTATCCGATTCCTGCTGTCACATCCCTCAACACACACACACAGCGTGACAGCATCTCTCTGCTCTCCCGGCACTATATATATTTCAAAACATGGCGTGTAGCCTTGTGAGACATGGGAACTGATTGTATTTGTAGGATGCCTTGGTGGGCCCCTTCTCACAGTGATTGAAATACCACTGGTCCTCTGTCATAAATACACCAACTACAGGCTGACCTCGTACATGTAAACAGCTTATAGAGTGTCAGAACAAGTCTATGTAGGTCTCTGAACCTTTTCAATGTTCCATCACTATGCTTTTACACTCTATAACCTGTGTACCTGTATGATATCAACACAGAAGAAGCTAATGCCTATTGTAACAGGTAAGATTTCTGATAGACTTGATTGTCATATACAGTTGAAGTCGGAAGTTTACATACACCTTAGACAAATACATTTAAACTCAGTTTTTCCACAATTCCTGACATTTTATCCGAGTAAAAATTCCCTGTCCTAGGTCAGTTAGGATCACCACTTTATTTTAAGAATGTGAAATGTCAGAATAATAGCAGAGAGGATGATTTATTTCAGCTTTTATTTCTTTCATCACATTCCCAGTGGGTCAGAAGTTTGCATACACTCAATTACTATTTGGTAGCATTGCCTTTAAAGTGTTTAACTTGGGTCAAACGTATCAGGTAGCCTTCCACAAGCTTCCCAGAATAAGTTGGGTGAATTTTGGCCCATTCCTCCCGACAGAGCTGGTGTAACAGAGACAGGTTTGTAGGCTTCCTTACTCGCACACGCTTTTTCAGTTCTGCCCACAAATTTTCTATAGGATTTGAGGTCAGGGCTTTGTGATGGCGACTCCAATACCTTGACTTTGTTGTACCTAAGTCATTTTGCCACAACTTTGGAAGTATGCTTGGGGTCATTGTCCATTTGGAAGACCCATTTGTGACCAAGCTTTAACTTCCTGACTGATGTCTTGAGATGTTGCTTCAATATATCCACATCCTTTTACTAACTCATGATGCCATCTATTTTGTGAAGTGCACCAGTCCCTCCAGCAGCAAAGCACCCCACAACATGATGCTGCCAACCCCGTGCTTCACAGTTGGGATGGTGTTCTTCAGCTTGCAAGCCTCCCACTTTTTCCTCCAGACATAACAATGGTCATTATCGCCAAACGGTTATTTTTTTATTTCATCAGACCAGAGGATATTTCTCAAAAAAGTATAATATTTGTCTCCATGTGCAGTTGCAAACCGTAGTCTGGCTTTTTATGGCGGTTTTGGAGCAGAGGCTTCTTCCTTGCTGAGCGGCCTTTCAGGTTATGTCGATATAGGACTCGTTTTATTGTGGATATAGATACTTTTGTACCTGTTTCCTCCAGCATCTTCACAAGGTCCTTAGCTGTTATTTTGGGATTGTTTGCACTTTTCGCACCAAAGTACGTTCATCTCTAGGAGACAGAATGCATCTCCTTCCTGAGCGGTATGATGGCTGCATGGTCCCATTGTGTTTATACTTGCGTACAATTGTTAGTACAGATGAACGTGGTACCTTCAGGAATTTGGAAATTGCTCCCAAGGATGAATCAGACTTGTGGAGGTCTACATTTTTTTCTGAGGTCTTGGGTGCTTTATTTTGAGTTTCCCATGATGTCAAGCAGAGGCACTGAGTTTGAAGGTATTCCTTGAAATACATCCACAGGTACACCTCCAATTGACTCAAATTATGTCAAATTAGCCTATCAGAAGCTTCTAAAGCCATGACAACCTTTTCTGTAATTTTCCAAGCTGTTTAAAGACACAGTTAACTTAGTTTAAAACTTCTGACCCACTGGAATTGTGATACAGTGAATTATAAGTCAAATAATCTCTGTAAACAATTGTTGAAAAAATGACTTGTGTCATGCACAAAGTAGATGTCCTAACCGACTTGCCAAAACTATAGTTTGTTAACAAGAAATTTGTGGATTGATTAAAAAATGAGTTTTAACGACTCCAACCTAAGTGTATGTAAACTTACGACTTCAACTGTATATACTGTATCTTGTGTGCATGACGGCACGTTGACGAGTGGGAGTCAGTAGCAGTGCATGGTGAAAATCAGTGGGGAAGCCAATTCAGGAAGAAAATGGCATATTATCGTGTTGTAATAATTGCGTTGTGTGCTCCACAAATCCTGTTAGTTCATATGCCTTGCCACCTGTGATATATACTGTAGGCCTAAGGCCGAGACAATAAGTAGACACAGTGGCAGAATCTATTAATTAAACCACACATTTGTTTTTTTTCACAAAACCGGATTGCAGCCGGTGTTCGGTGAAGTCCACAAAGCATATTGTATGTAACAAACAGTTACATGACAAAGCATGATCAAGCAAGGTAATGTTTCTGACATTGTTAGACTACTGAACAACCATTGATTTAGAACAGGATCTGCCTCCACTATTCCAGCACCATTTCAACAGGAACTGCCTCCACTATTCCAGCACCATTTCAACAGGATCTGCCTCCACTATTCCAGCACTCTTTCAACAGGATCTGCCTCCACTATTCCAGCACCAGTTCAACAGGATCTGCCTCCACTATTCCAGCACCATTTCAACAGGATCTGCCTCCACTATTCCAGCACCATTTCAACAGGATCTGCCTCCACTATTCCAGCACCGTTTCAACAGGATCTGCCTCCACTATTCCAGCACTCTTTCAACAGGATCTGCCTCCACTATTCCAGCACCATTTCAACAGGATCTGCCTCCACTATTCCAGCACCATTTCAACAGGATCTGTCTCCACTATTCCAGCACCATTTCAACAGGATCTGCCTCCATTATTCCAGCATCATTTCAACAGGATCTGCCTCCACTATTCCAGCACCATTTCAACAGGATCTGCCTCCACTATTCCAGCACTATTTCAACAGGATCTGCCTCCACTATTTCAGCACCATTTCAACAGGATCTGCCTCCACTATTCCAGCACTATTTCAACAGGATCTGCCTCCACTATTCCAGCATAATTTCAACAGGATCTGCCTCCACTATTCCAGCACCATTTCAACAGGAACTGCCTCCACTATTCCAGCACTCTTTCATAAATCCATTGAATATACACAATCACAAAGAAATACATTATTAATTTGTTTTAGGCAGGTCCTAAGAAAAATTACAAGACTAATAAAATGCATTTAAAAAAAATAGAATAGCATATTTTGTGTTAAATGATGTTACTGGTCTGTGCAGCCTATATGCTACATTACATTTACATTTAAGTCATTTAGCAGACGCTCTTATCCAGAGCGACTTACAAATTGGTGCATTCACCTTATGACATCCAGTGGAACAGCCACTTTACAATAGTGCATCTAAATCTTTTAAGGGGGGGGGGGTGAGAAGGATTACTTTATCCTATCCTAGGTATTCCTTAAAGAGGTGGGGTTTCAGGTGTCTCCGGAAGGTGGTGATTGACTCCGCTGCCCTGGCGTCGTGAGGGAGTTTGTTCCACCATTGGGGGGCCAGAGCAGCGAACAGTTTTGACTGGGCTGAGCGGGAACTGTACTTCCTCAGTGGTAGGGAGGCGAGCAGGCCAGAGGTGGATGAACGCAGTGCCCTTGTTTGGGTGTAGGGCCTGATCAGAGCCTGGAGGTACTGAGGTGCCGTTCCCCTCACAGCTCCGTAGGCAAGCACCATGGTCTTTAAGCGGATGCGAGCTTCAACTGGAAGCCAGTGGAGAGAGCGGAGGAGCGGGGTGACGTGAGAGAACTTGGGAAGGCTGAACACCAGACGGGCTGCGGCGTTCTGGATGAGTTGTAGGGGTTTAATGGCACAGGCAGGGAGCCCAGCCAACAGCGAGTTGCAGTAATCCAGACGGGAGATGACAAGTGCCTGGATTAGGACCTGCGCCGCTTCCTGTGTGAGGCAGGGTCGTACTCTGCGGATGTTGTAGAGCATGAACCTACAGGAACGGGCCACCGCCTTGATGTTAGTTGAGAACGACAGGGTGTTGTCCAGGATCACGCCAAGGTTCTTAGCGCTCTGGGAGGAGGACACAATGGAGTTGTCAACCGTGATGGCGAGATCATGGAACGGGCAGTCCTTCCCCGGGAGGAAGAGCAGCTCCGTCTTGCCGAGGTTCAGCTTGAGGTGGTGATCCGTCATCCACACTGATATGTCTGCCAGACATGCAGAGATGCGATTCGCCACCTGGTCATCAGAAGGGGGAAAGGAGAAGATTAATTGTGTGTCGTCTGCATAGCAATGATAGGAGAGACCATGTGAGGTTATGACAGAGCCAAGTGACTTGGTGTATAGCGAGAATAGGAGAGGGCCTAGAACAGAGCCCTGGGGGACGCCAGTGGTGAGAGCACGTGGTGAGGAGACAGATTCTCGCCACGCCACCTGGTAGGAGCGACCTGTCAGGTAGGACGCAATCCAAGCGTGGGCCGCGCCGGAGATGCCCAACTCGGAGAGGGTGGAGAGGAGTATCTGATGGTTCACAGTATCGAAGGCAGCCGATAGGTCTAGAAGGATGAGAGCAGAGGAGAGAGAGTTAGCTTTAGCAGTGCGGAGCGCCTCCGTGATACAGAGAAGAGCAGTCTCAATTGAATGACTAGTCTTGAAACCTGAATGATTTGGATCGAGAAGGTCAGTATGAGAGAGATAGCAGGAGAGCTGGCCAAGGACGGCACGTTCAAGAGTTTTGGAGAGAAAAGAAAGAAGGGATACTGGTCTGTAGTTGTTGACATCGGAGGGATCGAGTGTAGGTTTTTTCAGAAGGGGTGCAACTCTCGCTCTCTTGAAGACGGAAGGGACGTAGCCAGCGGTCAAGGATGAGTTGATGAGCGAGGTGAGGTAAGGGAGAAGGTCTCCGGAAATGGTCTGGAGAAGAGAGGAGGGGATAGGGTCAAGCGGGCATGTTGTTGGGCGGCCGGCCGTCACAAGACGCGAGATTTCATCTGGAGAGAGAGGGGAGAAAGAGGTCAGAGCACAGGGTAGGGCAGTGTGAGCAGAACCAGCGGTGTCGTTTGACTTAGCAAACGAGGATTGGATGTCGTCGACCTTCTTTTCAAAATGGTTGACGAAGTCATCATTGAGTCTCCATTGAGAGACATTCAGCCTCTCTCCAGGGAAATACATTGAAGGAAAATTATGAAACGCAGAGAGACGAAAGGTAAATTATTTTATTGATTTTTTGGGGAAGCTTGGCTTAATACATGGCTGTGTCATGTAAATGAAATCAATAGTTAGTTATTTTCTTCATTAAACAGACAAGAGACACACCTAGCCTACTTTCCCCTGCCCTAATCACAGTCAACACACATATATTTTATAGTAAGAATATAGCAGAATAAAATATAAAGAATATTTTCCCCACACCACCAATCATGGGAATGTGAGGGACCGCTGTCATATAACAAAAAAGGAATCTTTTGAAAAGGAGCATCATTTTTTTGAGTTTCTTGGTGCTCGTATGTATTTTTTTAATAGTATCAGCAGACAGTTATCTGAATAGGACTAATCATAGCAAAACATTCTCACCATAAATGTCCAACAACATATTGTAGCCAATAGCTTTTTACCACTCCAGCAGAAGAGGCATAGCACAAGCTATATGTGTAGCTGAAGAAGCTCATTAATATTAATCCATTATTCGCCGGCTAAATATTAGGCCTAATACTAGAAACCTACGCATATTAACCTATCATCAAAAGATTAAATGGCATTGTGTGTTCTCCCGGGCTAAATGCCAAAGCATTTCTGTTGCAATAGACAAGAACAGCTCAAGGACATAAATGTATACATTTAAATGGAGAGAAATAAAATGCATTAAAAGCTTTTATATAAAGCTTTGTGATTGACAAGGACAAGTTTGATGTCAGACAACAAATAATAATTGTTCATGTTTTAATGCGTGCCAAAGCCGGTAAGATGAAAGGCGACGTTTTACTGAGGTGTTGGCGGGACATAACAGCCTACCGCAATCATGACTAGGTCGGTTGGCGGGGAAAAAGTACAGGCTTAGTTACCAGTAATACCTTTCAAATATAAAAAAAAAGTAGGTGAAAAGTTGTCAGCATGCTGAAGTTGGTGGCTTTTTGTCTTGTTGTAAAAAGGGTAAAAGGCTCAGAGTGTTTGTACTTGGGAAGAATATTACACTGTTTACTCCAAGAATCTGTCCAAGTTAGATATTCACATCCTTGCTGTGAGTTGATGTGTTTTCTCTTGAGATAATATTCTGTTTTTGTGGGCTATTTTTTTCCTTATCTCTTATGCCTTTTGTTTTTATACGAAATGTATTTATGAAGTTAAATGTTATCAGATCCAATCACACAAGGCACCTCTTTCTAAGTCTCTGAGCCCCAAAGAGAGTGCGTTCAGATTTGTTTTTAAATATTCCAGAAAAAATAACTGTTGTTTCCGTGGGGACTCATATATTAGACGCGCGACCACAGCTGGTTCATCAGAGGGACAGTGTATCACTGTAACCCACCGTGGGAGTGTGTTTTCAAAAAGGCCACCATTTTGTTCAGATATTAGGATGTTACAAAATATTACACTTTCCAGTTGAGATAGATGAAAATAGCATTATACCACTGCCTCCCCATCCCTCTCTTTACCTCCATCACCACACCTTTTACGTTTTTATTCAACTAGGCAAGTCAGTTAAGAACAAATTCTTATTTACAATGATGGCCTACCCCGGCCAAACCTGGACGACGCTGGGCCAATTGTGCGCCGCCCTATGGGACTCCCAAGCACAGCCGGTTGTGATACCTCCTGGGTTCAAACCAGGGTGTCTGTAGTGACACCTCAAGCACTGAGATGCAGTGACTTAGACCGCTGCGCCACTCGGGAGCCCACACCTTTCTCTCTCTCACCATTCTCATGAAAGCCTTATTAGGCTTGCCTCAACGCACCAACCAGTGTGTGAGTGTTTTCATGTGAAAACAGCAGAAACTACTGAAAAACGAAAAAACACATTTTCCAGGAAGGGAGACAGCAGGGGGACGAGTGAGGGGGGGATCTGTCTTTGTCTGTGTGTGTATCTCTCTCTTTGTAAAGATGGTGGTATCTCTCTCTCTCTCTCTCTCTCTCTCTCTCTCTCTCTCTCTCTCTCTCTCTCTCTCTCTCTCTCTCTCTCTCTCTCTCTCTCTCTCTCTCTCTCTCTCTCTCCTCTCCCTGTCTGTTCGTCTGTCTCCTCTCCCTGTCTGTCCGCCTGTTCGCACATATATCATAAAAATGTTAGATAAACGGCCGCTAAAGTGTAAAAATAACAGTATTTTGTATAATTTACACTTATGCAAGAGGCTACTATTTCCACCTTTTCAAACTCTTTGCAGGTTAACCTCAGAGAAGTGTGTCTGTCTGTTATCTAACTACACAGACATTGGAACCGGCTAACACTGCGCTGTAGGTCCTGACTCTCCATTTTAGAAACACAGAGAGATAGAACACAGAGGGGGAGTGAGGAGATGGAGAAAAGGAGGGAAGGTGGCATGACAGAGGAGGAGTGAGGAGATGGAGAAAAGGAGGGAAGGTGGCATGACAGAGGAGGAGTGAGGAGACGGAGAAAAGGAGGGAAGGTGGCATGACAGAGGAGGAGTGAGGAGACGGAGAAAAGGAGGGAAGGTGGCATGACAGAGGAGAAAGGTGTCTGACTACTTTCATTTTTATTAAGGAAGCTGTGACTTAGGGAAGTATGGAAGCAGCAGCACTCCCTGAACAATCATAATAACATAAAAAAAATCCAGAAACTAGTGTACTGGGCCTTTACTTCTCCTGTATTAGTGGACCGATACAGCCATCTGCCACGCAGGGAGAAATGTACTATCCATCTGTTATTGAATGTTGTGTGGTTTCTACTTAAACTAATCAGATGGCCCAGTTTAAAACACGAACTGCGAGACACAACAAAGTCAAAACTATTGATGTTGTCAACATATGGGCCAGCATAAGGAGAGGAGCATATTTAGACAGCTTAGAGAAGTGTTCACTGTTTTTCTGTTTCTGAAACATGAAGATGTGGCAAGAAATGGAGAGAGAGAGAGAGAGAGAGAGAGAGAGAGAGAGAGAGAGAGAGAGAGAGAGAGAGAGAGAGAGAGAGAGAGAGAGAGAGAGAGAGAGAGAGAGAGAGAGAGAGAGAGAGAGAGAGAGAGAGAGAGAGAGAGAGAGAGAGAGAGAGAGAGAGAGAGAGAGAGAGAGAGAGAGAGAGAGAGAGAGAGAGAGAGAGAGAGAGAGAGAGAGAGAGAGAGAGAGAGAGAGAGAGAGAGACTAGCAGATTTAATTTAACTCTGACCATGTCATTCAATTTGGCCATCTGACCACTTTTCCTCTAAAGGGAAGCAACAAGTTCAGGATATTTTGAGATGGCTGTCGAGATTTTTATTTAACTAGGCAAGTCAGTTAAGAACAAATTCTTATTTTCAGGTACTTCAGAAGTGTTGCCTTGTGGCAGATAGACATACGCAGACACACACAGAAAAACTAAAACACACACATACCCACATCAAAAACGTTGGTTTTGATCAGAGTAGAACCGTCTTATTGTGAGAGTGAGAACATAAGGGCTCGTTCTAACAGTCCTCTCAACAACATCTTCAATGTAAAATACATCTCACTGCCTTCATAAATGATAGCAGCTGGAAAAACACAAGCCATGCTCACACTAAATAAAGAAATTAAAATTCAAAGCACACACTCCTGATCCCTAGTTTGAATTGAGGACACTGCCTAATTTTTGGTCCGTTTGTATTCCTTCCCTTTCTCCTTCTCCCCTGCGACCTCTACCTCTCTTCCTGTGCCTCAGTCTGCATGCTCCCATTAGTGCCTCGCTGCCTCTGCATAAGTAACCCGTTCATGCAAGCCATATGGTGAGGACTCTGAGTGCAGATATAGAGTTTTAATATTTGAAATTATTCCGTAATTTCGAACTAATGCGTGACTAATAGCTTTTCTTCACTCTTTTTCCCTCTCCTCCCTCCCTCCTCCCTCTCCTTGCTCTCCCCTCTCCTTCCTCTCCTTCCTCTCCACCCTCTCTCCATGAGGCTCTTTGACTCTTAATGTTCTGCGTTAGAGGTCCTTTCCCTGCAGTTTGTTAGGGAGATGTGGCAAAAACACAGAGAAGAAGAAACCCCCAGCCGCTTCGCCAAAGAAAGTTTTAATAGGATCCCTGGGGAGAGGAGGGAGGTCGTCATGTTCTGCACATTTTTCCTCTTCTGGCTATGTGGAGGGAGAGAGACACTGCATGGAGGTGGAGAATACCCACATGGAGCATCTATGTAGACAACAATGTAAAAGGCCGCTTGTTGTAGGGACCATATTTAACACTGAGCCCGTTTGTATTTTCATGATTCTGATTCTGGAATGGAGGTTGTTGTTGTTTTGGGGGGGTTAAAGGTTTCAGTGGGTTGGAAGTCGTTGCAGTAAGCTGTGCGGTACGCTGTGCTGTGGGCTGTGTTGTACGCTGTGGGCTGTGTTGTACGCTGTGCTGTGGGCTGTGTTGTACGCTGTGGGCTGTGTTGTACGCTGTGGGCTGTGTTGTACGCTGTGCTGTGGGCTGTGTTGTGGGATGTGCTGTGGGCTGTGTTGTACGCTGTGGGATGCGCTGTGGGCTGTGTTGTACGCTGTGCTGTGTAATGTGCTGTGGGCTGTGTTGTACGCTGTGCTGTGTAATGTGCTGTGGGCTGTGTTGTACGCTGTGGGCTGTGTTGTACGCTGTGGGATGCGCTGTGGGCTGTGTTGTACACTGTGGGATGCGCTGTGGGCTGTGTTGTACGCTGTGCTGTGTAATGTGCTGTGGGTTGTTTTATGCTGTGCTGTGCGCTGTGCTGTACACTGCTGCCTCTCAACATTTCATCAGCTTTTGTCTCAGATTAGCTACACTTCAGATGACAGTGGACTATAGCTGTGCTGTGATATGTGCTGCGGGCTGTGCTGCGGGCTGTGCTGCGGGCTGTGAGCTGTGAGCTGTGCTGTGAGCTGTGAGCTGTGAGCTGTGGGCTGTGAGCTGTGGGCTGTGCTGGGAGCTGTGAGCTGGGAGCTGTGGGCTGTGCTGGGAGCTGTGGGCTGTGAGCTGTGGGCTGTGCTGGGAGCTGTGAGCTGTGAGCTGTGAGCTGTGGCCTGTGAGCTGTGGGCTGTGCTGTGAGCTGTGAGCTGTGAGCTGTGGGCTGTGCTGTGAGCTGTGAGCTGTGGGCTGTGAGCTGTGGGCTGTGCTGGGAGCTGTGAGCTGTGAGCTGTGGGCTGTGCTGGGAGCTGTGCTGGGAGCTGTGCTGTGGGCTGTGCTGCGAGCTGTGGGCTGTGCTGGGAGCTGTGGGCTGTGCTGTGAGCTGTGGGCTGTGGGCTGTGATATGTGCTGCGGGCTGTGAGCTGTGCGGTGAGCTGAGCTGTGAGCTGTGAGCTGTGGGCTGTGCTGGGAGCTGTGCTGTGGGCTGTGGGCTGTGAGCTGTGGGCTGTGCTGGGAGCTGTGAGCTGTGGGCTGTGCTGGGAGCTGTGGGCTGTGCTGTGAACTGTGGGCTGTGCTGTGAGCTGTGGGCTGTGCTGGGAGCTGTGCTGGGAGCTGTGCTGGGAGCTGTGCTGTGGGCTGTGCTGCGAGCTGTGGGCTGTAAGCTGTGGGCTGTGCTGGGAGCTGTAAGCTGTGGGCTGTGCTGTGGGCTGTGCTGTGAGCTGTGGGCTGTGCTGGGAGCTGTGCTGTGGGCTGTGCTGTGAGCTGTGGGTTGTGCTGGGAGCTGTGGGCTGTGAGCTGTGGGTTGTGCTGGGAGCTGTGGGCTGTGCTGTGAGCTGTGGACTGTGCTGTGAGCTGTGGGCTGTGCTGGGAGCTGTGGGCTGTGCTGGGAGCTGTGCTGTGGGTTGTGGGCTGTGAGCTGTGGGTTGTGGTGGGAGCTGTGGGCTGTGAGCTGTGGGTTGTGCTGGGAGCTGTGGGCTGTGCTGTCCCTATCCCTCGCTCTATCCCCTGCTCTATCCCCTGCTCTATCCCTCTCTCCATCCCTCGCTCTATCCCCTGGTCTATCCCTCGCTTTATCCCCTGCTCTATACCTCTCTCCATCCCTCTCTCCATCCCTCGCTCTATCCTCTCTCCATCCCTCGCTCCATCCCTCGCTCTATCCCCTGCTCTATCCCTCTCTCCATCCCTCTCTCCATCCCTCGCTCTATCCCTCTCTCCATACCTCGCTCTATCCCTCGCTCTATCCCATGCTCTATCCCCTGCTCTATACCTCTCTCCATCCCTCTCTCCATCCCTCGCTCTATCCTCTCTCCATCCCTCGCTCCATCCCTCGCTCTATCCCCTGCTCTATCCCTCTCTCCATCCCTCTCTCCATCCCTCGCTCTATCCCTCTCTCCATCCCTAGCTCCATCCCTCGCTCCATCCCTCGCTCCATCCCTCGCTCCATACCTCGCTCTATCTCTCTCCATCCCTCGCTCTATCCCTCGCTCTATCCCCTGGTCTATCCCTCGCTCTATCCCCTGGTCTATCCCTCGCTCTATCCCCTGCTCTATCCCTCTCTCCATCCCTCGCTCTCTCGCTCCATCCCTTGCTCCATCCCTCGCTCTATCCCTCGCTCTATCCCCTGCTCTATCCCCTGCTCTATCTCTCTCACCATCCCTCGCTCTATCCCCTGCTCTATCTCTCTCACCATCCCTCGCTCTATCCCCTGCTCTATCCCTCGCTCCATCCCTCGCTCTATCCCCCGCTCCATCCCTCGCTCTATCCCTTGCTCCATCCCTCGCTCCATCCCCTGCTCCATCCCTCGCTCTATCCCTCGCTCCATCCCATGCTCTATCCCCCGCTCCATCCCTCGCTCCATCCCTCGCTCCATCCCTCGCTCCATCCCCTGCTCCATCCCTCGCTCTATCCCTCGCTCCATCCCATGCTCTATCTCCTGCTCTATCCCTCGCTCCATCCCTCGCTCCCTCCAAACACTCTTAGTCCCTTTTCAGTGTCGTTTGTGTTTCATACACATATCAAGCCATATTGAGTTTCTGTCTACTAACCCTGCAAACTGCCACCGACGCTGAGGCCTAAACTCAAAAGAAACTTCAATCAAAGCCTGGGGTATGGAGAGAACTGACCCAAACAACAATGGCAACGGAAGGGGAGTCACCTTGTGACAAGCCACCCACTGTCACTAAGAATAATTGCCTGTCTTACTCTTTTATTTTCAATAGAACCCTTGAATTTCCCTGAAATTCATTCAAGTTAAGCAGGAGTGGTGCAAGGTCGCTACACATGTCCTGTCAAGGGAGGGATAAATGAATACCACACCTAGGCTGTCTGGTCCCAATGGCTCCTACAGTATAAAGATAATAGGTTATAGTGACCTATATGGTAGGGTGCCATTTTGGATCAAATCAAATGTAATTTGTCACATGCTTGGTAAACAACAGGTGTAGACTAACAGTGAAATGCTTACTGACGGGTCATTTTCCAACAATGCAGAGTTAAAGATAAGATATATATATATATGATTTATTTCAGCTTTTATTTCTTTCATCACATTCCCAGTGGGTCAGAAGCTTACATACACTCAATTAGTATTTGGTAGCATTGCCTTTAAAGTGTTTAACTTGGGTCAAATGTTCCGGGAAGCCTTCCACAAGCTTCCCACAATAAGTTGGGTGAATTTTGGCCCATTCCTCCCGACAGAGCTGGTGTAACTGAATCAGGTTTGTAGGCCTCTTTGCTCGCAAGCGCTTTTTCAGTCCTGCCCACAACTGTTCTATGGAATTTGAGGTCAGGGCTTTGTGATGACCACTCCAATACCTTGACTTTGTTTTTTTTAAGCCATTTTGGCACAAACTTGGAAGTATGCTTGGGGTCAATGCCCATTTGGAAGACCCATTTGCTACCAAGCTTTAACTTCCTGACTGATGTCTTGAGATGTTGATTCAATATATAAACATAATTCTCCTTCCTCATGAAGTCATCTATTTTGTGAAGTGCACCAGTCCCTCCTGCAGCAAAGCACCCCCACAACATGATGCTGCTACCACCGTGCTTCACAATAGGGATGGTGTTCTTCGGCTTGCAAGCCTCCCCCTTTTTCCTCCAAACATAACGATGGTCATTATGGCCAAACAGTTCTATTTTTGTTTCATCAGACCAGAGGACATTTCTCCAAAAAGTATGATCTTTGTCCCCATGTGCAGTTGCAAACCGTAGTCTAGCTTTTTTATGGTGGTTTTGGAGCAGTGGCTTCTTACTTGCCGAGCGGCCTTTCAGGTTATGTCGATATAGGACTTGTTTTACTGCGGATATAAATACTTTTGTACCTGTTTCCTCCAGCATCTTCACAAGGTCCTTTGCTGTTGTTCTGGGACTGATTTGCACTTAAGCGCCAAAGTACGTTTATCTCTAGGAGACAGAATGTGTCTCCTTCCTGAGCTTTATGACGGCTGTGTGGTCCCATGGTGTTTATACTTGCATACTATTGTTTGTACAAATGAACGTGGTACCTTCGGGCATTTGGAAATTGCTCCCAAGGATGAACCGGACTTGTGGAGGTCTACAATATTTTTTTCTGAGGTCTTGGCTGATTTCTTTTGATTTTCCCATGACGTCAAGCAAAGAGGCACTGGGTTTGAAGGTAGGCTATGAAATTTGATGTCAATTATCCTATCAGAAGCTTCTAAAGCCATGACTTAATTTTCTGGAATTTTCCAAGCTGTTTAAAGGCACAGTCAACTTAGTGTATGTAAACTTCTGGCCCACTGAAATTGTGAAACAGTGAATTATAAGGGAAAAATCACTCTGTATGTCACGGCCGACGTAAGAAGTGGACCAAAGTGCAGCGCGGTGAGCGTACATTTTCCTTTTATTTAAAATGTCACCAACAAAACAACAAACGAAGAAACAACCGTGAAACTTACAGGGCTATAGTGCCACTAACAAAGGTCAACTACCCACAATCCCAAAAGGAAAAAAGGCGGCCTAAGTATGATTCCCAATCAGAGACAACGATAGACAGCTGTCCCTGATTGAGAACCATACCCGGCCAGACATAGAAATATAAATCATAGAAACAAAGAACATAGAATGCCCACCCAAACCACACCCTGAACGAACCAAATTGAGACATAAAAAGACTCTCTAAGGTCAGGGCGTGACACTGTAAACAATTGTTGAAAAAATTACTTGTGTCATGCACAAAGTAGATGTCCTAACCGACTTGCCAAAAGTATAGTTTGTTAACAAAAAATGTGTGCAGTGGTTGAAAAACTAGTTTTAATGACTCCAACCTAAGTGTATGTAATCTTCCGACTTAAACTGTGTATATATATATATACTTTAATATATATATATATATATATATATATATACACACACACACAGACACAGTACAAGTCAACATTTTGGACACACCTACTCATTCAAGGGTCTTTATTTATTTTTTTACCATTTTCTACATTGTAGAATAATAGTGAAGACATCAAAACACATATGGAATCATGTAGTAATCATCACGTAATCATGTCACGAGAGTTATGTTCTCAATGTTCAAAACCCAATTCAATTAAACTACTCAGTCTCCCACCCAGAATCTGTAAGATACTGGTTGAATGAAACAGACGGAGGCCCAGCTATTATAGTCAAAATGTTTATTCACGAGAGCGCTAGTTCGTTGTACAAAACCATTCATTTTATACTAGCTCCTTACACACATACTTTCACACACAAACAGAAGGTATCCTATTCACATACTGTCTCCCTACCCAGCCGACATAGATTATGGAGACCGGGAGAAGCACTCCCTGTCCTCCCTCAAGATAAGGGAGTACTCACTGCCCTCTCCCAAATCTCTGAGGCCCGGTGAGCCCGGTGCGCTACATCGCAGCTTCTCGAATCGGCCGGGCTAGAGTGGGCATCCAGCCAGGAGGGATGATGCCGGCTCAGCACATCTGGTCTCCAGTGCGTCTCCTCGAACCGGGGTATACTGCACCAGCCCTACGCACGGTGTCTCCAGTTCGCCAGCACAGCCCAGTGCGGCCTGTTCCAACTCCCCGCACTTGCCGGGCTACAGGGGGGATCCAGCCAGGACGAGTGGTGCTAGCTCTGCGCTCGAGACCGCCAGTGCGCCTCCATGGTCCAGTGCATCCGGTGCCTCGGCCAAGGACAAGGCCTCCTGTATGTCTCCCCAGCCTGGTGAGTTCTGTGCCTGTGCTAAGCACTAACCCTCCTGCATGTCTCCCCAGCCTGGTGAGTCCTGTGCCTTCTCCCAGAGCCAGTCCTGTGCCTTCTCCCAGAGCCAGGTCTCTCCATTCCAGTGATAATCCATGGTACGAAGCCTCCAGTGGTGATCAATGGCAAAAAGCCTCCAGTGATGATCCATGGCACGAAGCCTCCAGTGATAATCCATGGCACGAAGCCTCCAGTGATAATACATGGCAAGAAGCCTCCAGTGATAATCCATGGCACGAAGCCTCCAGTGATGATCCATGGAACGAAGCCTCCAGTTGTAATCCATGGCAAGAAGCCTCCAGTGATAATCCATGGCAAGAAGCCTCCAGTGATGATCCATGGCACGAAGCCTCCAGTGATAATCCGTGGCAAGAAGCCTCCAGTGATAATCCATAGCACGAAGCCTCCAGTGATAATCCATGGCAAGAAGCCTCCAGTGATAATCCATGGCACGAAGCCTCCAGTGATGATCCATGGCACGAAGCCTCCTGTGCTGAACCATGGCACGAGCCTCCTGTGATGATCCATGGCACGAAGCCTCCTGTGATGATCCATGGCACGAAGCCTCCTGTGAGGAACCATGGCACGAAGCCTCCAGTGAGGAGTTATGGCACGAGGCCTCCAACGAAGGAAGCTAAGCCGAAGCCTCCAGCGTCGCCCTCTAGTCCGGAGCCTCCAGCGACACCCTCTAGTCCGGAGCCTCCAGCGTCGCCCTCTAGTCCGGAGCCTCCAGCGTCGCCCTCTAGTCCGGAGCCTCCAGCGTCGCCCTCTAGTCCGGAGCCTCCAGCGTCGCCCTCTAGTCCGGAGCCTCCAGCGACGCCCTCTAGTCCGGAACCTCCAGCGACGCCCTCTGGTCCGGAGCCTCCAGCGTCGCTCTCCGGTCCGGCGCAGCCAGAGTTTCCCTCCTGTCCGGAGCAGCGAGAGCCGCCCGTCTGTCCTGAGCTGCCAGAGCCGCCTGTCTGTCCTGAGCTGCCAGAGCCGCCCGTCAGTCAGGAGCTGCCAGAGCCGCCCGTCAGTCAGGAGCTACCAGAGCCGCCCGTCAGTCAGGAGCTGCCAGAGCCGCCCGTCAGTCAGGAGCTGCCAGAGCCGCCCGTCAGTCAGGAGCTGCCAGACCCGCCCGTCAGTCAGGAGCTGCCAGAGCCGCCCGTCAGTCAGGAGCTGCCGGAGTCGCCCTTCACTGTGGCGCTGCCGGAGTCGACCTTCACTACGGTGCTGCCGGAGTCTCCCAACCAGTCCGGCGCTGCCGGAGTCTCACATCTATTCGGGGCCCGCTGCAAGGGTCCCCAGTCCGAGGTCGGCGGCGAGGGTCGCCGCTCCAAAGGCGCCACTTAAGAGGACAAAGACTATGGTGGAGTGGGGTCCACGTGCCGGCGCCAGAGCCGCCACCGCAGACAGACGCCCACCCAGATCCTCCCCTATAGGTTCAGGTTTTGCGGCCGGAGTCCGCACCTTTGGGGGTGGGGGGGTACTGTCACGTTCTGACCTTAGTTCCTTTTTTATGTCTTTGTGTTAGGTTGGTCAGGGCGTGAGTTGGGGTGGGTAGTCTATTTTCTCCTCGTTGTTATTTTGTGTAGTGTTCAGTTTCAATTTAATTATGACGAACACTTACTACTTACTGCATTTTGGTCCTCTTCTCCTTCACCAGACGAGAATCGTTGCACATGGCTTTATATAGGGTGTAGAAAATAACATGTCTTTGTATAGGAAGTATTAAATAACATGGCTTTATATAGGAAGTATTAAATAACATGGCTTTAAATAGGGAGTTTAAAATAACGTGGCTATATATAGGGAGTAGAGAATAACGTGGCTATATATAGGGAGTAGAGAATAACGTGGCTATAGATAGGGAGTAGAGAATAACGTGGCTTTAAATTGGGAGTTTAAAATAACATGACCAAATATAGGGAGTATTAAAGAACATGGCTTTAAATAGGGAGTTTAAAATAACTTGACCAAATATAGGGAGTATTAAAGAACATGGCTTTAAATAGGGAGTTTAAAATAACATGGCTATATATAGGGAGTAGAGATTAACCTGTCTAGGATCAGCGTGGCGCTAGCGGCACCCCCCCCCCCCCCCCCCACTGAAAAACCAGTGCCGCGAAATTCAAAAAAAATATTTTTTTTAAATATTTAACTTTCACACATTAAAGTCCAATACAGCTAATGAAAGACACAGATCTTATGAATCCAGTCAACATTTCCGATTTTTAAAATGTTTTACAGGGAAGACACAATATGTAAAGATGTACATCTATTACCTAAAAACACATTAGCATAATCCACCATCTTTTATTTGTCCACCAACACCAGTAGCCATCACCAATTCGGCTAAACTAAGATATTTATAGCCCCTAACCAACAAAAAAACTCATTAGATGACAGTCTGATAACATATTTATGGTATGGGATAGGTTTTGTTAGAAAAAAGTGCATATTTCAGGTATATGGCATAGTTTACAATTGCACCCACCATCACAAATGGACTAGAATAATTACAATGAGCAACGTGTTTACCTAACTACTAATCATCAAACATTTCGTAAAAATACACAGCATACACGAATCGAAAGACACAGATCCTGTGAATACAGACAATATTTCAGATTTTCTAAGTGTCTTACAGCGAAAACACAATAAATCGTTATATTAGCTTAGCACATAGCAATTAGCAGCCCAGCATTGATTCTAGCCAAAGTGAGCGATAAAAGTCAACATCGCCAAAAGATATTAATTTTTTCACTAACCTTCTCAGAATTCTTCCGATGACACTCCTGTAACATCACATTACAACATGCATATACAGTTTGATCGAAAATGTTTATATTTAGCCACCAAAATCATGGTTAGACAATGTGAAATGTAACTCGGCTGGTCAGAATTTGTCCTTGCGCCACTTAGACAGTGATCTACTCTTATACATAAATACTCATAAACGTGACTAAAAAATATAGGGTGGACAGGGATTGATAGACAATTTAATTCTTAATACAATTGCGTTATTACATTTTTTTATTTATCCTTACTTTTCAATACAGTTTGCGCCAAGCGAAGCTACGTCAAAAAACATGGCGTCCTAAGCCACTAAAATGTTTCGACAGAAACACGATTTATCATAATAAAAATGTCCTACCTTGAGCTGTTCTTCCATCAGTATCTTGGGCAAAGGATCCTTTCTTGGGAGAAATCGTCTTTTGGTGGAAAGCTGTCCTCTTGCCATGTGGAAATGTCAACTACGTTCGGGATGAACTGAAAAGCGTGCCCAACTTTTCACATCGTTGCAAAAATAAATGTCCCAAAATCGCACTAAACGGATATAAATTGCTATAAAACGCTTTAAATTAACTACTTTGTGATGTTTGTAACTCCTATAACGAGTGAAAAGATGACCGGAGAAATATAACAGGCTAAACTAACGCTTGGAACAGGAGAGGGTCGGTGTCTTCCACGCGCGTTACGCAGCAAGAAAAGACTTGCTAGCTAAAGGTTTTTTTCATTTGTAGGGCCTGTGAACGAGCAATCGAGCCCGTTGGAATCGTCATCACGTAAAGGCATCCAGGGGAAGACGTAAGAAGTGTCCGTATAGTCATAGCAACGACAGAGCCCTTTTAAATGACTTCAGAAAAGTGGCCAACGTTTCTCAAATCTGACTCCATGTCAGGGAAATTGCTGTAGAATGGGCTCTGTTCCACTTAGAGACAAAATTTCAACTCCTATAGAAACTATAGACTGTTTTCTATCCAATAATAATAATAATATGCATATTGTACGATCAAGGATTTTGTGGGAAGCCGTTTAAAAAATTAGCCACATTAGCATAAATAGTCTAAACAGCGCCCCCATCCCCAACAGGTTAACGTGGCTATATATAGGGAGTAGAGATTAACGTTGCTATAGATAGGGAGTAGAGAATAACGTGGCTATATATAGGGAGTAGAGATTAACGTGGCTATAGATAGGGAGTAGAGAATAACGTGGCTATAGATAGGGAGTAGAGAATAACGTGGCTATATATAGGGAGTAGAGATTAACGTGGCTATATATAGGGAGTAGAGATTAACGTTGCTATAGATAGGGAGTAATAAATAACATGTCTTTAGACAGTGCATTCGGAAATATTCAGACCCCTTGACATTTTCACATTTTGTTATGTTACAGCTTTATACTAAAATTGATTACGTGTTTTTCCTCATCAATTTACACATAATATCCCATAATGACAAAGTGAAAACAAGTTTTTTACGTTTCAGCAAATTTTTGAAATTTTGAAACAGATATTATTTACATAAGTTTGCAGACTCTTTGCTCTGAGACTCGAAATTGAGCTCTGCTGCATCCTGTTTCCATTGATCATCCTTGAGTTGTTTCTACAGCTTGATTGGAGTCCACCTGTGGTAAATTCAATTAATTGGATATGATTTGCAAAGCACACACCTGTCTATATAAGGTCCCACAGTTGTCAGAGCAAAAATCAAGCCATGAGGTCGAAGGAATTGTCCGTAGAGCTCCGAGACAGGATTGTGTCGAGGCACAGATCTGGGGAAGGGTATCAAAAAATGTCTGCAGCATTGAAGGTCCCCAAGAACACAGTGGCCTCCATCATTCTTAAATGGAAGTGTGGTTCCACCAAGACTCTTCCTAGAGCTGGCCGCCCGGCCAAACTGAGCAGTCGAGGGAGAAGGGCCTTGGTCAGGTAGGTGACAGGAATCCGATGGTCACTTTGACAGAGCTCCAGAGTTGCTCTGTGGAGATGGGAGAACCTTCCAGAAGGACAACCATCATTGTAGCACTCCACCAATCAGGCCTTTTTGGTGGAGTGGCCAGAATGAAGCCACTCCACAGTAAAAGGCACATGACAGCCCGCTTGGAGTTTGCAAAAAGGCACCTAAAGAATCCGAACATGAGCAATAAGATGTTCTGGTCTGATGAAACCAAGATTGAACTCTTTGCCGTGAATGCCAAGCATCACGTCTGGAGGAAATCTGGCACCATCCCTACTGTAAAGCAAAATGTTTTTCGGGGACTGGAAGCATAGTCGAGGGAAAGATGAATGGAGCCAAGTACAGAGAGATCCTTGATGAAAACCTGCTCCAGAGCGCTCAGGACCTCAGACTGGGGTTGAGGTTAAACTTCCAACAGGACAACGACCCTAAGCACACAGCCAAGACAATGCAGGAGTGGCTTCGGTACAAGTCTCTGAATGTCCTTGAGTTGTCCAGCCAGAGCCCGGACTTGAACCTGATTGAACATCTCTGGAGATGTTGAGACCTGAAAATAGCTGTGCAGCGACCCTCCCCATCCAACCTGACAGAGCTTGAGAAAATCTGCAGAGAGGAATGGGAGAAAGTCCCCAAATACAGGTGTGCCAAGCTTGTAGCATCATTCCCAAGAAGACTTGAGGCTGTAATCGCTGCCAAATGTGCTTCAACAAAGTACTGAGTAAAGGGGCTGAGTTCTTACAGTATGTAAATGTGATGTTTCCTTTTTTTTAATACATTTGCAACAATTTCTGAAAACCTTTTTCTGCTTTGTCATTATTGGGTAATGTGTGTAGATTGATAAGGGGAAAAAAACGATTTAATACATTTTTTGAATAAGGCTGTAACGTAACAGAATGTGGAAAAAGTCAAGGGGTCTGAATACTTTCCGAATGTACTGTATATCATTTCATCTCTCCTCCCTCAGCCATCTCTCCAGCCTCGTCTCTCCTTCCATCCCACCACATCAAAATACAAGTGGACAACAGATGGGTCATTTCAGCTCTTCTATCTTTTAAAGCATACTGAGTGGTGCATTGAGACTGGAGCTATCCTCATCCTCCATCCACCCATCTCTCTCTCTCTCGCGCTCTCTCTCTCGCGCTCTCTCTCTCTCTCTCTCTCTCTCTCTCTCTCTCTCTCTCTCTCTCTCTCTCTTTCATTTCTCCTCTTGCTCTCACTCTCTCTTACTCTCTCTCTCCCTCTCTCTGCACCTCTCTCTGTACCCCTCTCTTCCCTATCTCTCGTTCTCTCTCTCCCCTCTCTTCCCTCTCTCTCTCCCTGCATGTTTTTTACATCTTCTGTTGAATAATAGATGGCTAGTGGAGCTGGGTCTGGGTGTGCATATGTATGGTGCCGCGCAGGTTGTTTTGGAGTTGATGAGGAGAGTCTAAAGGAGGAAAGGAAGAGGGGAGGAAGATAGAAAAGAGACAAGTGAAAGGAGAAATGGAGTGAAAGTTAGGGGGACAGGGTGGATGGAGGAGAGGACAGGGGGAGGGAGGAGAGGACAGGGGGAGGTAGGAGAGGACAGGGGGAGGGAGGAGAGGACAGGGGGAAGGAAGTAGAAGACTGTATGGAGGGAGGAGAGGACGGGGGAGTGAGGAGAGGACAGGGGGGCGGAAGGAGGGAGGAGAGGATCGGCAGGGAGGAGAGGATGGGGAGGAGGGAGAGGATGGGGAGGGAGGAGAGGAGAGGACGGGGGGGAGTGAGGGAGGGAGGGAGGGAGGAGAGGACAGGGAGGAGGGAATAGAAGACAGTGGGGAAGGAGAAGAGGATGGGGAAGAGAGGAGAGGATTACAGGGGAGGGAGAAGAGGACGGGGGGAGGGAGGAGAAGACAATGGGGAGGGAGGAGAGGACAGTGGGGAGGGAGGAGAGGACAGTGGGGAGGGAGGAGAAGACAGTGGGGAGGGAGGAGAGGACAGGGGAGGGAGAAGAGGACGGGGGAGGGAGAAGAAGACAGTGGGGAGGTTGTAGAAGATGGGGGAACGAGGACGGGCGGAAGGAGGAGAGGACAGGGGGAGGGTGTAGAAGACAGTGGGGAGGGAGGAGAAGACAGTGGAGAGGGAGGAGAGGACAGGGGGAGGGAGGAGAAGGCAGTGGGGACGGAGTAGAAGACAGCGGGGAGGGAGTAGAAGATGGGGGAAGGAGGAAAGAATGGGCGGAAGGAGGAGAGGACAGTGGAGACAGAGGAGAGGACAGGGGGACGGAGGAGAGGACAGGGGGAGGGTGTAGCGTTAAGGAGTGGAGTGGAGGAATGGTGGGAGGGGTATAGGTGGAGGTGAGGAGGAGAAGATAGTGGTGGAAGGATGTAGAAGGGGTACAGAAAGGTGGGCGAGAGAGGGATGGAGGAGCAGAAGCGTAATGTACATCTGTTAAAATCTTCATACTGTAGCATAGCCCAGGTCAGCTGAGACTTCTGCAGAATCCCTATATCACAGAGAGAGAGAGAGAGAGAGAGAGAGGGGGGAGAGAGAGAGAGAATGCAAAGAAATTGTAGCAGAAAGCCTAAGAAACTAACAATGACAAATGGTTTGATGAAGAATGCAAAAACCTAAGAAAGAAATTGAGAAACCTATCCAACCAAAAACACAGAGACCGAGAAAACCAGAACCAAAGCCTTCACTATGGTACAGAAATACACTAAGAAAAAAGAAGGAACAGCATGTCAGAAAACAGCTGAGTGTGATTGAAGAATCAAATCAATTCTCCATGTAACAAAGAAACCAAGCGCAAAAACATGTACAGTTGAAGTCGGAAGATTACATAGACTTAGGTTGGAGTCATTAAAACTCGTTTTTCAACCACTCCACAAATTTCTTGTCAACAAACTATAGTTTTTGCAAGTCGGTTAGGACATCTACTTTGTGCATGACACAAGTAATTTTTCCAACAATTGTTTACAGAAAGATTATTTCACTGTATCACAATTCCAATGGGTCAGAGGATTACATACACTAAGGGGACTGTGCCTTTAAACAGCTTGGAAAATTCCAGAAAATGATGTCATGGCTTTAGAAACTTCTAATAGGCTAATTGACATAATTTGAGTCAATTGGAGGTGTACCTGTGGATGTATTTCAAGGCCTACCTTCAAACTCAGTGCCTCTTCATCATGGGAAAATCTAAAGAAATTAGCCAAGACCTCAGAAAAAAAGTGGTAGACCTCCACAAGTGTTGTGGGGGTGCTTTGCTGCAGGAGGGACTGGTGCACTTCACAAAATAGATGGCATCATGAGTTAGTAAAAGGATGTGGATATATTGAAGCAAAATCTCAAGACATCAGTCCGGAAGTTAAAGCTTGATCGCAAATGGGTCTTCCAAATGGACAATGACCCCAAGCATACTTCCAAAGTTGTGGCAAAATTCTTATGGCTGCAAGGCAAAGTGTTGAGTAGCCAGTGAAATCGTGCCCATTTCAAACGGCCTCCTACTCAAATCTTGCTCGTACAATATGAATATTATTATTATTTTTGGATAGAAAACACTTCCTAGTTTCTAAAACATTTGGAATTATTTCTCTGAGTGAAACAGAAGTCCTTCTGCAGCACTTTTCCTGACCAGGAAGTGAAATGTCAGAAATCGATGCTCTTTTCAACTTGATGCCTATACATGGTCTTGACACTTAGGAGTCTACTTAGACTCTATACGCCTTCCTATTGGTGTAAAGAGGATGTCAGAAGAAATTTTTGTGCTCATCTTGTTCTGTGGTGGAAAAAAACCTATTTCTTTGACGTGACCGTCCACTTCCGGTACTCTGAAGGAAGTGGGATTGACTTCTGTTTTGCCTTCGTAACGAACGGCTAACATCTCCGTCTCGAATTTTTTTTGATACATGTGACCATATCATCGTAATGTATGTTTTTTCAAAATAGTTTAATCAGATTATTGAAACTTTATTCGGGAGTTTTGCCGTGTTCCGTCCTCTGACTGTGTTTACGTTGGAGAAATTTATGCCACTCGGCTAGTGCCAATGCTAATTGAAGAGGGAAATTTGCCATTCTGAATCGAAACAACGACTCATCTGGACAGAGGACACCTTCTTCAACATTCTGATGAAAGATCAGCAAAGTAAGACCCATTTTATGATGTTATTTCATATATCTGTCGTGCATGTGAACTGGCCGTGGGCGCCCAATTGTGTCTGTCTATTGTAGCTACGCTAATATAGCGATACATTTTGTTTTCGCTGTAAAACATTTAATAAATCGGAAATATTGTTTGGAATCGCAAGATGCCTGTCTTTCAATTGCTGCAGACTATGTATTTTTCAGAAATGTTTTATGATGAGTAATTAGCTATTTGACGTTGGTGTCTGTAAATATTATGGCTGCTTTCGGTGCAATTTCGGATTGTAGCTGAAATGTAAACTATGGTTTATACATGAAATATGCAAATTTTTCTAACAAAACATATGCTATACAATAAATATGTTATCAGACTGTCATCTGATGAATTTGTTTCTTGGTTAGTGGCTATTTATATCTTTATTTGGTCGAATTTGTGATAGCACCTGATGGAGTAAGAAACTGATGGAGTTAGAAAAGTTGTGTCTTTTGCTAACGTGGTTAGCTAATAGATTTACATATTTTGTCTTCCCTGTAAAACATTTAAAAAATCGGACATGTTGGCTTGATTCACAAGATGTGCACCTTTCATCTGGTGTCTTGGACTTGTTAATGTGTGAAAGTTAAATATAAA
Organism: Salvelinus fontinalis; assembly: GCF_029448725.1. Taxonomy (NCBI): domain Eukaryota; kingdom Metazoa; phylum Chordata; class Actinopteri; order Salmoniformes; family Salmonidae; genus Salvelinus; species Salvelinus fontinalis. The sequence continues at coordinate 14,948,080 of NC_074696.1, forward strand.
AAAAAAAAAAATAGATTTTGAATTTCGCACCCTGCACTTTGAGCTGGATGTTGTCATAAGTGTACCGGTGTCGGGCTGCCCCCGTAAAAGGTTTTAAGGACACCAAAGTCAAGGTATTGGAGTGGCCATCACAAAGTCCTGACCTCAGTCCCATAGAACATTTGTGGGCAGAACGGAAAACGCGTGTGCGAGCAAGGAGGCCTACAAACCTGATTCAGTTATACCAGCTCTGTCGGGAGGAATGGGCCAAAATTCACCCAACTTACTGTGGGAAGCTTGTGGAAGGCTACCCGAAACGTTTGACCCAAGTTGAACAATTTAAAGGCAATGCTACCAAATACTAATTGAGTGTATGTAAAATTCTGACCCTCTGGGAATGTGTTGAATGAAATAAAAGCTGAAATATATCATTCTCTCTACTATTATTCTGACATTTCACCTTCTGAAAATAAAGTGGTGATCCTAACTGACCTAAGACAGGGAATTTTTACTAGGAATAAACTTCAGGAATTGTGAAAAACTGAGTTGACATTTATTTGGCTAAGGTGTATGTAAACTTTTGACTTGAACTGTACATTATCATTATCAAAACTTAAAATCAGCTATTAAATACTACCAGAACCCACTGGAATCTCCATTTACATTGGATGAGCTACAGGACAAAATACAAACCCTCCAACCAAAAAAGGCCTGTTTGTCACGCCCTGACCTTAGAGATCCTTTTATTTCTCTATTTGGTTAGGTCAATGTGTGATTAGGGTGTGTATTCTAGTTTTACTTTCTTATGTTGGCCTTCCCAGTTCCCAATCAGAGGCAGCTGTCTATCGTTGTCTCTGATTGGGGGATCATATTTAGTCAACCTTTTCCCACCTGTTCGTGGGATCTTGTTTTTGTGTAGTGCCTGTGAACACTGCATTTACTTCACGTTTCGTTTGTTCTGTATTGTTTTGGTGAGTTTCATTTATGGAAACATGTGGAACTCTACGCACGCTGCGCCTTGGTCCATTACCTTCTTTGGGTGGTTCTTTGGATGTTAGGAGGGATATCCTGAGACGATCTTCAACCATGGAAGGCTGTTAGGAGGGATAACCTGAGATAATCTTCAACCATGGAGATATGTTAGGAGGGATATCCTGAGACGACCTTCAACCATGGAGGGATGTTAGGAGGGATATCCTGAGACGATCTTCAACCATGGAGGGATGTTAGGAGGGATAACCTGAGATAATCTTCAACCATGGAGGGATGTTAGGAGGGATATCCTGAGACGACCTTCAACCATGGAGGAATGTTAGGAGGGATAACCTGAGATAATCTTCAACCATGGAGAGATGTTAGGAGGGATATCCTGAGACGACCTTCAACCATGGAGGGATGTTAGGAGGGATAACCTGAGACGACCTTCAACCATGGAGGAATGTTAGGAGGGATAACCTGAGACGACCTTCAACCATGGAGAGATGTTAGGAGGGATATCCTGAGATGTAAGTATGGATTGACATTGTTTACATCAAGCACATTAAATCTAAGGACAAAGTAGGTGGTAACACACACACACACACACCACACACCACACACCACACACCACACACCACACACACACACACACACACACTCATGCATGTTCATGGAGTACAACATGCATTCACTTCCACATCTTCCACTTATAAGTTGCTTCATTGCCAATAACACTATAACACAGGCTCTCTCACACACATCTGAAGGACAATGGAGCTTTTACGACCACGGGCAACCCCCGGGCGTTGCCACAGGGAGGTCAGTGGGGCATCAGTGCCCAGAGCTGTCCTACGGTCCTACCCATCCCGAGGCAGACTGGATCAAATTGATTAACAGAAACAGATACAGATGGACAATGTTTAAGGAAAAAGGGAGTGAAAATGCTTCCACTGCTAAATCACATTTGGAAAGTGAGTGTTAGTGTGTCTGAGTGTTTAGAGTATGGGTTTTAATATGACTGTGTGTGTAGCCAAGGGGGGGAGGAGGTAGAGCAGGGGTCGGCAACAGGCCCCCCCAAAGTTTTGGGATAAAAAAGACAGTAAAATCCCCATGAATTCAGCTTAACATTATTTACATTTTAGGAAATGTGTTCCCAAGTATTCTCATGAATACAAAGAGAGACATGCACAAAACATTAGGACCACCTGTTCTTTCCATGACATAGCCTGACAAGGTGAATTGAGGTGAAAGCTATGATCTCTTATTAATATCACGTGTTAAAACTTCTTCTGGCTGCAAGCCCGAAGCCGGGCACAATATGACAACAGCCACTTCAAGTGCAGGGTGCGAAATTCAAAATATATTTTTTTGAAATATTTAACTTTCACACATTAACAAGTCCAATACAGCATATGAAAGATAAACATCTTGTGAATCCAGCCAACATGTCCGATTTTTTTAAGTGTTTTACAGCGAAAACACAATATAGCATTATATTAGCTTACTACAATAGCCTACCACACTACCGCATTCATTCATCAAGGCACGTTAGCGATAGCAATAAGCACGTTAGCGATAGCGAATAAACCAGCAAAATATATATAATTTTTGACTAACCTTGATAAGCTTCATCAGATGACAGTCCTATAACATCAGGTTATACATACACTTATGTTTTGTTCGAAAATGTGCATATTTAGAGCTGAAATCAGTGGTTATACATTGTGAAAACGTAGCATCTTTTTCCCAGAATGTGCGGATATTTTTATGGCACTCAACTATTCTGACCAAATAACTATACATAAACGTTACTAAAAAATACATGTTGTATAGGAAATGATAGATAAACTAGTTCTTAATGCAATCGCCGTGTTAGAATTCTAAAAATAACTTCATTACGACATCCAGCTTAGGTATAGTGAGAGAGTACCCAAAATCTGGGCGCAAACGACTATTTCACATGTTCGACAGATATATGAAATAGCATCATAAAATGGGTCCTACTCTTGGTGATCTTTCATCAGAATGTTGTACAAGGGGTCCTTTGTCAGGAACAATCGTTGTTTGGATTTAGAATGTCCTCTTCTCCAGTCAATTAGCACGGAAAGCTAGCAAAGTGGCGCGAAGCTCTCCTTCCTGAACAAAGGCACACAACGCAACACGCCTAACGTCCCGAATAAATTTCAATAATCTAATAAAACTATATTGAAAAAACATACTTTACGATGATATTGTCACATGTATCAAATAAAATCAAAGCCGGAGATATTAGTCGTCTATAACGACAGCTATCAGAAGGCAAAACCAGGTCCCTTCACGCGCTCTCCAGAAAACAGGAAACTGGTGACACGTCATACAAAGAGCATTTATTCGACCCCAGATCAAGTTATACACTCCATTTCTTCTCTCACTGCCTGTCGACATCTAGTGGAAGACGTATGAAGTGCATGTATTCTAATAAATATCAAGGACCTTTATAGGCAGGCCCTATAACAGAGCATCGATTTCAGATTTTCCACTTCCTGTCAGGAAGTTTGCTGCAAAATGAGTTCTGTTTTACTCACAGATATAATTCAAACGGTTTTAGAAACTAGAGAGTGTTTTCTATCCAATAGTAATAATAATATGCATAATGTACGAGCAAGAATTGAGTACGAGGCCGTTTGAAATGGGCACCTTTTATCCGGCTACTCAATACTGCCCCTGCAGCCCAAACAGGTTAACAGGCGGGCCACAAACAGGCAAATATCGATGCAGTACAACAGTGGTGAGCAGAATGGCATCTTGAAACGTACAACTCGTCGGTCTGATTCAGAAGGGTTAAATGCGGAAGACACATTTCAGTTGAATTGATTCATTTGTACAACTGACTAGGTATCCCCCTTTCCATTTCCTTGTCATGGCAGATGATCACACCGAGTTCCACTTCTATCTGCTAAAAACAAGTAGAAGTGGCTCCAGTGGGCACGGGATCATCAACACGGGAAAATTGAGGAGTGTAAAACATTACCTGGTCAGACAAATCCTGGTTCCTGTTGCGTCATGCTGATGGCAGAGTCAGGATTTATCATAAGAAACATGAGTCCATGGCCCCATCTTGCCTTGTCGTGGTGTAATCGTGTTGTGAATGTTTTAATGGCACAGGTTAGGTCTCTTGATACCAGTTGAGCAACATTTCCATGTCCTGAAGAATTCAGGCTGTTCTAGAGGCAAAGGGAGGTCTGACCCAGTACTAGCAGGGTGCATCTAATATATCAATGAAATGGCGGGGGAGCTAGAACAGTCTGCAGCACCCAGCTTCACCTTACTAGACTCTGAAGTCAAATTTGTACTATTTGCTGATAATCTGGTGCTACATTCCCCAAGCAATGAGGGCCTACAGCAGCACCTAGATCTTCTGCACAGATTCTGTCAGGCCCTGACAGTAAATCTCAGTAAGACAAAAATAATGGTGTTCCAAAAAAGGTCCAGTTGCCAGGACAACAAATACATATTCTATCTAGACACCTTGCCCTAGAATACACAAAGAATTCCACCTATCTCGGCCTCAACATCAACACCACCGGTAACCTCAACAAGGCTGTGAACGATCTAAGAGATAAGGCAAGATGGGCTTTCTATGCCATCAAAAGGAACATAAAACTCAACATCCCAATTAGGATTTGAAAGCGGCAGCTTTTGTCTTTAGCTCAGTGCGGATGCTGCCTGTAATCCATGGCTTCTGGTTGGGGTATGTACGCACGTTTCTTCGATGCACTTATTGATGAAGCCAATGACAGATATGGTGTTCTCCTCAATGCCATTGGAGGAATCCTGGAAAATATTCCAGTCTGTGCTAGCAAAACAGTCCTGTAGTTTAGCATCTGCTTCATCTGACCACTTTTTTATTGATCTTGTCACTGATGCTTCCTGCTTTAATTTTTGCTTGTAAGCAAGAATCAGGAGGATGGAATTATGGACAGAATTGCCAAATGGAAGGCGAGGGAGAGCTTTGTATCTATCTCTGTGTGTGGAGTATACTGTAGGTGGTCCAGAGTTATTTTCCCTCTGGTTGCACATGTAACATGCTGATAGAAATTTGGTAAAACTGATTTGTTTCCCTGCATTAAAGTCCCTGGCTAATAGAAGCGCTGCCTCTTATTGATCATTTTCTTGTTTTCTTATGGCGGAATACAGCTCATTAAATGCTATCTTAGTGCCAGCCTCTGACTGTGGTGGCATGTAAACAGCTACAAAGAATACAGATGAAAACTCTCTCTGTAGGTAGTGTGGTCTACAGCTTATCATGAGAAACTCTACATCAGGCGAGCAATAACTTGAGACTTCATTAGATATCGTGCTCAGCTGTTGTTTACAAAAATACATAGACCGCCGCCCCTTGTCTTACCAGACGCCGCTGTTCTATCCTGCCGGAACATCGTGTAACCAGCCAGCTGTATGTTAATATTGTCATTGTCCAGACACGACTCCGTGAAGCATAAGATGTTACAGTTTTTAATGTCCCGTTGGTAGTTTAATCTTCACAGTAACTCGTCTATTTTGTTGTCCAAAGATGCATGTTTGCTAGCAGAATTGAGGAGAGTGGGGGTTTATTCGATCGCCACCAACTTCTCAGAAGGCAGCCCGCTGTCCGGCCTCTCTTTCTCTGCCTCCTCTTCAGGCATATTACTGGGGTCGGGGCCTGTTCCCGAGGGGCCGTATATCCTCCGCCTCGGGCACGTCAGAGTCAGGATTCTGCTAGTCCGTGGTGAGTAATTGTCACGCCCTGACCGTAGATTGCTTTGTATGTTTCTATTTTTAGTTTGGTCAGGGTGTGATGTGGGTGGGTATTCTATGTTGTAGGTCTAGGTTTTCTGTTTCTATGTGTTTGGCCTGGTATGGTTCTCAGAGGCAGCTGTCTATCGTTGTCTCTGATTGAGAGCCATACTTAGGTAGCCTGTTTTCCCACTTGTGTTTGTGGGTGGTTATTTTCTGGTTAGTGTTTTTTGCACCTGTCAGAACTGTTCGTTGGTCGTTTTGTTGTTTTTGTTTGTGTATTTATTTTTGATTAAAAGTATTATGGATACGTACCACGCTGCACTTTGGTCCTCCTCTCCTTCTCCCGACAACTTTCGTTACAGTAATCGCAGTCCTGATGTCTATAAGTTATTTTCAGTCCTAAGAGAAGGTAGCGGCAACATTATGTACAAAAAGAGAAAAAAACAAGTTACAAACAACGCAGATAAATGAACAAAAAACACAATTGTTTGGGTAACGTAAAACGTCTGCCTTCTGCTCCGGCGCCATCTTACATTGATGGTAAACTCTTTAGGTGTCATCACTGTAAGGTGATGAATAGGTAAAATGTCAATGGTACTTTTTTCAGAGATTTCTGTCAAAGTAACACTTTCACATAGAGAAAAAGTTACGTTTGGAAGTTAACTTTTTTTGATTAGAGGTAAGTTGAGTATTGCTGACACCATATAAAATGTATATCAAGACATTTCAATATGCTCCCTGAAGATTTCTTTTTCCTTTTTGGAAGAGAAAGCTTTTCATAAACTAGAACTTCTGTATAATGACAGTTTCCAAGAAATGCAGAGACTTTTGGGAGAGGAGTTTTCTGATCCACATGATGTATGGTGTGTTTGTGTGTGCATATCTATGTGTGTGTGTGAGTGGACCAGAAGTCCCTACAAGAATAGTCAACAATCAAAACTTTGACTACCTGGGGACATTTTGTTGGTCCCCACAAGATCAAATGCTATTTCTAGGGGGTTTAGGGTTAATGTTAGAATTAGTGTTAGGGTTATAATTAGCTTTAGGGTTAGGAGCTAGGGTTAGGTTTAGGGTTAAGGTTAGGAGTTAGGGTAAGGGTAATAGTACAGGTTAGGGTTAGGGTTAGGGGTTAAGGAAAATAGGATTTTTAATGTGACTAAATTGTGTGTCCCCACAAGGTTAGCTATACATTTACATTTACATTTACATTTAAGTCATTTAGCAGACGCTCTTATCCAGAGCGACTTACAAATTGGTGCATTCACCTAATGACATCCATACAATACTGTGTGTGTGAGAGAGAGAGCGTCTGTGCATGCATACTCGCATGTGTGTGTGTGTGTGTGTGTGTGTGTGTGTGTGTGTGTGTGTGTGTGTGTGTGTGTGTGTGTGTGTGTGTGTGTGTGTGTGTGTGTGTGTGTGTGTGTGTGTGTGTGTGTGTATAAACACTATTTATGACCAAAATTAAATCTCTGTATTTCCAGTGTAGAGCTGTCAGCTGTCATTATAGTGGAGGCTCCTAACAGCCTGAAGCGTATTTCTACATCATTCTCTATTTTGGTTTTTATTTTTCTCCTCCCTTTCTTTTTAATACATTACTTTGCAAATGGTGAGAACGGCACAGTGGATGGGACATTGCTCACATTCTTTCACTGCTTCACGGAAAGATAGATGGAGCTGTTGATTTTCAAATCTAGACATGTGTGAGCACACATTCCTCAAAAAAATGTCCTGCTCCGGAATGATATTGAATAATAAGGCCAACATTTGCATGTGTGGACATGGAACATGAGACTCCAGTCGTATTTGCTGCATTTTGAAATATATTTGTTTTTACATTTCAGAAATGTATGACGAAAATGTTTTTGAAGAATTACTATGAAGCCAAAAAGATTATCCAAAACGCTGTGTGAGTTGGAGGTCAAAGAGCAGAGGCAACATGGTCTCTGTGTGAGTTGGAAGTCAAAGAGCAGAGGTAACATGGTCTCTGTGTGAGTTGGAGGTCAAAGAGCAGAGGTAACATGGTCTCTGTGTGAGTTGGAAGTCAAAGAGCAGAGGCAACATGGTCTCTGTGTGAGTTGGAGGTCAAAGAGCAGAGGTAACATGGTCTCTGTGTGAGTTGGAGGTCAAAGAGCAGAGGAAACATGGTCTCTGTGTGAGTTGGAGGTCAAAGAGCAGAGGCAACATGGTCTCTGTGTGAGTTGGAGGTCAAAGAGCAGAGGTAACATGGTCTCTGTGTGAGTTGGAGGTGTGTGTGTGTGTGTGTGTGTGTGTGTGTGTGTGTGTGTGTGTGTGTGTGTGTGTGTGTGTGTGTGTGTGTGTGTGTGTGTGTGTGTGTGTGTGTGTACACCTTAATGGTTATTATTATTATTATTACAATTATTATTATTATTATTATTATTACTAACATTATTATCATTATAATTATTATTATTATTATTACTAACATTATTATCATTATTAACATTATTATTGTTATTATTATTAACATTATTATTGTTATTATTATTATCATTATTATTGTTATTATTATTATCATTATTATTCATAATATTTTTCTTATTAACATTATTATTCTTATTATCAACATTATTATTGTTACTATTATTATTATTATTATTATTATCATTAACATGATTATCATTATTATCATTATTAACATTATTATTGTTATTATTATTATCATCATTATCATCATTATCATTATTGTCATTATTATTATTGTTATCATCCTTAGTATCACTGTTATTATTATTATCATTATTATCAGTATTGTCATTATTGTCATTGTTATTATTATCATTATTAACATTATTATTATTATAATTATCATCATTATTATTATTATTGTTATTATTATTATTATTATTGTATGTCTACTTAATAATCTAAACCGGCTCTTTAAATAGTTTTTATGTTTCATTTTGTTGAGATACACTACAGTCGTGGCCAAAGGTTTTGAGAATGACACAAATATTAATTTTCACAAAGTCTGCTGCCTAAGTTTGTATGATGGCAATTTGCATTTACTCCAGAATGTTATGAAGAGTGATCAGATGAATTGCAATTAATTGCAAAGTCCCTTATTGCCATTCAAATTAACTGAATCCCCCAAAAATATTTCCACTGCATTTCAGCCCTGCCACAAAAGGACCAGCTGACATCATGTCAGTGATTCTCTTCTCTTGAGTGTTGACGAGGACAAGGCTGGTGATCACTCTGTCATGCTGATTGAGTTCGAATAACAGACTGGAAGCTTCAAATGGAGGGTGGTGCTTGGAATCATTGTTCTTCCTCTGTCAAACATGGTTACCTGCAAGGAAACACGTGCCGTCATCATTGCTTTGCACAGAAAGGGCTTCACAGGCAAGGATATTGCTGCCAGTAAGATTGCACCTAAATCAACCATTTATCAGATCATCAAGAACTTCAAGGAGAGTGGTTCAATTGTTGTGAAGAAGGCTTCAGGGCGCCCAAGAAAGTCCAGAAAGCGCCAGGACCATCTCTTAACTTCTCTGCGCTACGGATCCCTTTTACGGGATCATTTTCCTAAACAACCGCTGAAAAATATTTATAATCATGCAATCACAAGTGAAATATACCAAAACACAATTTAGCTTGTTGTTAATCCACCTATCGTGTCAGATTTGAAAATATGCTTTACAGAGACAGAAATCCAAGCTTTTGTGAGTGTATCAATCAATGCTAGAACAGCTAGCCCCAAATTAGCATGGTCACGAAAGTCAGAAAAGCAATACAATTAATCGCTTACCTTTGATAATCTTCGGATGTTTGCACTCACGAGACTCCCAGTTACATTTAAATGTTCTTTTTGTTCGATAAATATTACTTTTATAACAAAAAAAACGCCATTTGGGTTGCGCGTTGTGTTCAGAAAACTACAGCCTCGTTTCCCGGTGCTGAAAGGCAGAAGAAAATTCCCAAACGTATCAGATTCAAAAATATTACAAAAAATATTTATAATCATGCAATCACTAGTGAAATATAACAAAACAAAGCTTAGCTTGTTGTTAATCCACCTATCGTGTCAGATTTTGAAAATATGCTTTGCAGCAAAAGCAATCTAAGCTTTTTTGAGTGTATCAATCAATGCTAGAACAGTTAGCCTTATATTAGCTTGGTTAGCTTGGTCACGAAAGTCAGAAAAGCAATAAAATTAATCGCTTAGCTTGGATCATCTTCAGATGTTTGCACTCACGAGTTACACCAGTTACACAACAAATGTTATTTTTGTTCGATAAGTATTACTTTTATAACAAAAAAACGCCATTTGGGTTGCGCGTTATGTTCAGAAAACCAAAGCCTCGTTCCGTTCGACAAAAATTCCAAAAAGTATCCTTAATGGTCGTAGAAACATGTCAAATGTTTTTTATAATCAATCCTCAGGTTGTTTTTAACAAACATAATCGATAATATTTTAACCGGACCGTAACGTATTCAATTAGAGAGAAAAAGAAGATGGGAAGCTACCCCTCTCGCGTGCAGGAAGTAATCAGAGGACACCTACATTTTTTTTAAAAATCTCGCTAATTTTTCAAAATAAAAGCCTGAAACTATGTCTAAAGCCTGGTCACAGCCTAAGGAAGCCATTGGAAAAGGACTCTGGTTAATACCCCTTAAATGGAAGAAAGACAGGCCAGGAAACATAGATTTAAAAATAAAAAATCACTTCCGGGTTAGATTTTCTCAGGTTTTCGCCTGCAGAATCAGTTTTGTTATACTCACAGACAATATTTTCACAGTTTTGGAAACTTTGGAGTGTTTTCTATCATAATCTGTAAATTATATGCATATTCTACGATCTGGACCTGAGAAATAGTCTGTTTACTTTGGGAACATTATTTAAAAAAAATAATAATAATCTGGCCCCTAGCGTCAAGAGGTTAAAGTTGATTCAGCTGCGGGATCGGGGCACCACCAGTACAGAGCTTGCTCAGGAATGGTGGCAGGCAGGTGTGAGTGCATCTGCATGCACAGTGAGGCGAAGACTTTTGGAGAATGGACTAGTGTCAAGAAGGGCAGCAAAGAAGCCACTTCTCTCTAGGAAAAACATCAGGGACAGACTGATATTCTGCAAAAGTTACAGGGATCGGACTGCTGAGGACTGGGGTAAAGTAATTTTCTCTAATGAATCCCCTTTCTAATTGTTTGGGGCATCCGGAGAAGACAAGGTGAGCAACTCCACACATGATCAGTCCTGTGTCATGCCAACAGTAAAGCATCCTGAGACCATTCATGTGTGGAGTTGCTTCTCAGCCAAGTGAGTGGGCTCACTCACAATTTTGCCTAAGGACACAGCCATGAACAAAGAATGGTACCAACACATCCTCCGAGAGCAACTTTTCCCAATCATTCAGGAACAGTTTGGTGATGAACAATGCCTTTTCCAGCATGATGGAGCACCTTGCCATAAGGCTAACTAAGTGTCTCGGGGAACAAAACATCGACATTTTGGGTCCATGGCCAGGAAACTCCCCAGACCTTAATCCCATTGAGAACTTGTGGTCAATCCTCAAGAGGAGGGTGGACAAACAAAACCACACAAATTCTGACAAACTCCAAGCATTGATTGTGCAAGAATGGTCAGCCATCAGTCAGGATGTGGCCCAGAAGTTAATTGACAGCGTGCCAGGGCAGATTGCAGAGGTCTTGAAAAAGAAGGGTCAACACTGCAAATATTGACTCTTTGCATCAACTTCATGTAATTGTCAATAAATGTCTTTGACACTTATGAAATGCTTGTAATTATACTTCAGTATTCCATAGTAACATCTGACAAAAATATCTAAAGACACTGAAGCAACAAACTTTGTGGAAATTAATATTTGTGTCAATCTCAAAACTTTTGGCCACGACTGTATATATACAAAAGTATTTGGTCACCCCTTCAAATTCGGGAATTCGGCTATTTCAGCCACACCCGTTGCTTACAGGTGTATAAAATCGAGCACCTAGCCATGCAATCTCCATAGACAAACATTGGCAGTAGAATTGCCTTACTGAGAGCTCCGTGACTTTCAATATGGCACCATCATAGGATGCCACCTTTCCAGCAAGTCAGTGTCAAATTTCTGTCCTGTTAGAGCTCCCCCGGTCAACTGTAAGTGCTGTTATTGTGAAGTGTAAACGTTTAGGAGCAACAACGGCTCAGCCGCAAAGTCGTAGGCCACACAAGCTCACAGAACGGGACCGCCGAGTGCTGAAGCGCTTAGTGCATAAATATCATCTGTCCTCGTTTGCAACACTCACTACCAAGTTCCAAACTGCCTCTGGAAGCAACGTCAGCACAATACCTGTTTGTCAGGAGCTCCATGGCCGAGCCAAGTTCACCATGCACAATGCCAAGCGTCGGCTGGAGTGTTGTAAAGCGAGATCCATACAGACTGGTTTGTTGAGATTGGTGTGGAAGAACTTGACCCCAACCCCATCGAACACCTTTGGGAAGAATTGGAACGCTGACTGTGAGTCAGGCCTAATCGCCCAACATCAGTGCCAACCTCACTAATGCGTCGCTGAATGGAAGCAAGTCCCAGCAGCAATGTTCCAACATCCAGTGGAAAGCCCTCACAGAAGAGTGGAGGCTGTTATAGCAGCAAAGGGGGGACAAACTCCATATTAATGCCCATGATTTTGGAATGAGATGTTTGACAAGCAGGTGTCCACATACTTTTGGTCATATGGTGTATTTTCTTGGCTAAATTAAGTTATTTCCTTTTAATTTTGTGCTCTGTATTTAGTTTACGGTTAAAAGTAGGCCTGTTGCTAAATAAATAACAATTTTACTTTGTCATTTGTGTGTATTGTTGTGAATTGTTAGATATTGTTGGAGCTAGGAACACAGTCATTTCGCTACACCCGTAATATCATCTGCTAAATATATGTATGTGACCAATACAATTTGATTTGATTAGCCTATTGCTTATATTTGTTGGGTAGGCCTACGGTAGGCATTTTACTTTGTTGGTATTAGCTTTGATATAAGCCTGCTCAAAAGCCTTTTGAAGGTTTCATTCTATTGAGCCATTTTCTTTTTTCCAAATGAAGTTCCAGCTGTAATGTTGTGTTTGTCTCAACATAATAGAATTACCGGATAGGTCTACTATGCTACTTTCACTCAAACCATGAAAAGTAAAAACCAGAGGGCAAGATGCAAAACTTAATTTAATGCCACAATATAATAACCTGTTCACATTTCCCTATAAATAATGACTTGACTTACTTTTGATATTACCCTAATAAAGTTTAGAAACTTCTGTGAAGGTGTGGTGTTGTATGGATATTATTAAGCTGAACTTGAGGTGAGGAAGAATGTTTTAGGACTACCAGAGTTAGTCCTTTAATCTAAAAATACAAATGCTTATCTTTATATAAAATATTCTGATTGAAAATTAACAAAAGAGCCTCTTTTTGTAAGCCTACCTATATCTGTATTGCAGCCTATCTGACAAGTATAAAGAAATCCATGTCGGGAACATGGCGGCGTCACATCTCTCTCTGTCTCTCTGTCTCTCTAGGGCTAAGCCTGTCTCTCTGTCTCTCTGTCTCTCTAGGGCTAAGCCTGTCTCTCTGTCTCTCTGTCTCTCTGTCTCTCTAGGGCTAAGCCTGTCTCTCTGTCTCTCTGTCTCTTTGTCTCTCTAGGGCTAAGCCTGTCTCTGTCTCTCTGTCTCTCTAGGGCTAAGCCTGTCTCTCTGTCTCTCTAGGGCTAAGCCTGTCTCTCTGTCTCTCTGTCTCTTTGTCTCTCTAGGGCTAAGCCTGTCTCTGTCTCTCTGTCTCTCTAGGGCTAAGCCTGTCTCTCTGTCTCTTTAGGGCTAAGCCTGTCTCTCTGTCTCTCTAGGGCTAAGCCTGTCTCTAGGGCTAAGCCTGTTTCTCTGTCTCTCTGTCTCTCTAGGGCTAAGCCTGTCTCTCTGTCTCTCTAGGGCTAAGCCTGTCTCTCTGTCTCTCTGTCTCTCTAGGGCTAAGCCTGTCTCTCTGTCTCTAGGGCTAAGCCTGTTTCTCTGTCTCTCTGTCTCTCTAGGGCTAAGCCTGTTTCTCTGTCTCTCTGTCTCTAGGGCTAAGCCTGTCTCTCTGTCTCTCTAGGGCTAAGCCTGTTTCTCTGTCTCTCTGTCTCTCTAGGGCTAAGCCTGTCTCTCTGTCTCTCTAGGGCTAAGCCTGTTTCTCTGTCTCTCTGTCTCTCTAGGGCTAAGCCTGTCTCTCTGTCTCTCTAGGGCTAAGCCTGTTTCTCTGTCTCTCTGTCTCTAGGGCTAAGCCTGTCTCTCTGTCTCTCTAGGGCTAAGCCTGTTTCTCTGTCTCTCTGTCTCTAGGTCTAAGCCTGTTTCTCTGTCTCTCTGTCTCTAGGGCTAAGCCTGTCTCTCTGTCTCTCTAGGGCTAAGCCTGTTTCTCTGTCTCTCTGTCTCTAGGTCTAAGCCTGTTTCTCTGTCTCTCTGACTCTAGGGCTAAGCCTGTCTCTCTGTCTCTCTAGGGCTAAGCCTGTTTCTCTGTCTCTCTGTCTCTCTAGGGCTAAGCCTGTTTCTCTGTCTCTCTGTCTCTCTAGGGCTAAGCCTGTCTCTCTGTCTCTCTAGGGCTAAGCCTGTTTCTCTGTCTCTCTGTCTCTCTAGGGCTAAGCCTGTCTCTCTGTCTCTCTAGGGCTAAGCCTGTTTCTCTGTCTCTCTGTCTCTAGGGCTAAGCCTGTCTCTCTGTCTCTCTAGGGCTAAGCCTGTTTCTCTGTCTCTCTGTCTCTCTAGGGCTAAGCTTGTCTCTCTGTCTCTCTCTCTCTGTCTCTCTAGGGCTAGGCCTAAGCTTGTCTCTCTGTCTCTCTGTCTCTCTAGGGCTAGGCCTAAGCTTGTATCTCTGTCTCTCTGTCTCTCTAGGGCTAGGCCTAAGCTTGTCTCTCTGTCTCTCTCTCTCCCTGTCTCTCTGTCTCTTTGTCTCTCTGTCTCTCGGTCTCTCTCTCTCTCTCTCTGTCTCTCTAGGGCTAGGCCTAAGATTATCTCTCTGTCTCTCTAGGGCTAGGCCTAAGCTTGTCTCTCTGTCTCTCTGTCAATCTCTCTCTCCCTTTGTCTCTCTAGGGCTAGGCCTAAGCTTGTCTCTCTGTCTCTCTCTCTCCCTGTCTCGCTGTCTCGCTGTCTCTTTTGTCTCTCTGTTTCTTTGTCTCTGTCTCTCGGTCTCTCTCTCTCTGTCTCTCTGTCTCTCTAGGGCTAGGCCTAAGCTTGTCTCTCTGCCTCTCTGTCTTTCTAGGGCTAGGCCTAAGCCTGTCTCTCTGTCTCTTTGTCTCTCTGTCTCTCTAGGCCTAAACCTGTCTCTCTGTCTCTCTAGGGCTAGGCCTAAGCCTGTCTCTCTCTCTCTCTCTCTCTCTCTCTCTGTCTCTGTGTTTCTTTGTCTCTCTGTCTCTGTCTCTCTGTCACTCTGTCTCTCTAGGCCTAAGCTTGTCCCCTTAATATTTCCTTTATAAATATGAATATCCTACAATTTTCGCCGAGGCCTTTAGGGCAATAAGCAATGTTCTGATGCATTTAGCTCTCACATCTCCGACAGCTGAACAGTGACGTTGTCACGTCCTGACCATAGTTCTTATGTGTTTTGCTTGTTTAGTTTTGGTCAGGATGTGAGCTGGGTAGGAATTCTATGTTGTGTGTCTAGTTTGTCTGTTTCTGTGTCCAGCCTAATATGGTTCTCAATCAGAGACAGCTGTCAATCGTTGTCCCTGATTGAGAATCATATATAGGTGGCTTGTTTTGTTTTGTGTTGGGGATTGTGGGTGGTTGTTTCCTGTCTCTGTGTTTGTATTCTGCACCAGATAGGACTGTTTCGGTTTGCCACATTTTGTTATTTTGTTCGTTGTAAGTGTTCACTGTTTTTGTTTAATTAAACATGTTGAGCACTGGCTACGCTGCGTGTTGGTCCGATCCCTGTTTCACCCCCTCTTCTAGTGAACACTCTCTCTCTCTCGCTCTCGCTCTCGCTCTCGCTCTCTCTGATCTGAACTAGCATGGGCCTTATTGGAATGGTACTGACTGTCCTCGGTCCATTCGGAACGGCCTCTGTTAAAAAATGTATTCATGTATTTTGTGTCGAGTGGGAGAGCCACAGATCATTTCTGAACAGCTCTTTTCGGACCCCTGAAGACTTCTTTCAGGCATGCGCACACACACCCACACACCTGCCATCCAATATCAAAAGGCAAACATGTTTTATAATGACTATAGACAGTGGTGGGCTGCAGTATGTGTTTCCGTGGTAACAAAATATATATCCTTTCAAATGTGAAATTATATCTCATGAGAGGAAAAAGGCATCAAGATGTATCACAGTCATATTTCATCTGATTCAGGGCTACACACTCCAACACGCTAGGAGAGAGAGAGAGAGAGAGTGAGAGAGAGGGAGGTAGTGAGATGAATCGATGGATGCTGAGATAGAGAAAGCAGTGATTGGCAGACAATGGGTGGTGGATCTTGACCAAAGAGTGCTTTCCCAGAAAGCCTAGAGGTAATGGATACCCGCTGGGATCATTAGTGGAATGAGAGAGGCCACACACCACTTCCCACCCACACACTTCAATAAACTCAGAACAGCAACAAGGCGGGCTGACAGATTCAGAACACTGGTTAATCAGTGATGGGCTATCTAATTTATGTGTTCATATCTGGTTATCTATTTATTGCTTTTCCCATCTCTGCTAATACAGCGCTGCTGAGATGGAATTGAACTGAATGTGTGATCATCACAGCCCTCATGTTCCACCGTTACTGTGGAGACTGTCTTTCACGGATTGTGGGTAGGAATAATCGGTTACCATGGATACGGATTTGGACAGAACCTTTTGCACCTTTCAACACGTTTCTATAAAGGTGTTAAACTGTATCATTCTTTTTACTGCTAGACCCCATCTTGATCTTATCTACTTCTTTGACTTCTCGTTGTGTATGTGTGTGTGTGTGTGTGCGTTTGTGTATGTGTGCTGGCTTACCTGAGTGTGTGACTCCCGTATAGCCATACCTCTATCAGTAATTGTCTGTGATGGGATCAATAGAATTCCCTTCCTCATCAGTCAGCTGATTACACACAGCTCTACTGCTTAGGTCATCTGAACAGTGGCAGAGAACCAACAAGATGTGTGTGTGTGTTTGTGTGTGTGTGTGTGTGTTGTAGTGCTCGAGTCCGGTCTTCAGACCACATGTTGAGTGTCTCTGTCTTGGATACATTTTGATCTGGTCTTGGCTCGTCTTGGACAATGAGGACTCGTAATTTCTTCAGGAGACCAGCCGGAACCAGTTTGACATTTTTGGTTAAATAAAACATAATCAGTCCCCTGTAACGTCTGCTTCCAACTCACACTCTCAAACACATAGATCCCCTGAATGCAGCTCACTCTCTAGATCCCAGTCACCTGAATTCTAATCACCTGTTCACACACCTGTATGTCATTATCACACACTATTTAGTTCAGTTCTTTGCACCACATCACTGTGAGGTATTGATGGTTTTGTGACACAAGTCTTTCAGAGCTCTGTTTTTGCCCTTAATTTACTCCTCCTGTGTATAATAGTTTTTGCCTGCCTCACTAATGATGCCTTTTCCCTGCCTGTACTTTAGCCTATCAGATTTCCTGTTATCTACCTATTACCTGATCTCCCGGACTACATTACTAGCCTTTTCCCTGCCTGTACTGTTGCCTTTTGGACCCCCTGTGTATGACCTTCTGCATTGACCCTGGGCCCAGCTACCTGCCTCCTCCTGTGGTCATTTGCAATAAACACCTGCTTCGCCCTGCGCTTGAAACCAGCTCTCTGTCTCCCCTCGTGTTCGTTACATCCCTGTTCAGTCAGCGCATAAAACCGTTTTGCTAAATATCCACACTCCTTTCATAACACATGTAATGTATATCATATACAGTACATGTTATGCTAGGTGTGTTCTGATGGAATGTTGTTGTAGGACATGCTAGGTGTGTTCTGATGGAATGTTGTTGTAGGACATGCTAGGTGTGTTCTGATGGAGTGTTGTTGTAGGACATGCTAGGTGTGCTCTGATGGAGTGTTGTTGTAAGACATGCTAGGTGTGCTCTGATGGAATGTTGTTGTAAGACACGCTAGGTGTGATCTGATGGAGTGTTGTTGCAGGACATGCTAGGTGTGCTCTGATGGAGTGTTGTTGTAGGACATGCTAGGTGTGCTCTGATGGAGTGTTGTTGTAGGACATGCTAGGTGTGCTCTGATGGAGTGTTGTTGTAAGACATGCTAGGTGTGCTCTGATGGAGTGTTGTTGTAGGACATGCTAGGTGTGCTCTGATGGAGTGTTGTTGTAGGACATGCTAGGTGTGCTCTGATGGAATGTTGTTGTAGGACATGCTAGGTGTGCTCTGATGGAGTGTTGTTGTAGGACATGCTAGGTGTGTTCTGATGGAGTGTTGTTGTAGGTCATGCTAGGTGTGCTCTGATGGAGTGTTGTTGTAGGACATGCTAGGTGTGTTCTATTGTGATGTGGTTGAAGGACATGCTAGGTGTGCTCTGATGGAGTGTTGTTGTAGGACATGCTAGGTGTGCTCTGAAGGAGTGTTGTTGTAGGACATGCTAGGTGTGCTCTGAAGGAGTGTTGTTGTAGAACATGCTCGGTGTGCTCTGATGGAGTGTTGTTGTAAGACATGCTAGGTGTGCTCTGATGGAGTGTTGTTGTATTACATGCTAGGTGTGCTCTGATGGAGTGTTTTTGTAGGACATGCTAGGTGTGCTCTGATGGAGTGTTGTTGTAGGACATGCTAGGTGTGCTCTGATGGAGTGTTGTTGTAGGACATGCTAGGTGTGCTCTGATGGAGTGTTGTTGTAGGACATGCTAGGTGTGCTCTGATGGAGTGTTTTTGTGTAGGACATGCTAGGTGTGCTCTGATGGAGTGTTGTTGTAGGACATGCTAGGTGTGCTCTGATGGAATGTTGTTGTGTAGGACATGCTAGGTGTGCTCTGATGTGATGTTGTTGTGTAGGACATGCTAGGTGTGTTCTGATGGAGTGTTGTTGTAGGACATGCTAGGTGTGCTCTGATGGAATGTTGTTGTAGGACATGCTAGGTGTGCTCTGATGGAATGTTGTTGTGTAGGACATGCTAGGTGTGCTCTGATGGAGTGTTGTTGTAGGACATGCTAGGTGTGTTCTGATGGAATGTTGTTGTAGGACATGCTAGGTGTGCTCTGATGGAGTGTTGTTGTAGGACATGCTAGGTGTCCTCTGATGGAATGATGTTGTAAGACATGCTAGGTGTGTTCTGATGGAATGATGTTGTAGGACATGCTAGGTGTGCTCTGATGGAATGTTGTTGTAGGACATGCTAGGTGTCCTCTGATGGAATGTTGTTGTGTAGGACATGCTAGGTGTCCTCTGATGGAGTGTTGTTGTAGGACATGCTAGGTGTGTTCTGATGGAATGTTGTTGTAGGACATGCTAGGTGTGCTCTGATGGAGTGTTGTTGTGTAGGACATGCTCGGTGTGCTCTGATGGAATGTTGTTGTAGGACATGCTAGGTGTGCTCTGATGGAGTGTTGTTGTAGGACATGCTAGGTGTGCTCTGATGGAGTGTTGTTGTAGGACATGCTAGGTGTGCTCTGATGGAGTGTTGTTGTAGGACATGCTAGGTGTGCTCTGATGGAGTGTTGTTGTAGGACATGCTAGGTGTGCTCTGATGGAGTGTTGTTGTAGGACATGCTAGGTGTGCTCTGATGGAGTGTTGTTGTAGGACATGCTAGGTGTGCTCTGATGGAGTGTTGTTGTAGGACATGCTAGATGTGCTCTGATGGAGTGTTGTTGTAGGACATGCTAGGTGTGCTCTGATGGAATGTTGTTGTAGGACATGCTAGGTGTGCTCTGATGGAGTGTTGTTGTAGGACATGCTAGGTGTGCTCTGATGGAGTGTTGTTGTAAGACATGCTAGGTGTGCTCTGATGGAGTGTTGTTGTATTACATGCTAGGTGTGCTCTGATGGAGTGTTGTTGTAGGACATGCTAGGTGTGCTCTGATGGAGTGTTGTTGTATTACATGCTAGGTGTGCTCTGATGGAGTGTTGTTGTAGGACATGCTAGGTGTGCTCTGATGGAGTGTTGTTGTAGGACATGCTAGGTGTGCTCTGATGGAGTGTTGTTGTATTACATGCTAGGTGTGCTCTGATGGAGTGTTGTTGCAGGACATGCTAGGTGTGTTCTGATGTGATGTTGTTGTAGGACATGCTAGGTGTGCTCTGATGGAGTGTTGTTGTAGGACATGCTAGGTGTGCTCTGATGGAGTGTTGTTGTATTACATGCTAGGTGTGCTCTGATGGAATGTTGTTGTAGGACATGCTAGGTGTCCTCTGATGGAATGATGTTGTAGGACATGCTAGGTGTGCTCTGATGGAGTGTTGTTGTAGGACATGCTAGGTGTGTTCTGATGGAATGATGTTGTAGGACATGCTAGGTGTGCTCTGATGGAGTGTTGTTGTAGGACATGCTAGGTGTGCTCTGATGGAGTGTTGTTGTAAGACATGCTAGGTGTGCTCTGATGGAGTGTTGTTGTATTACATGCTAGGTGTGCTCTGATGGAATGTTGTTGTAGGACATGCTAGGTGTGCTCTGATGGAATGTTGTTGTAGGACATGCTAGGTGTCCTCTGATGGAATGATGTTGTAGGACATGCTAGGTGTGTTCTGATGGAATGATGTTGTAGGACATGCTAGGTGTGCTCTGATGGAGTGTTGTTGTAGGACATGCTAGGTGTGCTCTGATGGAATGTTGTTGTAGGACATGCTAGGTGTGCTCTGATGGAGTGTTGTTGTAGGACATGCTAGGTGTGCTCTGATGGAATGATGTTGTAGGACATGCTAGGTGTGCTCTGATGGAGTGTTGTTGTAGGACATGCTAGGTGTGCTCTGATGGAGTGTTGTTGTAGGACATGCTAGGTGTGCTCTGATGGAGTGTTGTTGTAGGACATGCTAGGTGTGCTCTGATGGAATGTTGTTGTAGGACATGCTAGGTGTGCTCTGATGGAGTGTTGTTGTAGGACATGCTAGGTGTGCTCTGATGGAATGATGTTGTAGGACATGCTAGGTGTGCTCTGATGTGATGTTGTTGTAGGACATGCTAGGTGTGTTCTGATGGAATGTTGTTGTAGGACATGCTAGGTGTGTTCTGATGGAGTGTTGTTGTAGGACATGCTAGGTGTGCTCTGATGGAATGTTGTTGTAGGACATGTTAGGTGTGCTCTGATGGAGTGTTGTTGTAGGACATGCTAGGTGTGTTCTGATGGAGTGTTGTTGTAGATGATGCAAAGTCTTAAGGATGTACATCTTTTTCATATTTTTAGACTGCCCTTTTACTGTCTTTAACTGTCATGGTAGTGTACCCTATTCATATCTATGTCATTGCCCCGTAGCCGTTGATATATAAATGGATTAATCTACTGTATATGGATTAGGAAAATCCATGTTTTAAATGAGACTTTAATCAATGATTTCTATGATTTTAGTCATTTCTAAAACAGAGTGCCGGAGCTGAGCTGAGGCCATCATGTGTGGTTGCTCTTAGTGGCTCGTCTCTCTCCTTCCGTTCGACTCCCTCTTCCCTCTCTCTCTCTCTCTCTCTGCTGATCCCTTCATCATTAATTCATACACTTCAACCATAACAAACCAGCACAAAGATCTGCTCTCAGTATGGATTATCGGGAGTAAAGAGGATAGAGAAAGACACAATGTTCGTACAGAATGTTTTAGTTTGACATAAATCGTGTCTTCACTCCCTTTCATCAGAGCACTTGAGATGTGATTCATTTTCAATATGTTAGTTACAGTTGTGAGATTCAATGAAGGATTATATGAAAAGGGGTTTCAATTGTTTACTTCTTAACTGAATCAGTGTGAATGAATCCTCTCTGCATTTTATTGGTCATGCTACCAAATTCCTTAAAAAATATGAATGTGCATTACAGACAACGGTTATTATAGTTTTGTGATTTTTCTATTCATTTTTAGATTTTATTTGAAATTCAGATTATTTTCAGTTCATTTTCAAACTTTATTTACTAGTTTTTATTCAATTTCAGTTTGATTTAAAAAAATCCAATTTCATTTTGTTATTATTTAGTTTCAGTTTTATTGGTAGAGACAGACTTATGCGTGGGAGGCTAGGAGGCATTTATGTGTTGTAGGCCTATAGCAGGGGTCACACAAACGGTCACATCAACGGTCACACAAATATCCTAGGTGGCAAAGGTCAGGACAGATGTTGTCATTTTTGACATAGTGACAAACCCCCACCCTGCAACCCATGTGACTCCAAACTGTTCAAACTGTTCACACCCTCATTTTTGTCAGAGAGAAACATTTGTGACTCGTTTCAGGGTATGAGCGTATGTCACACATCACTACTTCACAAGAGATGACGTCTGGAACATGTGAACTTTCATGTGCTTTAATTAAAAACTTGTGTTCCATCTGTAAATATGAATTTAAAAAAATTATAATAATAAAAAATAAAAAAATAATTATGAGCCTAGTTTAGCCATGGAAAAAAGGAAGGAACCTTCCCGCTAGCCATGATTGCCTGAGATAATGGATGGGCTGGACATGCCAAGAGATGAGTTTGGATTGTTCTGCAATGCTTCTGTCTATAACATGAGCTGCTCAGCATGTGTTGATAGTCCTTTCTACCGCGCCCTTTTGAAAAGCTATAACGTTAGCCATCAATAACTACAAAAGTTTTCAACAACATTTATGCCTGAATTAGCAAGCATTATCGACAGATCAGTTGGATAAAGTGATGGGCTACTTTCTGCACATGCCACGGTCAGTATGCACTTCAGCAGTAATAAATTCATGAACTTCTTTGAGGAAAAGATCATGATCATTAGAAAGCAAATTACGGACTCTTCAAATCTGCGTATTCCTCCAAAGCTCAGCTGTCCTGAGTCTGCACAACTCTGCCAGGACCTAGGATCAGGAGAGACACGTAAGTGTTTTAGTACTATATCTCTTGACACAATGATGAAAATAATCATGGCCTCTAAACCTTCAAGCGGCATACTGGACCCTATTCCAACTAAACTACTTAAAGAGCTGCTTCATGTGCTTGGCCCTCCTATGTTGAACATAATAAACGTCTCTCTATCCACCGGATGTGTACCAAACTCACTAAAAGTGGCAGTAATAAAGCCTCTCTTGAAAAAGCCAAACCTTGACCCAGAAAATATAAAAAACTATCGGCCTATATCGAAACTTCCATTCCTCTCAATTTTTTTTAGAAAAAGCTGTTGCAGCAACTCACTTGCCTTCCTGAAGACAAACAATGTATACGAAATGCTTCAGTCTGGTTTTAGACCCCATCATAGCACTGAGACTGCACTTGTGAAGGTGGTAAATTACCTTTTAATGGCGTTAGACCGAGGCTCTGCATCTGTCCTCATGCTATTAGACCTTAGTGCTGCCTTTGATACCATCGATCACCACATTCTTTTGGAGAGATTGGAAACCCAAATTGGTCTACACGGACAAGTTCTGGCCTGGTTTGGATCTTATCTGTCGGAAAGATATCAGTTTGTCTCTGTGAAGGGTTAGTCCTCTGACAAATCAACTGTACATTTCGGTGTTCCTCAAGGTTCAGTTTTAGGACCACTATTGTTTTCACTATATATTTTTCCTCTTGGGGATGTCATTCGAAAACATAATGTTAACTTTCATTGCTATGCGGATGACACACCTGTACATTTCAATGAAACATGGTGAAGCCCCCAAAAATAAGGAAACGTTCTACTTTTAAACTCGGACAAAACAGAGATGCTTGTTCTAGGTCCCAAGAAACAAAGAGATCTTCTGTT
Source organism: Salvelinus fontinalis (assembly GCF_029448725.1). Taxonomy (NCBI): domain Eukaryota; kingdom Metazoa; phylum Chordata; class Actinopteri; order Salmoniformes; family Salmonidae; genus Salvelinus; species Salvelinus fontinalis. The sequence goes on from NC_074696.1 coordinate 14,971,620, forward strand.
GAATCTGACAATTAATCTTGATGGTTGTAAAGTCGTCTCAAATAAAACTGTGAAGGACCTCGGCGTTACTCTGAACCCTGATCTCTCTTTTGACGAACATATCAAGACTGTTTCAAGACAGCTTTTTTCCATCTACGTAACATTGCAAAAATCTGAAATTTTCTGTCCAAAAATGATGCAGAAAAATGTATCCATGCTTTTTTTACTTCTACGTTACACTACTGCAATGCTCTACTTTCCGGCTACCCGGATAAAGCACTAAATAAACTTCAGTTAGTGCTAAATACGGCTGCTAGAATCCTGACTAGAACCAAAATATTTGATCATATTACTCCAGTGCTAGCCTCCCTACACTGGCTTCCTGTTAAGACAAGGGCTGATTTCAAGGTTTTACTGTTAACCTACAAAGAGTTACATGGGCTTGCACCTACCTATCTTTCCGAGTTGGTCCTGTCGTACGTACATACCTACACGTACGCTACGGTCACAAGACGCAGGCCTCCTAATTGTCCCTAGAATTTCTAAGCAAACAGCTGGAGCCAGGGCTTTTTTCTATAGAGCTCCATTTTTTATGGAATGGTCTGCCTACCCATGTGAGAGACGCAGACTCGGTCTCAACCTTTAAGTCTTTACTGAAGACTCATCTCTTCAGTGGGTCATATGATTGAGTGTAGTCTGGCCCAGGAGTGTGAAGGTGAACGGAAAGGCTCTGGAGCAACAAATCGCCCTTGCTGTCTCTGCCTGGCCGGTTCCCCTCTCTCCACTGGAATTCTCTGCCTCTAACCCTATTTCAGGGGCTGAGTCACTGGCTTACTGGTGCTCTTTCATGCCGTCCCTAGGAAGGGTGCGTCACTTGAGTGGGTTGAGTCACTGACGTGATCTTCCTGTCTGGGTTGGCGCCCCCCCTTGGTTTGTGCCGTGGCGGAGATCTTTGTGGGCTATACTCGGCCTTGTCTCAGGATGGTAAGTTGGTGGTTGAAGATATTCCTCTAGTGGTGTGGGGGCTGTGCTTTGGCAAAGTGGGTGGGGTTATATCCTTCCTGTTTGGCCATGTCCGGGAGTATCATCGGATGGGGCCACAGTGTCTCCTGACCCCTCCTGTCTCAGCCTCCAGTATTTATGCTGCAGTAGTTTATCTTCTTGAGAATACAGGGGGTGCTGTTTTCGCATTAGCATAATTTCCTCTACAGATTAAACTGCCTCTTATTCAATTATTGCTCTTACTATATGCATATAATTAATACATTTGGATAGAAAACAATCTATAGTTTCTAAAACCGTTTCAATTTTGTCTCTGAGTGAAACAAAAGTCATTTGACAGCACTTTCCCTGACCAAGAAGAAGAATGCAAGATGTGTATGCTCGCTTCAACGCTCTGCCTATATATGGTCACGCCACCTATGACCCGAAACACACTTCATTTGTCTTCCTCTGGGTGTCAAGAGGACGTCAGAGGAGAATTTTTTTGTTTATCTTGTACTGACGTGAAATAAGACCTATTTCTTTGGCGTGACCGACAACTTCCGGTTCTCTGAATCGCGCGATTTGGAGGTGCGATTGTCTACTGTTTTGCTGCCGTTACGGATGAAAACTATCTCCGTCTCGAAGTTTGTTTGATACATGTGACCATATCATCTTAATGTATGTTTTTTCAATATAGTTTAACCTGTTGAGGATGGGGGCGCTGTTGAGACTATTTATGCTAATCGTGTAATTTTTGAAACGGCTTCCCACAAAATCCTTGATCGTACAATATGCATATTATTATTATTATTGGATAGAAAACAGTCTATAGTTTCTATAGGAGTTGAAATTTTGTCTCTAAGTGGAACAGAGCCCATTCTACAGCAATTTCCCTGACATGGAGTCAGATTTCAGAAATGTTGGCCACTGTTCTGAAGTCAGTTAAAAGGGCACTGTTATTGCTATGACTATACGGACACTTCTTACGTCTTCCCCTGGATGCCTTTACGTGATGACGATTCCAATGGGGTCGATTGCGCGTTCACAGGCCCTACAAATTAAAAAACCCTGTAGCTTGCAAGTCTTTTCTTGGTGCGTAACGCGCGTGGAGGACACCGACCGCTCCTGTTCCAAGCGTTAGTTTAGCCTGTTATATTTCTCCGGTCATCTTTTCACTCTTTATAGGAGTTAAAAACATCATAAGGTAGTTAATTTAAAGCGTTTTATAGCAATTTATATCCGTTTAGTGCGATTTTGGGACATTTATTTTTGAAACGATGTGAATAGCTGGGCACGCTTTTCAGTTCATCCCGAACGCAGTTGGCATTTCCACATGGCAAGAGGACAGCTTTCCACCAAAAGACGATTAGACCCAAGAAAGGATCCTTTGCCCAAGATACTGATGGAAGAACAGCTCAAAGTAGGACATTTTTATTATGATAAATCGTGTTTCTGTCGAAAAATGTTAGTGGCTTAGGACGCCATGTTTTTTGACGTAGCTTCGCTTGGCGCAAACTGTATTGAAAAGTAAGGATAAATAAAAAAATGTAATTCCGCGATTGTATTAAGAATTAAATTGTCTATCAATCCCTGTCCACCCTATATTTTTTTGTCACGTTTATGAGTATTTATGTATAAGAGTAGATCACTGTCTAAGTGGCGCAAGGACATTTTCTCACCAGCTGGGCTACATTTCACATTGTCTAACCATGATTTTGGTGGCTAAATATGCACATTTTCAAACAAACCGTATATGTATGTTGTAATGTGATGTTACAGGGGTGTCATCTGAAGAATTCTGAGAAGGTTAGTGAAAAAAATAATATATTTTGGCGATGTTGACGTTATCGCTCACTTTGGCTAGAATCAATGCTGGGCAGCTATGTGCTATGTGCTATGCTAATATAACGATTTATTGTGTTTTCGCTGTAAGACACTTAGAAAATCTGAAATATTGTCTGTATTCACAGGATCTGTGTCTTTCGATTCGTGTATGCTGTGTATTTTTACGAAATGTTTGATGATTAGTAAGTAGGTAAACACGTTGCTCTAAGTAGTTTTTCTATTCCATTTGTGACGGTGGGTGCAATTGTAACCTATGCCATCTACCTGAAATATGCACATTTTTCTAACAAAACCTATCCCATACCATAAATATGTTATCAGACTGTCATCTGATGAGTTTTTTTCTTGGTTAGGGGCTATAAATATCTTAGTTTAGCCGAATTGGTGATGGCTACTGGTGTTGGTGGACAAATAAAAGATGGTGGATTATGCTAATGTGTTTTTAGGTAATAGATGTACATCTTTACATATTGTGTCTTCCCTGTAAAACATTTTAAAAATCGGACATGTTGACTGGATTCACAAGATCTGTGTCTTTCATTAGCTGTATTGGACTTTAATGTGTGAAAGTTAAATATTTAAAAAAAATATTTTTTTTGAATTTCGCGGCACTGGTTTTTCAGTGGGGGTGGGGGGGGAGTGCCGCTAGCGGCACACTCATCCTAGACAGGTTAATCAGATTATTTGAATTTTTTCGGGAGTTTTGCCGTGTTCCGTTCTGTGACTTTTTTTACTTTGGCCAGTCGACCAGTACATATGCTAAATGAAGAGGGAAAGTTGCCATTATGAATGGATTGAACGACTCATCAGGACTAAGGACACCTTGATCAACATTCTGATGAAAGATCAGCAATAGTAAGACCCAATTTACGTAAGACCCAATGTTATTTCATATATCTGTCGTGCATGTGAACTGGTCGTGGGCGCCCAGCTGGTTCTGGCTGGCGTGGCTATGCTAATTTAGCGCTACATTTTGTTTTCGCTATAAAACATTTAATAAATCAGAAATATTGTTTGGATTCACCAGATGTTGGGCTTTCAATATCTGTACGCTGTGTATTTTTTCTGAACTGTTTTAAGATAAGTAATTAGTTTTATGACGTTGGTCTCTGTAATTGTTCTGGCTGCGTTGGCACTATTTCAGATTGCAGCTGCAATGTAGAACTGTGATTTATACCTCAAAAAAAAACTATCCTATACCATAAATATGTTATCAGACTGTCATCTGATTAGGTTTTTTCTTGGTTAGTGGCTATCAATATCTTAGTTTAGCCGAATTGGTGATAGCACCTGATGGAGTAAGAAACTGATGGAGTTAGAAAAGTGATGTCTTTTGCTAACGTGGTTAGCTAATAGATTTACATATTTTGTCTTCCCTGTAAAACATTTAACCTGTTGAGGCTGAGGGCGCTGTTGTCACTATTTATGCTAATCGTGTAATTTTTGAAACGGCTTCCCACAAAATTCTTGATCGTACAATATGCATATTATTATTATTATTGGATAGAAAACAGTCTATAGTTTCTATAGGAGTTGAAATGGCTAGAATCAATGCTGGGCTGCTATGTGCTATGTGCTATGCTAATATAACGATTTATTGTGTTTTCGCTGTAAGACACTTAGAAAATCTGAAATATTGTCTGTATTCACAGGATCTGTGTCTTTCGATTCGTGTATGCTGTGTATTTTTACGAAATGTTTGATGATTAGTAAGTAGGTAAACACGTTGCTCTAAGTAGTTTTTCTATTCCATTTGTGACGGTGGGTGCAATTGTAACCTATGCCATCTACCTGAAATATGCACATTTTTCTAACAAAACCTATCCCATACCATAAATATGTTATCAGACTGTCATCTGATGAGTTTTTTTCTTGGTTAGGGGCTATAAATATCTTAGTTTAGCCGAATTGGTGATAGCTACTGGTGTTGGTGGACAAATAAAAGATGGTGGATTATGCTAATGTGTTTTTAGGTAATAGATTTACATCTTTACATATTGTGTCTTCCCTGTAAAACATTTTAAAAATCGGACATGTTGGCTGGATTCACAAGATCTGTGTCTTTCATTAGCTGTATTGGACTTTAATGTGTGAAAGTTAAATATTTAAAAAATATATTTTTTTTGAATTTCGCGGCTCTGCCTTTTCAGTGGGGGTGGGGGGGGAGTGCCGCTAGCGGCACCCTCATCCTAGACAGGTTAAAAAATCTGAAATGGTGGCTTTATTCACAGGATCTGTATCTTTCATTAGGTGTCTTGTACTTGTGATTTAATGATATTTAGATGCTACTATTTAATTGTGACGCTATGCTAGCGATGCTAATCCGTGTGTGGGGGGGTGGGGGGTGCTCCCGGACCCGGGGTAGGTGCTCGTTAGAGGTTATGTGTCGGGGGGCTAGGGTCAGTTTGTTATATCTGGAGTACTTCTCCTGTCTTATCCGGTGTCCTGTGTGAATTTAAGTATGCTCTCTAATTCTCTCTCTCTCTTTCTTTCTCTCTCTCGGAGGACCTGAGCCCTAGGCCCATGCGTCAGGACTACCTGGCATGATGACTCCTTGCTGTCCCCAAGCCACCTGGCTGTGCTGCTGCTCCAGTTTCAACTGTTCTGCCTGCGGCTATGGAGCCCTGACCTGTTCACCGGACGTGCTACCTGTCCCAGACCTGCTGTTTTCAACTCTCTAGAGACTGCAGGAGCGGTAGAGATACTCTTAATGATCGGCTATGAAAAGCCAACTGACATTTACTCCTGAGGTGCTGACTTGCTGCACCCTCGACAACTACTGTGATTATTATTATTTGACCATGCTGGTCATTTATGAACATTTGAACATCTTGGCCATGTTCTGTTATAATCTCCACCCGGCCAGCCAGAAGAGGACTGGCCACCCCTCATAGCCTGGTTCCTCTCTAGGTTTCTTCCTAGGTTCTGGCCTTTCTAGGGAGTTTTTCCTAGCCACTGTGCTTCTACAACTGCATTGCTTGCTGTTTGGGATTTTAGGCTGGGTTTCTGTACAGCACTTTGAGATATCAGCTGATGTACGAAGGGCTATATAAATAAATTGGCCAAGCAAAATGTAGCTACAAACAAAATAGAGTTAAATGGTTCCAGTCTACTGTGAAGTGTTCATCCCTGTATCCGGGTAAGATACATTTTCAGATATTATATGTTTCTAGTTTTGTCAGGAAATAATTTCCATTGCAAGTTAAAGAGTACTCTTAGCTAAGTAGCAAACATTAGCTTGCTGGCTCACTAGCTGGCTCACTAGCTAACAGAATAATCTGTGTATTAATGTTATTCTAATAAGAAATCCATCAGCATTGGTAGTTATAGCCTAATGTTAGCTAGCTAGCATTGAAGCTAGTTGGTTAGCTCTTTACCTACCTGCAGATTCAAACTACAGCTATGACAATGTTTGTATTGGTAGTAGTATGAGTTGGGATTATGCCGGCTCATTGTTTAGCTAGTTAGATAGCTAGCTACATCTCTAAACAAAAGACTCCACTTCGCCAGATGATTACATGACCCATCATGTTAGACAGGTGTGTCTGTAGGTGATTACGGCCATCGGTTGTATTTCATGAACATGTGTGTAGACAATTGTGACTCATCCACTTAGCTAGGTGTGGCTGGGGGGTGGTTATAGCATTCCCTTCACATGACCCATCAATTTAGACAAGTGTTTCAGGTAAACATCATCTAATAATGATACAATATTTATAAAAATCTGTTTATCTGGACACTTTCTGTTTTTGATATTGCTACTATGCAAGTAACCATTTCACTATATTGTTTACACCTATTATATCCTGTACATGTGACAAATACACTTTTTAAACCTCAGTTCTTGCAATTCTACACATTTTACACATCCTAAGTGTGTTCATATGATACCAGGAGTCGAATCCTAACCGAATTCCAAAAACAAAAGATTATCTGTCTCACCTTGTCTTTATCCTGAAATACTTTGTGGGTGCTGTTTTGATAAAACAGCACTTTTACCTCTGGTCCACACACACTGCCCTCTTCGGACACTACAATACATTTGCTTTAGCAAATTTCCAGCAATGTACTCAAAATAATCCCATACATGGCAATTCCTTTTGCGACTGACCACTGCTGGTGTTGGGTTTGCTGCTGCCATTGTTCACGCCTATGGTTCTCGCTCCGTGCTCACCCTCAGATTTCTTCCCTGTTAGTGAGTGTTAGCTAGTGTTAGCGAGTGTTAGCGAGTGATAGCTAGTGTTAGCTAGTGATAGCTAGAGTTAGCGAGTGTTAGCTAGTGTTAGCTAGTGTTAGTGAGTGATTGCGAGTGTTAGCTAGTGTTAGCGAGTGATAGCAAGTGATAGCTAGTGATAGCGAGTGATGCACAATCTAGGCCTATTTGAAACCTCCCATCTACTGGCAGCATCTACCCGCCAGATTCAGAGGCTTAAAAACCCAATTAAAAAAAAAAAAACTTGAAAATCCCATTAGATTTTTGCCCAGAGTTTAGAAGGGAAAAAGAAAACTAAAATCAAACATTATTTTATGTTTTTTATTTTAGTTTGTTTTGTAGTTGACAATAATAGTTTCAGTATAGTTTTAGTTTTTCAACATTTTATTTTACTAAATTGTTTTTCCAATTGTTGTTTTTATTTTAGTATAAATTTTCGTTTACTATAATAACCTTTTTACAAACACCACTTTGATAGGCTATACCCAAGGCAGGAATATACTGTCGATAGTCATTGGGCTTAGCATGTTGTTTCTTTACAGTTCAGTGCAAGGTACAGTTTAACCATCCAATTTTTTGTAAGTTTAATAACAATGTTACTTCTTCAACCTTCATTACCAGGGCTTCAATGCCAATATGCGTTGTTTAATAATAAAAAACATGTTATATCTATTGTCATCTCAGTGGCTGAATATCTCTCAGACATTCATGTCTAGTGCTGAGCGATTAACCAAAATGTCGGTTTGTTTTCGATTTTGAAGCAAATAATTGACCGATGTCCATTCATTTATTTGAATTCCATTTAATTTGTTTCTTTTGTCTTAGAGCTCAATGCACAGTTACTCTAGATACATCAAACCAAGCCCAAACTGTGCAATGTAGTAGGGAGTTGTAGTTTCCAACAGGCCAATATTCTACATAGTTTAGTGCAGAAAACATGGTAATTAACTACAATGACCATAATCCATTGAGTGCCTACTTGTCCGATCTGTGTGGGGCAGACACGGAGAGGAAGAGAGGAGACAGAAGAATGAAAACTCTAAAGAGAGAGAGAGCAGCTGCATCGTGAGGCATCTCTATCTGAAAATACATGATAGTTGGTATTCAGCAGTCATAAAAGTATACCTTATTTACTTCAAAGAACTACCAAAATAGTGATTTTGTCAGACAGCATACCCAGCAAACTAAAATTGGTTCTGTGAAAATTCCCAGAACATCCGTTAGGTCGTGACAATTGTTGTCATAACACAAAAACGGTCCAGTCGTGCTGAGGATCTTAGCCGCAGGAAATCGGGGTGCTGAGGGTGCTGCAGCACCCCCTGATAAACCCAACTAGCGCTCAGTCTCACGTCAGAATTAGACGTTTATCCATGTTTCGCAAACGTAACATTTCGAAGTTGTTCCAAATATCAAATGTTGAGGTTAGTGTTTAAGGTTAGTCATTAACTCAGAATTTTTAAGGTTAGGGTTAAGTTTAGGCATTAACTCAGAAATCTTAAGGTTAGGCATCATCTCCAAATGGTTAAGATAAAGGTTAAAAATATGATATATATCTTACAACCTTTGGAATCAGAGGCAGATGCTTACGGCCACCTGTTAGGGCATGTATATAACACTGTATTTAACACCTTATCACAACTGAAACCTACTTGAATGCAACAAAAGTCACTGTTGCCCATAGTGTCCGATTTCAACGTCATCTCCCAACGTTTTCAGACATGGATGGACGTCGAATACTGACTTGTATCGCAGGTGTCCTGACTAGATAAATCAGAGGCGAGCAGTGTTTCTGGGAATTCACGGCTCTCTCATGTCCCTCCTCTCTGGACTGACTGGCTCTGGAAGGCTGTTTGTCAAACTGTCACAATATTGAGGCTGCCGAAAGGAATGTGTACAGCCAAACTGAAAGCCAGGTCACTACTGTCGGAGGGGGTTGTGTGTTTGTATGTTATCCTGTGTCATCCTAATGCTGGACGCTGTGTCAGGCACCCTTATGCAGTGAATGATTCCTCTTTAAGTTACAATAGAAACGTGCAACACATTGGACAGCCCAGTGACATGCTATCTCAACATCTCTGCACTACAACACTGTATTGAGATCCATCTATAGTGCATGCGGTTTTTATACCATGTCCTATTTTCACCCTAGGCCCAATAATACTACAGTAAGGCGTCGGGCTGCTCCACGCACTTTCTGTCTCTCAGAGAAACTCCTGTCTTACATTTATTCAGGTATTCTAGGTAGATCACGTATCCTAAAAATACCCCCAAATGTCTGGAAATACCAGCTGAAGTGATTTTGTTTTTTTGTATGTTGGCTTCTATACTGAACAAAAATGTAAATGCACCATGCAACAATTTCTAAGATTTCATTGAGTTACAGTTCATATAAGGGCATCAGTCAATTAAAAAAAATAAGGCCCTAATCTATGGATTTCACATGACTAGGAATCTATGGATTTCACATGACTAGGAATCTATGGATTTCACATGACTAGGAATACAGATATGCATCTGTTGGTCACAGATACCATAAAAAAAGGGCTGTGGATAACAGTCCGTATCTGGTGTGACCACTATTTGCCTCATGCAGAGCGACACATCTCCTTTGCATTGAGTTGATCAGGCACATGATTGTTGCCTGTGGAACGTTGTCCCACTCCTCTTCAATGACTGATGCTACGTTGCTGGATATTGGAGGGAACTGGAACACACTGTTGTACACGTTGATCCAGAGCATTCCAAACATGCTCAATCGGTGACATGTCTGGTGAGTATGCAGGCCATGGAAGAACTGGGACATTTTCAGCTTCCAGGAATTCTGTACAGATCCTTGCGACATGAGGCTGTGCATTATCATGCTGAAACATGAGGTGATGGCAGCAGATGAATGGCATGACAATGGGCCTCAGAATCCTATCATGTTATCTCTGTGCATTCAAATTGCCATCAATAAAATGCAATTGTGTTTGTTGTCCATAGCTTCTGTTTGCCCATACCATAACCCCATCGCAACCACGGGGAACTCTGTTCACAGCATTGACATCAGCAAACTGCTCGCCCCCACGAGGCCATACACATGGTTGGATGCACTGCCAAATTCTCCAAAATTATGTTGGAGGCTGCTTATAGTAGAGAAATTAACAATAAATTCTCTGGCAACAGCTCTGGTGGACGTTCCTGCAGACAGCATGACAATTGCACGCTCCCTCAAAACTTTAGACACTTGTAACATTGTGTTGCGTGACAAAACTGCACATTTTAAAGTGGCCTTTTATTGTCCCCAGCACAAGGTGCATCTGTGTGATGATCATTCTGTTTAATCAGCTTATTGATAAGCCACACCTGTCAGGTGGATGGATTATCTTGGCAAAGGAGAAATGCTCACTAACAGGGATGTAAACAAATTTGTGCAAAACATTTGAGAGAAATTTGCTTTTTTGTGCATATGGCAAATTTCTGGGATCTTTTATTTCAGCTCTTGGAACATGGGATCAACACTTTACATGTTGCGTTCATATTTTCTTTCAGTGTATGTTTATAATGGTGTGGGATGTTGGGAACATACATGAAGTGAGGCTAGTAGTGAGAGTCCTCAGTGACCTCAGAGTCCTCACTGTCTGCCAGGCTACAGTGAAACAGTAAGTCTGTTCACAAGTAGTTCCAATGAAATACGTGCTCAGACAGCAGATAAACACTCAGACAAACAGTGTTGCACGATACTTTTGGTGTGTGTGTGTGTGCATGTGCTTTCTGCGTAGGGGTCTGCCACTGCAAATGCCACAGACAAAAATCGTCAAAAAGAAACAAAAATAGCTTAGCAAAGAGCAATTTCTTAAGCAACAACTTAGCTCGGACTGTCAGAGTGGTCTGAAGGGGGAGGGGAAAATGGAAAAGTAACTGTTATTACCAGAGAGGTTTCAAATGGTCTATTAACTAATTTACTGCATGGTGATGTCACCATGGAAAGGCCAAATCTCCCTCCCACCCAAACAGGCAGAAATTTACTCTTACACTAAAAGGGCATTATCATTTTTTATTAAATGTCACAGTGTTATTCCAACCTCGTAATATGGAAATATAGTGGGGAGAACAAGTATTTGATACACTGACGATTTTGCAGGTTTTCCTACTTACAAAGCATGTAGAGGTCTGTAATTTTTATCATAGGTACACTTCAACTGTGAGAGACAAAAATCTAGAAATTCCCATTGTATGATTTTTAAGTAATTAATTTGCATTTTACTGCATGACATAAGTATTTGATACATCAGAAAAGCAGAACTTAATATTTGGTACAGAAACCTTTGTTTGCAATTACAGAGATCATACGTTTCCTGTAGTTCTTGACCAGGTTTGCACACACTGCAGCAGGGATTTTGGCCCACTCCTCCATACAGACCTTCTCCAGATCCTTCAGGTTTCGGGGCTGTCGCTGGGCAATACGGACTTTCAGCTCCCTCCAAAGATTTTCTATTGGGTTCAGGTCTGGAGACTGGCTAGGCCACTCCAGGACCTTGAGATGCTTCTTACGGAGCCACTCCTTAGTTGCCCTGGCTGTGTGTTTCGGGTCGTTGTCATGCTGGAAGACCCAGCCACGACCCATCTTCAATGCTCTTACTGAGGGAAGGAGGTTGTTGGCCAAGATCTCGCGATACATGGCCCCATCCATCCTCCCCTCAATACGGTGCAGTCGTCCTGTCCCTTTGGCAGAAAAGCATCCCCAAAGAATTATGTTTCCACCTCCATGCTTCACGGTTGGGATGGTGTTCTTGGGGTTGTACTCATCCTTCTTCTTCCTCCAAACACGGCGAGTGGAGTTTAGAACAAAAAGCTCTATTTTTGTCTCATATGACCTTCTCCCATTCCTCCTCTGGATCATCCAGATGGTCCTTGGCAAACTTCAGACGGGCCTGGACATGCGCTGGCTTGAGCAGGGGGACCTTGCGTGCGCTGCAGGATTTTAATCCATGACGGCGTAGTGTGTTACTAATGGTTTTCTTTGAGACTGTGGTCCCAGCTCTCTTCAGGTCATTGACCAGGTCCTGCCGTGTATTTCTGGGCTGATCCCTCACCTTCCTCATGATTATTGATGCCCCACGAGGTGAGATCTTGTATGGAGCCCCAGACCGAGGGTGATTGACCGTCATCTTGAACTTCTTCCATTTTCTAATAATTGCGCCAACAGTTGTTGCCTTCTCACCAAGCTGCTTGCCTATTGTCCTGTAGCCCATCCCAGCCTTGTGCAGGTCTACAATTTTATCCCCGATGTCCTTACACAGTTCTCTGGTCTTGGCCATTGTGGAGAGGTTGGAGTCTGTTTGATTGAGTGTGTGGACAGGTATCTTTTATACAGGTAATGAGTTCAAACAGGTGCAGTTAATACAGGTAATGAGTGGAGAACAGGAGGGCTTCTTAAAGAAAAACTAACAGGTCTGTGAGAGCCGGAATTCTTACTGGTTGGTGGGTGATCAAATACTTATGTCATGCAATAAAATGCAAATGAATTACTTAAAAATCATACAATGTGATTTTCTGGATTTTTAGATTCTGTCTCTCACAGTTGAAGGGTACCTATGATAAAAATTACAGACCTCTACATGCCTTGTAAGTAGGAAAACCTGCAAAATCGGCACTTAATCAAATATATTATCAAATACAAAAACACAGGAAAATCACTTTGACTGCGTTGGGCCTTTAAGGCATTAAATAAACAGCATTATGCACCATTCAACAACAATTGAGTTCCGCAAGACTCCACTTGGTTCTAACAGCCAGGTCACCCGTGATACACGTCAGTATTCCACATCCATCCATGTCTGATGACATCGGGAGATGATGTGGAAATCAGCCCCTAGGGACAACAGTGAGCGTTGTTACGTTCAAGTAGGTTTCGATTTTGCCAGTGCATTGGGGATGGTGGATTCAAGCAAGCATCTGCCTCTGATTTCAGAGGTCGCAAGTTCAAATCCAGCAATAGCTGGTTGTTTTTGAGATTTTTGTCTCAAGCCAATTTTTTTTCACCTTTATTGCCACCTCTATCCCAAACCTTAACCGTTAACTTAACCATTCAGTGTTAATGCCTAAACTTAACCATAAACACTTAATGTGTCATTTGGAACAACTTAAAAATGTGACGTTTGAGAAACATGGATGAACGTGTAATTCTGAAGTGAGACTGTGAAAGCTAGTTGGGTTCTAACTATGTATATCTTTAATAAAATGTCAACTGCTTAATACTTATTCATCTGTCTCATTCCAACAGAATACATATATACAAGCAATGCATCAAATAAATGCATTTGTTGCTCCCTACTCCCAAAGCAATAACAATAAATAGAAGTAGTCAAAGAACATTACCCAGCTAGCACATTTGGTTCCTTGGAAGTTGTGGGAGAAGACGTTTTGGGATGAACCCATAAGTTTCCTGACTGGTAAAACTGAATGTTTTTTCTAACGTTCTGAGAATGGAAGTGAATGTTTAGCCTGGTTTGGAAATGTTTAGGTTGCAGGGAGGTTTTGAGAATGGAAATGATAGGTTATTTGAAGGTAATTAAATGAGAACATGTTTTAGGTAACATTCTGAGAACATGTTTTAGGTAACATTCTGAGAACATGTTTCAATAAGACTTTTAATAACAACACAATCTTACGTTAACGGTTTTTAACTTTAAGCACAGATAGGACACATGGAAATTCAATTGCTTAGGTATTAATCATGCTAACACATGTATGTTTTAATGTGGCATGGTGTCAGTGAGATTCAAACCAATAGTCTTCTGTTGTTTATCCATGGAATTAGTCCACTATGCCAACAGGATAGAGCTAGATGCCATGTATTTTGTAACTCATACAAAGCTGTTCATTTTACAATTTTTTTGTTGTACAAACAGACCCCATTTCAAAGGAAACAAGCAGTCATTAAGATCAGGTGTGGCCAATTAGTGGGCACGACCAACACACCTGAACACACTTAACAAGATAGAGCACAGGTGTCAAATTCATTCCACGGGAGGGTGGAGTGTCTGACGGTTTTCGCTCCTCCCTTGTACTTGATTGATGAATTAAGGTCACTGATTAGTAAGGAACTCCCCACACCTGGTTGTCTAGAGCTGAATTTAAAGGAAAAACCTGCAGACACTAGGCCCTCCATGGAATGAGTTTGACACCCCTGAGATAGAGAACAGAGAGAGTTTTCTTCATGCTGAAATCAGAACATATGTTTTTAAGTAACATTCTTACAATATTCTCTGGACTCTAAAGTTATCTTGTTGTTTTTATGGAAAGTTTTGTTAACCTTTCACGAGCCTCTACCCCGGGTCCGGGTGCACCCCCCCCCCCCCCCCCCCACACACTGATTAGTGTGGCATCGCTAGCATAGCGTCACAATTAAATAGTAGCATCTAAATATCATTAAATCACAAGTCCAAGACACCTAATGAAAGATACAGATCCTGTGAATAAAGCCACCATTTCAGATTTTTTAAATGTTTTACAGGGAAGACACAATATGTAAATCTATTAGCTAAACACGTTAGCAAAAATCACCATTTTTCTTTGTCCACCATTTTCTCTCAACACCAGTAGCTATCACCAATTCGGCTAAACTAAGATATTGATAGCCACTAACCAAGAAAAAACCTCATCAGATGACAGTCTGATAACATATTTATGGTATAGGATAGGTTTTGTTAGAAAAATGTGCATATTTCAGGTAGAAATCATAGTTTACAATTGCACCCACCGTCACAACTAGACTAGAATAAATACATAGAGCAACGTGTATTACCTAATTAGTCATCATCAAACATTTCGTAAAAATACACAGCATACACTAATCGAAAGACACAGATCCTGTGAATACAGACAATATTTCAGATTTTCTAAGTGTCTTACAGCGAAAACACAATAAATCGTTATATTAGCATACCACATGTGCAAACATTACCAGAGCATTGATTCTAGCCAAAGAGAGCGATAACGTAATCATCGCCAAAATATATTAATTTTTTCACTAACCTTCTCAGAATTCTTCAGATGACACTCCTGTAACATCATATTACAACATACATAGAGAGTTTATTCGAAAATGTGCATATTTAGCCACCAAAATCATGGTTAGACAATGACAAAAGTAGCTCAGCTGGTCAGAAAATGTCCTGCACCATATTAGACAGTGATCTAGTCTTATACATAAATACTCATAAACTTGACTAAAAAATACAGGGTGGACAGCGATTGATAGACAATTTAATTCTTAATACAATCGCGAAATTACATTTTTTAAATTATCCTTACTTTTCAATACAGGTTGCGCCAAGTGAAGCTATAGCAAACAAGATGGCGGCATAACGTTTAACATTTATCGACAGAAACACGATTTATCATCATAAATTGTTCTTACTATGAGCTGTTCTCCCATCAGAATATTGGACAATGAATCCTTTCTTGGGTCTAATCTTCTTTTGGTCGAAAGATGTCCACTTGTCCGTCGAAATGCCCACTAACGTACGACCGGGACCCCGAAACGTGCCCGGAGCTTCAAAGTCTATTACAAAGCAATGCCTCAAAATTGCACTAAACGGATATAAATTGCTATAAAACGGTTTAAATTAACTACATTATGATGTTTCTAACACCTATAACAAGTAAAAGATGACCGACGCTATATTACTGGCTAAACCAATGCTTGGAAAAAGGCCAGTCAGATATCCTTGAGCGCAGTGTCCTAAGGAAGGCTACTTCCGGTATTTTGTCATTTATAAAGCCAATGATTGCGCGATCGACTCCATTCAAATTGTCACCACTTACTGACATCTAGAGGAAGGCGTGGGCAGTGTTTGTATCTCATAGGATTAACAAAGACTTTTAAAACTGATCTGGAACCAGAGGCCAAGATGTCTAAATCTCACACACTGGGAGGAAAAGTGCTGTAGAATGAGTTCTGTTTCACTCAGAGACATAATTCAAACGGCTATAGAAACTAGAGAGTGTTTTCTATCCAATAATAACAATAATATGCATATTGTACGAGCAAGAATTGAGTACTAGGCAGTTTAATCTGTAGAGACAATTATGCTAATTTGAAACAGCACCCCCTATAGTTGCAAGAAGTTAATGTTCTCAGAACAATTTGAAAGCATGACTTTAAATACAACCATGAGGAAAACTGTAGGAAACGTTAAGCTGAAGTACTGAATGTTCCCATAGAAGAACGTGTTTTAATGTTCTCTGAACAAAGTGTGAACATGACTTTAAATACAACCATGAGGAAAACTGTAGGACATGTTATGCCGATGTACTGAAATTCCCAGAACATTTTCTTGACATTTCATAACTTTAACAGAATGTTTCCTAAAAGTTCCAACCTGGTTACATTTCATTATTTCAAATGTTGGTATTGTTTTGGGGTCACTTTCCTTAAATGTGCTGAGAATGTTCCAAACCCAAGCAGCTATCCTGCTCCATTCCCAGAGAGTTGTATGTAAAATAACTATTGGACAACCAAGCTCTAAGAAACATATGGTTCTCAGAACATTAAGTGCTAGCTGGGTAGGCCAATCACTCAATGAACATGTCGCCATAATCCTGCATGCGGGTTACTTTAACACACAAGGAGTAGCTGTGTTGACGTTCTGGAATATTCGTTCCGTAAACTGTCTGTCACGTCTACTCCCGCTCACCTCTCCGGCGTCACCAGTCTACTAACCACTGGTCCTGGCAACCATTATTACGCACACCTGGCGACCATTATTACGCACACCTGGCGACCATTATTATGCACACCTGGCGACCATTATTACGCACACCTGGCGACCATTATTACGCACACTTGGTGACCATTATTACGCACACCTGGCGACCATTATTACGCACACCTGGCGACCATTATTACGCACACCTGGCGACCATTATTACGCACACCTGGCGACCACTATTACGCACACCTGGCGACCATTATTACGCACACCTGGCGAACATTATTACGCACACCTGGCGACCATTATTACGCACACCTGGCGACCATTATTACGCACACCTGGCAACCATTATTACGCACACCTGGCGACCATTATTACGCACACCTGGCAACCATTATTACACACACCTGCGACCCATCAACAGTCACTTCCTGGACTTCATTACTACCTTCATTACTTACCATTTATCTAGCACTCTGTTCTGTCAGTCAACAGGTAGCATTGTTTGTTTCCTTGTTAGACGCTGCTCTTGTTTTGTATTAGTGCCGTGTTCCTTTTCATTAAATTCACACTGCACTTGCTGCCAGACTCCCTGTGTCTACGTTACACTTTCAGGCAACATCTTCCTTTTACCCTTGTTTATGCGTGTTTAGCTCAAACTAGAAAACATAAATTCTGACTTAAAGCCTTGCTGTATGTTATACAAGAATGCTGAACTGAATTCAACCCTGCTAGGATGTTAGAGAGATATCTTTATCTGCAGCAGAGGTGAACCTTATAGTACCTTTTTCCTGTCTCCTAGATGATATCAAAAGTGAACAATCAGAACCCATCTCCATTTAAACCATTACATCTATGTGCAGTGATTGTTACTGTGTCTCGACTAACAGTCTGTACGCATATAAGTCTTGATATCATCACTTTGAATATTTTATGACTGGGAAGCACAGCAGGGATGAGGGACAGTGTAATCCCATCTTTATCACTTATCTTTACGTCCAGTTCCCTCTCGCTTGCTTTAGCATCATGACAAGCTAAGACTTTTAGCAAAGATACCTGCTACTGCCTTTCTGTAGGCAGAGGACACCACATACAGAAACACTATGGTTACACACATGTACAGACGAATGGTGACGTGAACATTCTCTCTCTCTCTCTCTCTCTCACTAACATATCTCTCCTCCAAACCAGGACATCCCACAGAAGCGGTGGTTCTGTTTAACTGGGAGCCAACCAAATGGAGCCTGAAATGAAAAAGGGTCGCTCTGATGCATCAATATGCTGTCTGGTTTTATCCATGCCACTTGTTTCTGCCTGGCTTTACATGGATAGCACACACATGGGGGAGCTTCACCGAGCTCACCTAGCCTCTCCCACACAGAAGCAGCTCTCCTCACCTAGCCTCTCCCAGACAGAAGCATCTCTCCTCACCTAGCCTCACCCAGACAGAAGCAGCTCTCCTCACCTAGCCTCTCCCAGACAGAAGCATCTCTCCTCACCTAGCCTCTCCCAGACAGAAGCATCTCTCCTCACCTAGCCTCACCCAGACAGAAGCATCTCTCCTCACCTAGCCTCTCCCAGACAGAAGTATCTATCCTCACCTAGCCTCTCCCAGACAGAAGCATCTCTCCTCACCTAGCCTCTCCCAGACAGAAGCATCTCTCCTCACCTAGCCTCTCCCAGACAGAAGCATCTCTCCTCACCTAGCCTCTCCCAGACAGAAGCATCTCTCCTCACCTAGCCTCTCCCAGACAGAAGCATCTCTCCTCACATAGCCTCTCCCACACAGAAGCATCTCTCCTCACCTAGCCTCTCCCAGACAGAAGCATCTCTCCTCACCTAGCCTCTCCCAGACAGAAGCATCTCTCCTCACCTAGCCTCTCGAGACAGAAGCATCTCTCCTCACCTAGCCTCTCCCAGACAGAAGCATCTCTCCTCACCTAGCCTCTCCCAGACAGAAGCATCTCTCCTCACCTAGCCTCTCCCAGACAGAAGCATCTCTCCTCACCTAGCCTCTCCCAGACAGAAGCATCTCTCCTCACCTAGCCTCTCCCAGACAGAATCATCTCTCCTCACATAGCCTCTCCCACACAGAAGCATCTCTCCTCACCTAGCCTCTCCCAGACAGAAGCATCTCTCCTCACTTAGCCTCTCCCACACAGGAGCATCTCTCCTCACCTAGCCTCTCCCAGACAGAAGCATCTCTCCTCACCTAGCCTCTCCCAGACAGAAGCATCTCTCCTCACCTAGCCTCTCCCACACAGAAGCAGCTCTCCTCACTTAGCCTCTCCCACACAGAAGCATCTCTCCTCACCTAGCCTCTCCCAGACAGAAGCATCTCTCCTCACCTAGCCTCTCCCACACAGAAGCAGCTCTCCTCACTTAGCCTCTCCCACACAGAAGCATCTCTCCTCACCTAGCCTGTCCCAGACAGAAGCATCTCTCCTCACCTAGCCTCTCCCACACAGAAGCATCTCTCCTCACCTAGCCTCTCCCAGATAAAAGCATCTCTCCTCACTTAGCCTCTCCCAGACAGCAGCAGCTCTCCTCACCTAGCCTCACCCAGACAGAAGCATCTCTCCTCACCTAGCCTCTCCCAGACAGAAGCATCTCTCCTCACCTAGCCTCTCCCAGACAGATGCATCTCTCCTCACCTAGCCTCTCCCAGACAGAAGCAGCTCTCCTCACTTTGCACCCTTCTCGTCTCGTTTTGTCTTATCTTATTCTGTGTCATTTGAACCCAGCATCTGCGTAACTAAGGAATGTGAATATCTCTCATACTTGAAGAGCTGCATACCTGAATGGTTAAGATAGGAGGCTTTGGATGCACCTGATCTGTCTCACTGTCAGTAAAGAGTAAAGAGAGAAATAGTGAGGGAATTCAGAGAGCGAGAGAGGGAAGAACATTTTTTTTATCTTGCTTGAAAATGAACAAATAAGCAAACGAAACTTAGACGTGGTTACTGAAATCCAGGAGAAGTACCTCGCTAGATGAATCATCATGTGTGAGATATCCAAAATCAACCTAATCCTCTCGACAATAGAAAGCAGGCTCTCTGAGATAAAGTGTCCCTAAAGATTTGAGTTTTCAGGAAGCAGAGATATATTTGGATAGAGTGAGGGGAGACGATGTTTGAAGATATTTGTTTGTCCCTGGAATTTACATTTGTGCCACATTCAGAGGAAAACAGCTAAAAGTAGCTAAACTAATTAGTTTATCACGTAAAATACAAAGCTGAGTTTTTACTGTTTGTACAGTTGGTTGTCCGTCAAAAGGCTTTATTTGAATGTCAATGCTTTCAAACAGTACCCTATTCCCTATATAGTGCACTACTTTTGACCAGGGTCTATACAATACGTTTGACTACAGCCCTATTGGCTCCCTTTGCAGCCCTACATGCACTACAAAGGGAAGAGTGCCATTTGGGATACTACCAATGACATTTCACCGAATATCGTACATCATTCATGTCCTAAGACATCAGCTTACTAAAACACTGATATGTCAATCCATCTCATCTAACACCATCTATTCTCACTGGCTGGATACACCTGTGTGTACTGTGGTGGTGGATAGGGGGGGGGGGGGGGGGGTGATGTGTGAGAAAGATCGCTGTGGATAAAGACAGGAAAAGACAAAGAGAGAAAGACAGATGAGAGAGAGAGGATTGTCAGCCAGCCAGGGGAGACCAGCGGCTCAGGGGAGACCAGCGGAGTGTGAGCCGAGCAATATGCAAGGGAGTCTTACTCATCTCCCAGAGGGCACTGCAGATTAGACAAATCACATTGCTGTGAGTAGGCATTAGTCATATTCAGAAGTACACTACTCTGGAGACCGGCATGACGCTTGAGAGCTGGGTATCGTGGCTCAAATCATAAGTCTGTAATGAGTAACAATTGCTAGTGTGTTCCTGGATCGCTCAGACCTCATCCTGGGAAGAATCAAATGAATACATGGAACTAGACACAGAGAATGCCAAAGGAAGTGAATTTTGGTTATGGTGCTGTTTTTATTATTTACATTTTTTAAGGTGTAGATTAGCTTTAATATTGCAAATAGATTATAGCTTCTATCAATGTAACTGTCTGCATCATTTCCAATTCCCCATATGTACAGTACCATCAAAAGTTTGGACACATCTACTCATTGCAGGGTTTTTCTTTATTTTTTACAATTTTCTACATTGTAGAATAATAGTGAAGACATCAAAACTATGAAATGAAACATATGTAGTATGTTTAAGCAAATCAAAATATGTTATACTTGAGATTCTTCAAAGTAGCCACCCTTTGCCTTGATGACAGCTTTAATATTGCCCCTAATCATGTCATCTCTCACCTTATTGGAGGAAACTATTGGGCAACAATACTTAGGCTTCTACTTCCTATTCATACATTAAAACTGACACCATATATTTGACATGTTTGTTTGTTTTTTGCTCTTCGTGCCGTTGGCATATTTCAATAGAGACATCGTCATCGTCACCATGATTTTTCTCGCGGGTTTTTGAGGATTTCACATCATTTCAGATCTCACATATGCCTTCCCAATTATTGTCACATCCTGTCCTTTGTCCCCTTTTCTCTCTCTAATGCGTCACAACTTGTTGTTCAGGTCACAGTTAGAAAGTGGAGAGAATGAGGGATGGAGAAAGAGAGAGGCAGGACTTTGATGGTGGAAGAGATAGCTGTTCCTCTGAATCTTTAAAGGAACAAGGGAACCAGACAGGGACTACGTCCCACATAACACCCTTTTCCCTTTAATGTTCACTAGTGCTTTTGTTGTCTTGGGGAGAGGGAAGATCAAGATGAAAGGCAGGAGTCACATCAGCTGCATTAGCACAATACAGAGTATAGGAAGGGGTTGTACGTAGACACTGGTCTAAGATCAGTTTTGTGATTCACCAGCTCATGGTGAAGATTAGGACTAGAGGGAGGGTGAGCTGATCCTCGCTCTGTGCTTAATGTCTACACAGATATGGATTGACAGGTGATCTGTGAAAAACAGAATTCAATATTTACAGAGCAGATTTTCCCAATGCTGTACACTGCCCATTGCATTGCTCCAGGCAAAACAATACTCTCTCAGCAATACTCACTGACCCTGCAAGGAAATGTCTAAAAGCTCTTAGTCTGTTAGATGATGATTAAATCAAGGCACACATGACCATTGTGCTGTTCCCTACCTTATTAATCTGTAAACCAGACAAGTGTAGCTCCCTGCTTCTACACCTTTTAGAGAAAGCTAGAGACTACCTGGAGACCAAACATCTTCCTTACACTTGTTACCGGTTCATTCTTCCAGTTCCATTTCAACCTTAGACCAAGGTATCATTATACATAGTATAGACAGAATAACAAGAGAAAGAAGAAAGAACAGAAGAGAGAAATAGAAAGAGGAGAGACCAGAGGGAAGATAGATGTAGTGTGGTGGAGATGAAATAAGGCAGGTTATTAGAAAGAGCATTGACATTAACAACAGAGAGAGGGTACCTATTGGCAGGAATCCTTTCAACTGGTCTTGGTGCACCTTTCTGTTAGACTTGAACGTGCTGTCTGTTCATCCCTCTCAATCAGAGATAACCCAATCCTCAGGTCCAACTGTGCTTTTAACATCTAGCAACGATGATCTCTCTGTCAAACTGAATCGTATTTACACTGGACTTATGGGAGGAGCCTACTCTTCACAGAATCATTCTGAACTTTCTGCTCAGTGGATGAGAAAGAGTCGGAAGGAAATTGCAGATCAGTCCGTCCATTGGCTAGCTGTCAGATAGATAATTAGTTCTATACTTGTAACAGTCGAAGCTCGGAATGAGGAAGACCCTAACATGCCAGAACTTGGAACAAAAAAACGGAATAATGAACACATTCTTCTGTCAAGGACCTTGTCTTCATCCCAAATAGCACCACATCCCCTATTTAGGTCACTGATTTGGACCAGGACTCAGATCTTGTCTCCATCTCTCCCCTCAGATCTTATTTATACGTCTCTCTCTCCCCCCAGAATGTATTTATAGGTCCCTCTCTCTCCCCCCAGAATGTATTTATAGGTCCCTCTCTCCCCCCAGAATGTATTAATAGGTCCCTCTCTCCCCCGAGAATGTATTTATACGTCTCTCTCTCCCCCCAGAATGTATTTATAGATCCCTCTCTCTCCCCCCAGAATGTATTTATAGGTCCCTCTCTCTCCCCCCAGAATGTATTTATAGATCCCTCTCTCCCCCCAGAATGTATTTATAGATCCCTCTCTCTCCCCCCAGGATGTATTTATAGGTCCCTCTCTCTCCCCCCAGAATGTATTTATAGGTCCCTCTCTCCCCCCAGAATGTATTTATAGATCCCTCTCTCTCCCCCCAGAATGTATTTATACGTCTCTCTCTCCCCCCAGAATGTATTTATAGATCCCTCTCTCTCCCCCCAGAATGTATTTATAGGTCCCTCTCTCTCCCCCCAGAATGTATTTATACGTCCCTCTCTCTCCCCCCAGAATGTATTTATACGTCCCTCTCTCTCCCCCCAGAATATATTTATAGGTCCCTCTCTCCCCCCAGAATGTATTTATAGGTCCCTCTCTCCCCCCAGAATGTATTTATAGATCCCTCTCTCTCCCCCCAGAATGTATTTATACGTCTCTCTCTCCCCCCAGAATATATTTATAGGTCCCTCTCTCTCCCACCAGAATATATTTATACGTCTCTCTCTCCCTCCAGAATGTATTTATAGGTCCCTCTCTCCCCCCAGAATGTATTTATAGATCCCTCTCTCTCCCCCCAGAATGTATTTATACGTCTCTCTCTCCCCCCAGAATGTATTTATAGATCCCTCTCTCTCCCCCCAGAATGTATTTATAGGTCCCTCTCTCTCCCCCCAGAATGTATTTATACGTCCCTCTCTCTCCCCCCAGAATGTATTTATACGTCCCTCTCTCTCCCCCCAGAATATATTTATAGGTCCCTCTCTCCCCCCAGAATGTATTTATAGGTCCCTCTCTCCCCCCAGAATGTATTTATAGATCCCTCTCTCTCCCCCCAGAATGTATTTATACGTCTCTCTCTCCCCCCAGAATATATTTATAGGTCCCTCTCTCTCCCACCAGAATATATTTATACGTCTCTCTCTCCCTCCAGAATGTATTTATAGGTCCCTCTCTCTCCCCCCAGAATATATTTATAGGTCCCTCTCTCTCCCACCAGAATATATTTATACGTCTCTCTCTCCCCCCAGAATGTATTTATAGGTCCCTCTCTCTCCCCCCAGAATATATTTATAGGTCCCTCTCTCTCCCCCCAGAATGTATTTATAGGTCCCTCTCTCTCCCCCCAGAATGTATTTATAGGTCCCTCTCTCCCACCAGAATGTATTTATAGGTCCCTCTCTCTCCCCCCAGAATGTATTTATAGATCCCTCTCTCTCCCCCCAGAATGTATTTATACGTCCCTCTCTCCCACCAGAATGTATTTATACGTCCCTCTCTCTCCCCCCAGAATGTATTTATACGTCCCTCTCTCTCCCCCCAGAATGTATTTATAGGTCCCTCTCTCCCCCCAGAATGTATTTATAGGTCCCTCTCTCTCCCCCCAGAATGTATTTATACATCCCTCTCTCTCCCCAGAATGTATTTATACGTCCCTCTCTCTCCCCCCAGAATGTATTTATACGTCCCTCTCTCTCCCCCCAGAATGTATTTATACGTCCCTCTCTCTCCCCCCAGAATGTATTTATACGTCCCTCTCTCTCCCCCCAGAATGTATTTATACGTCCCTCTCTCTCCCCCCAGAATGTATTTATACATCCCTCTCTCTCCCCCCAGAATGTATTTATAGGTCCCTCTCTCTCCCCCCAGAATGTATTTATAGGTCCCTCTCTCTCCCACCAGAATGTATTTATACGTCCCTCTCTCTCCCCCCAGAATGTATTTATACGTCCCTCTCTCCCCCCAGAATGTATTTATAGGTCCCTCTCTCTCCCCCCAGAATGTATTTATAGATCCCTCTCTCTCCCCCCAGAATGTATTTATACGTCCCTCTCTCTCCCCCCAGAATGTATTTATAGGTCCCTCTCTCTCCCCCCAGAATGTATTTATAGGTCCCTCTCTCTCCCCCCAGAATGTATTTATAGGTCCCTCTCTCTCCCCCCAGAATGTATTTATAGGTCCCTCTCTCTCCCCCCAGAATGTATTTATAGGTCCCTCTCTCTCCCCCCAGAATGTATTTATAGGTCCCTCTCTCTCCCCCCAGAATGTATTTATAGGTCCCTCTCTCTCCCCCCAGAATGTATTTATAGGTCCCTCTCTCTCCCCCCAGAATGTATTTATAGGTCCCTCTCTCTCCCCCCAGAATGTATTTATAGGTCCCTCTCTCTCCCCCCAGAATGTATTTATAGGTCCCTCTCTCCCACCAGAATGTATTTATAGGTCCCTCTCTCTCCCCCCAGAATGTATTTATAGATCCCTCTCTCTCCCCCCAGAATGTATTTATACGTCCCTCTCTCTCCCCCCAGAATGTATTTATAGGTCCCTCTCTCCCCCCAGAATGTATTTATACGTCCCTCTCTCTCCCCCCAGAATGTATTTATACGTCCCTCTCTCTCCCCCCAGAATGTATTTATAGGTCCCCCTCTCTCCTCCCAGAATGTATTTATACGTCCCTCTCTCTCCCCCCAGAATGTATTTATACGTCCCTCTCTCCCCCCAGAATGTATTTATAGGTCCCTCTCTCTCCCCCCAGAATGTATTTATAGGTCCCTCTCTCTCCCACCAGAATGTATTTATACGTCCCTCTCTCTCCCCCCAGAATGTATTTATACGTCCCTCTCTCCCCCCAGAATGTATTTATAGGTCCCTCTCTCTCCCCCCAGAATGTATTTATAGATCCCTCTCTCTCCCCCCAGAATGTATTTATACGTCTCTCTCTCCCCCCAGAATGTATTTATAGATCCCTCTCTCTCCCCCCAGAATGTATTTATAGGTCCCTCTCTCTCCCCAGAATGTATTTATAGGTCCCTCTCTCCTCCCAGAATGTATTTATAGGTCCCTCTCTCTCCCCCCAGAATGTATTTATAGGTCCCTCTCTCCCCCCAGAATGTATTTATAGGTCCCTCTCTCTCCCCCCAGAATGTATTTATACGTCCCTCTCTCTCCCCCCAGAATGTATTTATACGTCCCTCTCTCTCCCCCCAGAATATATTTATAGGTCCCTCTATCTCCCACCAGAATATATTTATACGTCTCTCTCTCCCTCCAGAATGTATTTATAGGTCCCTCTCTCTCCCCCCAGAATATATTTATAGGTCCCTCTCTCTCCCCCCAGAATGTATTTATAGGTCCCTCTCTCCCACCAGAATGTATTTATAGGTCCCTCTCTCTCCCCCCAGAATGTATTTATAGATCCCTCTCTCTCCCCCCAGAATGTATTTATACGTCCCTCTCTCCCACCAGAATGTATTTATACGTCCCTCTCTCTCCCCCCAGAATGTATTTATAGGTCCCTCTCGCCCCCCCCAGAATGTATTTATAGGTCCCTCTCTCCCCCCAGAATGTATTTATAGGTCCCTCTCTCTCCCCCCAGAATGTATTTATACGTCCCTCTCTCTCCCCCCAGAATGTATTTATAGGTCCCTCTCTCTCCCACCAGAATGTATTTATACATCCCTCTCTCTCCCCCCAGAATGTATTTATAGGTCCCTCTCTCTCCTCCCAGAATGTATTTATACGTCCCTCTCTCCCCCCAGAATGTATTTATAGATCCCTCTCTCTCCCCCCAGAATGTATTTATAGGTCCCTCTCTCTCCCCCCAGAATGTATTTATACGTCCCTCTCTCCTCCCAGAATGTATTTATACGTCCCTCTCTCTCCCCAGAATGTATTTATAGATCCCTCTCTCTCCCCCCAGAATGTATTTATAGGTCCCTCTCTCCCCCCAGAATGTATTTATAGATCCCTCTCTCTCCCCCCAGAATGTATTTATACGTCCCTCTCTCTCCCCCCAGAATGTATTTATAGGTCCCTCTCTCCCCCCAGAATGTATTTATAGATCCCTCTCTCTCCCCCCAGAATGTATTTATACGTCCCTCTCTCTCCCCCCAGAATGTATTTATAGGTCCCTCTCTCCCCCCAGAATGTATTTATAGGTCCCTCTCTCCCCCCAGAATGTATTTATAGGTCCCTCTCTCCCCCAGAATGTATTTATAGGTCCCTCTCTCTCCCCCCAGAATGTATTTATACGTCCCTCTCTCCTCCCAGAATGTATTTATGGGTCCCTCTCTCCCCCCAGAATGTATTTATAGGTCCCTCTCTCTCCCCCCAGAATGTATTTATAGGTCCCTCTCTCTCCCCCCAGAATGTATTTATACGTCCCTCTCTCCTCCCAGAATGTATTTATAGGTCCCTCTCTCCCCCCAGAATGTATTTATAGGTCCATCTCTCCCCCCAGAATGTATTTATAGGTCCCTCTCTCTCCCCCCAGAATGTATTTATACGTCCCTCTCTCCTCCCAGAATGTATTTATAGGTCCCTCTCTCCCCCCAGAATGTATTTATAGGTCCCTCTCTCTCCCCCCAGAATGTATTTATAGGTCCCTCTCTCCCCCCAGAATGTATTTATAGGTCCCTCTCTCCCCCCAGAATGTATTTATAGGTCCCTCTCTCTCCCCCCAGAATGTATTTATAGGTCTCTCTCTCCCCCCAGAATGTATTTATAGGTCCCTCTCTCTCCCCCCAGAATGTATTTATAGGTCCCTCTCTCCCCCCAGAATGTATTTATAGGTCCCTCTCTCCCCCAGAATGTATTTATAGGTCCCTCTCTCCCCGGAGAATGTATTTATAGGTCCCTCTCTCCCCCCAGAATGTATTTATACGTCTCTCTCTCCCCCCAGAATGTATTTATACGTCCCTCTCTCCCCCCAGAATGTATTTATAGGTCCCTCTCTCCCCCCAGAATGTATTTATAGGTCCCTCTCTCCTCCCAGAATGTATTTATACGTCCCTCTCTCCTCCCAGAATGTATTTATAGGTCCCTCTCTCCCCCCAGAATGTATTCATAGGTCCCTCTCTCTCCCCCCAGAATGTATTTATAGGTCCCTCTCTCTCCCAGAATGTATTTATAGGTCCCTCTCTCTCCTCCCAGAATGTATTTATAGGTCCCTCTCTCTCCTCCCAGAATGTATTTATAGGTCCGTCTCTCCCCCCAGAATGTATTTGTAGGTCCCTCTCTCTCCTCCCAGAATATATTTATAGGTCCCTCTCTCTCCCCCCAGAATGTATTTATACGTCCCTCTCTCCCCCCAGAATGTATTTATAGGTCCCTCTCTCTCCCCCCAGAATGTATTTATACGTCTCTCTCTCTCCCCAGAATGTATTTATAGGTCCCTCTCTCCCCCCAGAATGTATTTATAGGTCCCTCTCTCTCCCCCCAGAATGTATTTATACGTCTCTCTCTCCCCCCAGAATGTATTTATAGGTCCCTCTCTCCCCCCAGAATGTATTTATAGGTCCCTCTCTCCCCCAAGAATGTATTTATAGGTCCCTCTCTCCCCCCAGAATGTATTTATAGGTCCCTCTCTCCCCCCAGAATGTATTTATAGGTCCCTCTCTCCCCCCAGAATATATTTATAGGTCCCTCTCTCTCCTCCCAGAATGTATTTATAGGTCCCTCTCTCTCCTCCCAGAATGTATTTATAGGTCCCTCTCTCTCCTCCCAGAATGTATTTATAGGTCCGTCTCTCCCCCCAGAATGTATTTGTAGGTCCCTCTCTCTCCTCCCAGAATATATTTATAGGTCCCTCTCTCTCCCCCCAGAATGTATTTATACGTCCCTCTCTCCCCCCAGAATGTATTTATAGGTCCCTCTCTCTCCTCCCAGAATATATTTATAGGTCCCTCTCTCTCCCCCCATAATGTATTTATACGTCCCTCTCTCCCCCCAGAATGTATTTATAGGTCCCTCTCTCTCCCCCCAGAATGTATTTATAGGTCCCTCTCTCTCCCCCCAGAATGTATTTATAGGTCCATCTCTCCCCCCAGAATGTATTTATAGGTCCCTCTCTCTCCCCCCAGAATGTATTTATACGTCTCTCTCTCCCCCCAGAATGTATTTATAGGTCCCTCTCTCCCCCAAGATTGTATTTATAGGTCCCTCTCTCCCCCCAGAATGTATTTATAGGTCCCTCTCTCCCCCCAGAATGTATTTATAGGTCCCTCTCTCCCCCCAGAATATATTTATAGGTCCCTCTCTCTCCCCCCAGAATGTATTTATAGGTCCCTCTCTCCCCCCAGAATGTATTTATAGGTCCCTCTCTCCCCCCAGAATGTATTTATAGGTCCCTCTCTCCCCCCAGAATGTATTTATAGGTCCCTCTCTCCCCCCAGAATGTATTTATACGTCTCTCTCTCCCCCCAGAATGTATTTATAGGTCCCTCTCTCCCCCCAGAATGTATTTATAGGTCTCTCTCTCCCCCCAGAATGTATTTATAGGTCCCTCTCTCTCCCCCCAGAATGTATTTATACGTCTCTCTCTCCCCCCAGAATGTATTTATAGGTCCCTCTCTCCCTCCAGAATGTATTTATAGGTCCCTCTCTCTCCTCCCAGAATGTATTTATAGGTCCCTCTCTCTCCCCCCAGAATGTATTTATAGGTCCCTCTCTCCTCCCAGAATGTATTTATAGGTCCCTCTCTCTCCCAGAATGTATTTATAGGTCCCTCTCTCCTCCCAGAATGTATTTATAGGTCCCTCTCTCTCCTCCCAGAATGTATTTATAGGTCCCTCTCTCCTCCCAGAATGTATTTATAGGTCCCTCTCTCTCCTCCCAGAATGTATTTATAGGTCCCTCTCTCTCCCCCCAGAATGTATTTATAGGTCCCTCTCTCTCCCCCCAGAATGTATTTATAGGTCCATCTCTCCCCCCAGAATGTATTTATAGGTCCCTCTCTCTCCCCCCAGAATGTATTTATACGTCTCTCTCTCCCCCCAGAATGTATTTATAGGTCCCTCTCTCCCCCAAGATTGTATTTATAGGTCCCTCTCTCCCCCCAGAATGTATTTATAGGTCCCTCTCTCCCCCCAGAATGTATTTATAGGTCCCTCTCTCCCCCCAGAATATATTTATAGGTCCCTCTCTCTCCCCCCAGAATGTATTTATAGGTCCCTCTCTCCCCCCAGAATGTATTTATAGGTCCCTCTCTCCCCCCAGAATGTATTTATAGGTCCCTCTCTCCCCCCAGAATGTATTTATAGGTCCCTCTCTCCCCCCAGAATGTATTTATACGTCTCTCTCTCCCCCCAGAATGTATTTATAGGTCCCTCTCTCCCCCCAGAATGTATTTATAGGTCTCTCTCTCCCCCCAGAATGTATTTATAGGTCCCTCTCTCTCCCCCCAGAATGTATTTATACGTCTCTCTCTCCCCCCAGAATGTATTTATAGGTCCCTCTCTCCCTCCAGAATGTATTTATAGGTCCCTCTCTCTCCTCCCAGAATGTATTTATAGGTCCCTCTCTCTCCCCCCAGAATGTATTTATAGGTCCCTCTCTCCTCCCAGAATGTATTTATAGGTCCCTCTCTCTCCCAGAATGTATTTATAGGTCCCTCTCTCCTCCCAGAATGTATTTATAGGTCCCTCTCTCTCCTCCCAGAATGTATTTATAGGTCCCTCTCTCCTCCCAGAATGTATTTATAGGTCCCTCTCTCTCCTCCCAGAATGTATTTATAGGTCCCTCTCTCCTCCCAGAATGTATTTATAGGTCCCTCTCTCTCCTCCCAGAATGTATTTATAGGTCCCTCTCTCCCACCAGAATGTATTTATACGTCTCTCTCTCCCCCCAGAATGTATTTATAGGTCCCTCTCTCCCCCCAGAATGTATTTATACGTCTCTCTCTCCCCCCAGAATGTATTTATAGGTCCCTCTCTCCCCCCAGAATGTATTTATAGGTCCCTCTCTCTCCCCCCAGAATGTATTTATACGTCTCTCTCTCCCCCCAGAATGTATTTATAGGTCCCTCTCTCCCCCCAGAATGTATTTATAGGTCCCTCTCTCCCCCAAGAATGTATTTATAGGTCCCTCTCTCCCCCCAGAATGTATTTATAGGTCCCTCTCTCCCCCCAGAATGTATTTATAGGTCCCTCTCTCCCCCCAGAATATATTTATAGGTCCCTCTCTCTCCCCCCAGAATGTATTTATAGGTCCCTCTCTCCCCCCAGAATGTATTTATAGGTCCCTCTCTCCCCCCAGAATGTATTTATAGGTCCCTCTCTCCCCCCAGAATGTATTTATAGGTCCCTCTCTCCCCCCAGAATGTATTTATACGTCTCTCTCTCCCCCCAGAATGTATTTATAGGTCCCTCTCTCCCCCCGGAATGTATTTATAGGTCCCTCTCTCCCCCCAGAATGTATTTATAGGTCTCTCTCTCCCCCCAGAATGTATTTATAGGTCCCTCTCTCTCCCCCCAGAATGTATTTATACATCTCTCTCTCCCCCCAGAATGTATTTATAGGTCCCTCTCTCCCCCCAGAATGTATTTATAGGTCCCTCTCTCTCCTCCCAGAATGTATTTATAGGTCCCTCTCTCTCCCCCCAGAATGTATTTATAGGTCCCTCTCTCCTCCCAGAATGTCTTTATAGGTCCCTCTCTCTCCCAGAATGTATTTATAGGTCCCTCTCTCCTCCCAGAATGTATATATAGGTCCCTCTCTCTCCTCCCAGAATGTATTTATAGGTCCCTCTCTCCTCCCAGAATGTATTTATAGGTCCCTCTCTCTCCTCCCAGAATGTATTTATAGGTCCCTCTCTCCTCCCAGAATGTATTTATAGGTCCCTCTCTCTCCTCCCAGAATGTATTTATAGGTCCCTCTCTCCTCCCAGAATGTATTTATAGGTCCCTCTCTCCCCCCAGAATGTATTTATAGGTCCCTCTCTCCCACCAGAATGTATTTATACGTCCCTCTCTCCCCCCAGAATGTATTTATAGGTCCCTCTCTCCCCCCAGAATGTATTTATAGGTCCCTCTCTCCCCCCAGAATGTATTTATAGGTCCCTCTCTCCCCCCAGAATGTATTTATAGGTCCCTCTCTCTCCCCCCAGAATGTATTTATACGTCCCTCTCTCTCCCCCCAGAATGTATTTATAGGTCCCTCTCTCTCCCCCCAGAATGTATTTATAGGTCCCTCTCTCCCCCCAGAATGTATTTATAGGTCCCTCTCTCCCCAGACTGTATTTCAAGGTTCCTCTCTCCCCAGACTGTATTTCTAGGTTCCTCTCTTCCCCAGACTGTATTTCTAGGTTCCTCTCTCCCCTCAGATCCTATTTAAAGGTTCCTCTCTTCCCCAGGCTGTATTTATAGGTTCCTCTCTCCCCAGACTGTATTTATAGGTTCCTTTCTCCCCAGACTGTATTTACAGGTTCCTCTCTCCCCCAGATCCTATTTATAGGTTCCCCTCTCTCCCCTAGACTGTATTTCTAGGTTCCTCTCTCCCCAGACTGTATTTATAGGTTCCTCTCTCCCCAGACTGTATTTATAGGTTCCTTTCTCCCCAGACTGTATTTACAGGTTCCTTTCTCCCCAGACTGTATTTATAGGTTCCTCTCTCCCCAGACTGTATTTATAGGTTCCTCTCTCCCCAGACTGTATTTACAGGTTCCTCTCTCCCCAGACTGTATTTACAGGTTCCTCTCTCCCCAGACTGTATTTACAGGTTCCTCTCTCCCCAGACTGTATTTACAGGTTCCTCTCTCCCCAGACTGTATTTATAGGTTCCTCTCTCCCCCAAAATGTATTTATAGGTCCCTCTCTCCCCCCAGAATGTATTTATAGGTCCCTCTCTCCCCCCAGAATGTATTTATACGTCTCTCTCTCCCCCCAGAATGTATTTATAGGTCCCTCTCTCCCCCCAGAATGTATTTATAGGTCCCTCTCTCCCCCCAGAATGTATTTATAGGTCTCTCTCTCCCCCCAGAATGTATTTATAGGTCCCTCTCTCTCCCCCCAGAATGTATTTATACGTCTCTCTCTCCCCCCAGAATGTATTTATAGGTCCCTCTCTCCCCCCAGAATGTATTTATAGGTCCCTCTCTCTCCTCCCAGAATGTATTTATAGGTCCCTCTCTCTCCCCCCAGAATGTATTTATAGGTCCCTCTCTCTCCCCCCAGAATGTATTTATAGGTCCCTCTCTCTCCCCCCAGAATGTATTTATAGGTCCCTCTCTCCCCCCAGAATGTATTTATAGGTCCCTCTCTCCCCAGACTGTATTTCAAGGTTCCTCTCTCCCCAGACTGTATTTCTAGGTTCCTCTCTTCCCCAGACTGTATTTCTAGGTTCCTCTCTCCCCTCAGATCCTATTTAAAGGTTCCTCTCTTCCCCAGGCTGTATTTATAGGTTCCTCTCTCCCCAGACTGTATTTATAGGTTCCTTTCTCCCCAGACTGTATTTACAGGTTCCTCTCTCCCCCAGATCCTATTTATAGTTTCCCCTCTCTCCCCTAGACTGTATTTCTAGGTTCCTCTCTCCCCAGACTGTATTTATAGATTCCTCTCTCCCCAGACTGTATTTATAGGTTCCTTTCTCCCCAGACTGTATTTACAGGTTCCTTTCTCCCCAGACTGTATTTATAGGTTCCTCTCTCCCCAGACTGTATTTATAGGTTCCTCTCTCCCCAGACTGTATTTACAGGTTCCTCTCTCCCCAGACTGTATTTACAGGTTCCTCTCTCCCCAGACTGTATTTACAGGTTCCTCTCTCCCCAGACTGTATTTACAGGTTCCTCTCTCCCCAGACTGTATTTATAGGTTCCTCTCTCCCCCAGACTGTATTTATAGGTTCCTCTCTCCCCCAGACTGTATTTATAGGTTCCTCTCTCCCCCAGACTGTATTTATAGGTTCCTCTCTCCCCAGACTGTATTTATAGGTTCCTCTCTCCCCCAGACTGTATTTACAGGTTCCTCTCTCCCCAGACTGTATTTACAGGTTCCTCTCTCCCCAGACTGTATTTATAGGTCCCTCTCTCCCCCCAGAATGTATTTATAGGTCCCTCTCTCCCCCCAGAATGTATTTATACGTCTCTCTCTCCCCCCAGAATGTATTTATAGGTCCCTCTCTCCCCCAAAAATGTATTTATAGGTCCCTCTCTCCCCCCAGAATGTATTTATAGGTCCCTCTCTCTCCCCCCAGAATGTATTTATACGTCTCTCTCTCCCCCCAGAATGTATTTATAGGTCCCTCTCTCCCCCCAGAATGTATTTATAGGTCCCTCTCTCTCCTCCCAGAATGTATTTATAGGTCCCTCTCTCTCCCCCCAGAATGTATTTATAGGTCCCTCTCTCCTCCCAGAATGTATTTATAGGTCCCTCTCTCCCAGAATGTATTTATAGGTCCCTCTCTCCTCCCAGAATGTATTTATAGGTCCCTCTCTCTCCTCCCAGAATGTATTTATAGGTCCCTCTCTCCTCCCAGAATGTATTTATAGGTCCCTCTCTCTCCTCCCAGAATGTATTTATAGGTCCCTCTCTCCTCCCAGAATGTATTTATAGGTCCCTCTCTCTCCTCCCAGAATGTATTTATAGGTCCCTCTCTCCCATCAGAATGTATTTATACGTCTCTCTCTCTGTAAAGGCAGTCAATGTTGTTCTCCTCCTCAAACGAGGAGGAGCATGGATAGGACCAAGATGCGGATTGAGGGAAATAAGCCATCTTTTAATGAAAAACAGCAAACAAGACACTACAAACTACAAAACAACAAACGTGACTAACCTTCAACTGTCCTGTGAGGACACAGGAACAAACACCCACAAAACACCAGTGAAACCCTGGCTGCCTTTGTATGACTCTCAATTAGAGACAAACAATACACACCTGTCTCTAATTGAGAATCATACCAGGCCGAACACAAAACCCCACATAGAAATACAAAACATAGACAAACCCACCCAACTCACGCCCTGACCAACTAAAATGAATACAAAACAAAGGAAAACAGGTCAGGAACGTGACAGAACCCCCCCCTTAAGGTGCGAACTCCGGGCGCACCAGCACAAAGTCTAGGGGAGGGTCTGGGTGGGCGTCTGTCCACGGTGGCGGCTCTGGCGGTGGACGAGGTCCCCACCCCACCATAATCAATCCCCGCTTCTTTATCCCCCTCCCAATGACCACCCTCCCACTAACCCCACCTAAATGAAGGGGCAGCACCGGGATAAGGGGCAGCACCGGGATAAGGGGCAGCACCGGGACAAGGGGCAGCACCGGGACAAGGGGCAGCACCGGGATAAGGGGCAGCACCGGGACAAGGGGCAGCACCGGGACAAGGAGCAGCACCGGGACAAGGGGCAGCACCGGGATAAGGGGCAGCACCGGGACAAGGGGCAGCACCGGGACAAGGGGCAGCACCGGGATAAGGGGCAGCACCGGGATAAGGACCAGCACCGGGATAAGGGGCGGCAGGTCCTGGCTGAGGGACTCCGGCAGGTCCTGGCTGAGGGACTCCGGCAGGTCCGGGCTGAGTGGCAGCTCCGGACTGTAGGGCAGCTCCGGACTGTAGGGCAGCTCCGGACTGTAGGGCAGCTCCGGACTGTAGGGCAGCTCCGGACTGTACGGCAGCTCCGGACTGTACGGCAGCTCCGGACTGTACGGCAGCTCCGGACTGTACGGCAGCTCCGGACTGTACGGCAGCTCCGGACTGTAGGGCAGCTCCGGACTGTAGGGCAGCTCCGGACTGTCGGACGTCTCTGGCAGCTCCTGACTGGCGGGCGTCTCTGGCAGCTCCTGACTGGCGGGCGTCTCTGGCAGCTCCTGACTGGCGGGCGTCTCTGGCAGCTCCTGACTGACGGACGGCTCTAGCGGCTCCTGACTGACGGACGGCTCTACTGGCTCGGGACAGACGGGCGGCTCTAATGGCTCGTGGCAGACGGATGACTCAGATGGCGCTGGGCAGACAGATGGCTCAGACGGCGCTGGGCAGACAGATGGCTCAGACGGCGCTGGGCAGACAGATGGCTCAGACGGCGCTGGGCAGACAGATGGCTCAGACGGCGCTGGGCAGACAGATGGCTCAGACGGCGCTGGGCAGACGGGCCGTTCAGGCACCGCTGGGCAGACGGCAGACTCTGGCCGGCTGAGACGCACTATAGGCCTGGTGCGTGGTACCGGAACTGGAGGTACCGGGCTGAGGGCACGCACCTCAGGGCGAGTGCGGGGAACAGGAACAGGGCACACTGGACTCTCGTGGCGCACTCTAGGCCTGGTGCGTGGTACCGGAACTGGAGGTACCGGGCTGAGGGCACGCACCTCAGGGCGAGTGCGGGGAGAAGGAACAGTGCGTCCAGGGCTCTGGAGACGCACAGGAGGCTTGGTGCGTGGTGCCGGAACTGGAGGCACCGGGCTGGAGACACGCACCATAGGGAGAGTACGTGGAAGAGGAACAGGGCTCTGGAGATGCACTGGAAGCCTGGTGCGTGGTGTAGGCACTGGTGGTACTGAGCTGGGGTGGGAAGGTGGCGCCGGATATACCGGACCGTGAAGGAGGACACGTGCTCTTGAGCACCGAGCCTCCCCAACCTTACCAGGTTGAATGAACCCCGTAGCCCTGCCAGTGCGGCGAGGTGGAATAGCCCGCACTGGGCTATGCAGGCGAACCGGGGACACCACCTGTAAGGCTGGTGCCATGTACGCCGGCCCGAGGAGACGTACTGGAGGCCAGATACGTTGGGCCGGCTTCATGGCATTCGGCTCGATGCCCAACCTAGCCCTCCCAGTGCGGCAAGGTGGAATAGCCCGCACTGGGCTAAGCACGCGTACTGGGGACACCGTGCGCTTTACCGCATAACACGGTGTCTGACCAGTACGACGCCCTCTTACTCCACGGCAAGCCCGGGGAGTTGGCTCAGGTATCCAACCCGGCTTCGCCACACTCCCCTTTAGCCCCCCCCCAAGAAATTTTTGGGTGAGCCTCTCAGGCTTCCAGCCGCTCTGCCTTGCTTTTGCCTCATAAAACCTCCTCTCCGCCTTTGCTGCCTCCAGCTCCGCTTTGGGGCGGCGACACTCCTCTGGTTCTGCCCAGGGTCCTTCTCCGTCCAGAATCTCCTCCCAAGTCCATTCCTCTTTTCCCCATTGCTGTAGTTCCTTCTCTCTCTCCTCAATCCGCTTGGTCCTGTTGTGGTGGGTGTTTCTGTAAAGGCAGTCAATGTTGTTCTCCTCCTCAAACGAGGAGGAGCATGGATAGGACCAAGATGCGGATTGAGGGAAATAAGCCATCTTTTAATGAAAAACAGCAAACAAGACACTACAAACTACAAAACAACAAACGTGACTAACCTTCAACTGTCCTGTGAGGACACAGGAACAAACACCCACAAAACACCAGTGAAACCCTGGCTGCCTTTGTATGACTCTCAATTAGAGACAAACAATACACACCTGTCTCTAATTGAGAATCATACCAGGCCGAACACAAAACCCCACATAGAAATACAAAACATAGACAAACCCACCCAACTCACGCCCTGACCAACTAAAATGAATACAAAACAAAGGAAAACAGGTCAGGAACGTGACACTCTCCCCCCAGAATGTATTTATACGTCTCTCTCTCCCCCCAGAATGTATTTATAGGTCCCTCTCTCCCCCCAGAATGTATTTATAGGTCCCTCTCTCTCCCCCCAGAATGTATTTATACG
Organism: Salvelinus fontinalis; assembly: GCF_029448725.1. NCBI lineage: Eukaryota > Metazoa > Chordata > Actinopteri > Salmoniformes > Salmonidae > Salvelinus > Salvelinus fontinalis. The sequence continues at coordinate 15,009,000 of NC_074696.1, forward strand.
TCCCTCTCTCCCCCCAGAATGTATTTATAGGTCCCTCTCTCCCCCCAGAATGTATTTATAGGTCCCTCTCTCCCCCCAGAATGTATTTATAGGTCCCTCTCTCCCCCCAGAATGTATTTATAGGTCCCTCTCTCTCCCCCCAGAATGTATTTATACGTCCCTCTCTCTCCCCCCAGAATGTATTTATAGGTCCCTCTCTCTCCCCCCAGAATGTATTTATAGGTCCCTCTCTCCCCCCAGAATGTATTTATAGGTCCCTCTCTCCCCAGACTGTATTTCAAGGTTCCTCTCTCCCCAGACTGTATTTCTAGGTTCCTCTCTTCCCCAGACTGTATTTCTAGGTTCCTCTCTCCCCTCAGATCCTATTTAAAGGTTCCTCTCTTCCCCAGGCTGTATTTATAGGTTCCTCTCTCCCCAGACTGTATTTATAGGTTCCTTTCTCCCCAGACTGTATTTACAGGTTCCTCTCTCCCCCAGATCCTATTTATAGGTTCCCCTCTCTCCCCTAGACTGTATTTCTAGGTTCCTCTCTCCCCAGACTGTATTTATAGGTTCCTCTCTCCCCAGACTGTATTTATAGGTTCCTTTCTCCCCAGACTGTATTTACAGGTTCCTTTCTCCCCAGAGTGTATTTATAGGTTCCTCTCTCCCCAGACTGTATTTATAGGTTCCTCTCTCCCCAGACTGTATTTACAGGTTCCTCTCTCCCCAGACTGTATTTATAGGTTCCTCTCTCCCCCAGACTGTATTTATAGGTTCCTCTCCCCCCCAGACTGTATTTATAGGTTCCTTTCTCCCCAAGATTGCATTTACAGGTTCCTCTCTCCCCAGACTGTATTTACAGGTTCCTCTCTCCCCAGAATGTATTTACAGGTTCCTCTCTCCCCAGACTGTATTTATAGGTTCCTCTCTCCCCCAGACTGTATTTACAGGTTCCTCTCTCCCCAGACTGTATTTACAGGTTCCTCTCTCCCCAGACTGTATTTATAGGTTCCTCTCTCCCCCAGACTGTATTTATAGGTTCCTCTCTCCCCCAGACTGTATTTATAGGTTCCTCTCTCCCCCAGACTGTATTTATAGGTTCCTCTCTCCCCAGACTGTATTTATAGGTTCCTCTCTCCCCAGACTGTATTTACAGGTTCCTCTCTCCCCAGACTGTATTTATAGGTTCCTCTCTCCCCCAGACTGTATTTATAGGTTCCTCTCCCCCCCAGACTGTATTTATAGGTTCCTTTCTCCCCAAGATTGCATTTACAGGTTCCTCTCTCCCCAGACTGTATTTACAGGTTCCTCTCTCCCCAGACTGTATTTATAGGTTCCTCTCTCCCCCAGACTGTATTTATAGGTTCCTCTCCCCCCCCAGACTGTATTCATAGGTTCCTTTCTCCCCAAGATTGCATTTACAGGTTCCTCTCTTCCCCAGATTGTATTTACAGGTTCCTCCCTCCCCCAGAATCTACTTATATGTTCCTCTCTCCGCTCAAACACTATTTATAGGTTCCTCTCTCCCCCAGACTGTATTTATAGGTTCCTCTCCCCCCCAGACTGTATTTATAGGTTCCTTTCTCCCCAAGATTGCATTTACAGGTTCCTCTCTCCCCAGACTGTATTTACAGGTTCCTCTCTCCCCAGAATGTATTTACAGGTTCCTCTCTCCCCAGACTGTATTTATAGGTTCCTCTCTCCCCCAGACTGTATTTACAGGTTCCTCTCTCCCCAGACTGTATTTACAGGTTCCTCTCTCCCCAGACTGTATTTATAGGTTCCTCTCTCCCCCAGACTGTATTTATAGGTTCCTCTCTCCCCCAGACTGTATTTATAGGTTCCTCTCTCCCCCAGACTGTATTTATAGGTTCCTCTCTCCCCCAGACTGTATTTATAGGTTCCTCTCTCCCCAGACTGTATTTATAGGTTCCTCTCTCCCCAGACTGTATTTACAGGTTCCTCTCTCCCCAGACTGTATTTATAGGTTCCTCTCTCCCCCAGACTGTATTTATAGGTTCCTCTCCCCCCCAGACTGTATTTATAGGTTCCTTTCTCCCCAAGATTGCATTTACAGGTTCCTCTCTCCCCAGACTGTATTTACAGGTTCCTCTCTCCCCAGACTGTATTTATAGGTTCCTCTCTCCCCCAGACTGCATTTATAGGTTCCTCTCCCCCCCAGACTGTATTCATAGGTTCCTTTCTCCCCAAGATTGCATTTACAGGTTCCTCTCTTCCCCAGATTGTATTTACAGGTTCCTCCCTCCCCCAGAATCTACTTATATGTTCCTCTCTCCGCTCAAACACTATTTATAGGTTCTTCTCTTCCCCAGATTATATTTACAGGGACCTCTCTCCCTAAGATTGTATTTCTAGGTCCCTCTCCTCACCAGACCCTATTTATAGGTATTTCTGCTCCCTTCAGACCACATTTAAAGGATCTTCTGTCCCCTCAGATCCCATTTATAGGTTCCTCTTTCCCCCAGCTTCTTCTCTACCCAAGATAAAATGTACAAGTTCATCTCTTCCCCAGATCCTATTTATAGGTTCCTCTCTTCACCAGATCATATTTATAGGTTCTTCTCTTCACCAGATCATATTTATAGGTTCTTCTCTTCACCAGATCATATTTATAGGTTCTTCTCTTCACCAGATCATATTTATAGGTTCTTCTCTTCACCAGATCATATTTATAGGTTCTTCTCTTCACCAGATCATATTTATAGGTTCTTCTCTCCCCCAGATCCTATTTATAGGTTCCTCTCTTCACCAGATCATATTTATAGGTTCTTCTCTTCACCAGATCATATTTATAGGTTCTTCTCTCCCCCAGATCATATTGATAGGTTCCTCTCTCCACCAGATCATATTGATAGGTTCTTCTCTCCCCCAGATCATATTTATAGGTTCCTCTCTCCCCCAGATCCTATTGATAGGTTCCTCTCTCCCCCAGATCATATTTATAGGTTCTTCTCTCCCCCAGATCCTATTTATAGGTTCCTCTCTCCCCCAGATCATATTTATAGGTTCCTCTCTCCCCCAGATCATATTTATAGGTTCCTCTCTCCCCCAGATCATATTTATAGGTTCCTCTCTCCCCCAGATCCTATTTATAGGTTCCTCTCTCCCCCAGATCATATTTATAGGTTCCTCTCTCCCCCAGATCATATTTATAGGTTCTTCTCTCCCCCAGATCATATTTATAGGTTCCTCTCTCCCCCAGATCATATTTATAGGTTCCTCTCTCCCCCAGATCATATTTATAGGTTCCTCTCTCCCCCAGATCATATTTATAGGTTCTTCTCTCCCCCAGATCATATTTATAGGTTCCTCTCTCCCCCAGATCATATTTATAGGTTCCTCTCTCCCCCAGATCCTATTGATAGGTTCCTCTCTCCCCCAGATCATATTTATAGGTTCTTCTCTCCCCCAGATCATATTTATAGGTTCTTCTCTCCCCCAGATCATATTTATAGGTTCTTCTCTCCCCCAGATCCTATTGATAGGTTCTTCTCTCCCCCAGATCCTATTTATAGGTTCTTCTCTCCCCCAGATCATATTTATAGGTTCTTCTCTCCCCCAGATCCTATTTATAGGTTCTTCTCTCCCCCAGATCATATTTATAGGTTCTTCTCTCCCCCAGATCCTATTGATAGGTTCTTCTCTCCACCAGATCCTATTTATAGGTTCTTCTCTCCACCAGATCATATTTATAGGTTCTTCTCTCCCCCAGATCATATTTATAGGTTCTTCTCTCCACCAGATCATATTTATAGGTTCTTCTCTCTCCCCAGAGTCTCTCACCCAATGGTGGGAATCGCCTCTCTCCCTTCTTCTCCACCTTCTGTAGAGGTCCCTCACGGTTCCATCACTTTTACCATAGACATTTCCATACCTTTGATCCCTTTCTCCCTTCCTTCTCTTCTCTTCATTACCAATGCAGGCAACTCTTCTTTTTTTAACAGTATCTTAGTCCTTGTCAGCACTTACAAATGTTCATTTAATAATTGCTTTTGATGGAAATAAAGCCATAAAGGAGAGGGCTTTGAAATGCTAATGTGTCCAACACAGGACGTGTTCACGGGTGATTCTCATTCCTCTGGACAGGAAGAGGAGGAGGCAGGGCAAATGAAGAGAACGCATGTTCAAAGTTAAAAGACAAGAATCAAAGAATAAAAAAATAACAGATACCCCGCTGCCCTCAGTTGACAAACACCTGTAATCCTTCCTTCTTTCTCTGCTTTTTGTCTTTCTTTTTTTGTCTTCCTTTTTGTTGTGGTGTGAAGCTGTGTGTGTTAATGTGATGGAATTGTTTACTTGTCATTAAACACAGAGGATTTTGTGTCAGTCGTTAGATTGATAGTGTGCCATTGTCAAATTAGCTGACAAACAATAGATGCTGACAGACTGGACAGAAGAAGAAAATGACAGATTGATAAAAGGCGATGAGGAATCATTACTCAAAACCCCCACTGGACAGATGGATTCAGAGATGGATCGAAGATGGTTTCAGAGATGTGCTACGGGTGAATTTAGAAGCAACAGAAAAACATCTCCCCTCAAAATTAGAACGTGCCCCATGACTTGAAACACACTGGGCTGTGTCTGTCAGTGTGTGTGTGTGTGTGTGTGTGCCAGCACAAAAGCCCTTACTTTCATGTGTAAGAGTGCCGATGTTCTAGATTCTAGATGAATTTCCAACGATTTCCATACAGACCAGGTGAGCGCCACGAATAACACACTCTGACAATCACAACATAATGTGGGGCCTCCCACTCTTCTCCATCTACATTCATTCTGCTGTAATTAGCATTAGTTCGTTAATAAATAAGCCACAAGGCACTCAATTATACTTCTCCTTTTGGCTGACCTAAATCTGAGGGAGAACACAGAGAGCCGTCAGAGAGAACAATGGCCCTGCTGATCTTTTAGTAATTATCAATTACTATGCTAATTCATCACTCACGGTCAATCCGTCCCACTAGGAGATGAGCAGAGCAGGATCAGACGATGCTTTTGAATGTTTTGACGAATCGTGTGTTAGAATAAAGAGTGCTCGTTAAAGGGTCATCCAATGAGGTTGCGGGATGTTGAGACTCGCTGAGAAGTGTGACCTCTGTGACTGGTTGTTGGCTGAGGTGGAATTGAAGGCGAAGCTGTGAGACTGTGAAATTATGACAATGTTTTTGTTTTCTGGGGGTGGTTGAAGTATAATTCAAAAATATAGACTATTGTCCTCCATGACAATGAAACAAAAATGTCTAACATTCTTTAGGTTTAATTCATGCATTTTTTCATCTTTCTGTTTTGAACAAATTTGATGAGCATAATTCAATTGGCAAAACTTTATTTATTTTCAAAATGCAGTTACTTTGAGTGTGCGAGTCAAACAAATCCCCATATCACCGGCAACTACTAAGAGATGTATCTAATGAGGCACTCTCCATCTCACTTCTCACTCAATGACAACAACTTGTTCCGGCACAACAACTAGTAAGAGATGTATCTAATGAAGCTCTCTCCATCTCACTTCTCACTCAATGACAACAACTTGTTCCGCCACAAAAACTAGTAAGAGATGTATCTAATGAAGCTCTCTCCATCTCACTTCTCACTCAATGACAACAACTTGTTCCGGCACAACAACAACTTCTTTGTCTTTGTGCCTTGTGTGTGTTTATCTACTATCTACGTCTACAGAACTATAATACTCTTAGATAGAGAGGAGGAGAGGAGTGGAGAGAGGAAGATGAGACAGGAGGAGAGGAGGGGAGAGAGGGAGAGATGGATGGAGAGGGCCCTTTACCTCGCCCATAATGAAGGTAAGCTTTTTGTCCCTGCTGGTTTCTCCCAGGGAGAGGAGAACACATACACATAAGCCTTCCTCATGGTGACAGCTACCACTGATTCATTGGCCCTTAACCACACAGCTTTAAATCACACACACACACACACACACACACACACACACACACACACACACACACACACACACACACACACACACACACACACACACACACACACACACACACACACACACACACACACACACACACACACACACACACACACACAAAACAAACTGTCCCCTAAGCACAAGGCATTAAATCAGAAAGTTGGGCCCCAGACAACCATATGAGAACTTTTCTGAACATAGATACAGGCAATGTGACCTTGTTTGGCTTTATCAGGGGGGTATACATTTGGAACACACACAGATGTATAGTACACAGACACACACACACACACACACACACACACACACACACACACACACACACACACACACACACACACACACACACACACACACACACACACACACACACACACACACACACACACACACACACACACACACACACACACACACACACACACACACACACACACACACACGCACGCACGCACACACACACACACACACACACACACACACACTCACATACACACACAGACACACACACACACAGACACACACTCACATCCACACACACACACACAGAGAAGTATAGTACACACACAGACACACACACACAACTCCCTCATTTTATACATGATCTCCATAACAGTATTTTTTGCTCTACAGTGAAGCCTCCTCTTCTCACCATTACCTACTACAGAGACCTCTCAGCCCCCTCTTCTCACCATTACCTACTACAGAGACCTCTCAGCCTCCTCTTCTCACCATTACCTACTACAGAGACCTCTCAGCCTCCTCTTCTCACTGCTACATACTACAGAGATCTCTCAGCCTCCTCTTCTCACCATTACCTACTACAGAGACCTCTCAGCCTCCTCTTCTCCCCATTACCTACTACAGAGACCTCTCAGCCTCCTCTTCTCACCATTACCTACTACAGAGACCTCTCAGCTTCCTCTTCTCCCCATTACCTACTACAGAGACCTCTCAGCCTCCTCTTCTCACCATTACCTACTACAGAGACCTCTCAGCTTCCTCTTCTCACCATTACCTACTACAGATATCTCTCAGCCTCCTCTTCTCACTGCTACATACTACATAGATCTCTCAGCCTCCTCTTCTCACCACTACATACTAAATAGATCTCTCAGCCTCATCTTCTCCCCAATACATACTACAGAGATCTCTCAGCCCCCTCTTCTCACCACTACATACTACAGAGATCTCTCAGCCTCCTCTTCTCCCCAATACATACTACAGAGATCTCTCAGCCTCCTCTTCTCACCACTACATACTACAGAGATCTCTCAGCCTCCTCTTCTCCCCACAACATACTACAGAGATCTCTCAGCCTCCTCTTCTCCTCAATACATACTACAGAGATCTCTCAGCCCCCTCTTCTCACCACTACATACTACAGAGATCACTCAGCCTCCTCTTTTCCCCAATACATACTACAGAGATCTCTCAGCCTCCTCTTCTCACCACTACATACTACAGAGATCTCTCAGCCTCCTCTTCTCCCCACAACATACTACAGAGATCTCTCAGCCCCCTCTTCTCACCACTACATACTACAGAGATCTCTCAGCCTCCTCTTTTCCCCAATACATACTACAGAGATCTCTCAGCCTCCTCTTCTCACCACAACATACTACAGAGATCTCTCAGCCTCCTCTTCCCATCACTACATACTACAGAGATCTCTCAGCCTCTTCTTCTCCCCACTACATACTACAGAGATCTCTCAGCCTCTTCTTCTCCCCAATACATACGACAGAGATCTCTCAGCCCCCTCTTCTCCCCAATACATACTACAGAGATCTCTCAGCCTCCTCTTCTCACCACTCCATACTACAGAGATCTCTCAGCCCCCTCTTCTCACCACTACATACTACAGAGATCTCTCAGCCTCCTCTTCTCACCACTTCATACTACAGTGATCTCTCAGCCTCCTCTTCTCCCCAATACATACTACAGATATCTCTCAGCCTCCTCTTCTCATCACTACAGTGATCTCTCAGCCTCCTCTTCTCACCACTACATACTACAGAGATCTATCAGCCTCCTCTTCTCACCACTACACACTACAGAGATCTCTCAGCCTCCTCTTCTCACCACTTCATACTACAGTGATCTCTCATCCTCCTCTTCTCCCCAATACATACTACAGAGATCTCTCAGCCTCCTCTTCTCATCACTACAGTGATCTCTCAGCCTCCTCTTCTCACCACTACATACTACAGAGATCTCTCAGCCTCCTCTTCTCACCACTACATACTACAGAGATCTCTCAGCCTCCTCATCTCATGACAACATACTATCGTGATCTCTCAGCCTCCTCTTCTCATCACTACATACTACAGAGATCTCTCAGCCTCCTCTTCTCACCACTACAGTGATCTCTCAGCCTCCTCTTCTCACAACTACAGTGATCTCTCAGCCTCCTCTTCTCACCACTACATACTACAGAGATCTCTCAGCCTCCTCTTCTCACCACTTCATACTACAGTGATCTCTCAGCCTCCTCTTCTCACCACTACATACTACAGAGATCTCTCAGCCTCCTCTTCTCACCACTACAGTGATCTCTCAGCCTCCTCTTCTCACCACTTCATACTACAGTGATCTCTCAGCCTCCTCTTCTCACCACTTCATACTACAGTGATCTCTCAGCCTCCTCTTCTCCCCAATACATTCTACAGAGATCTCTCAGCCTCCTCTTCTCATCACTACAGTGATCTCTCAGCCTCCTCTTCTCACCACTACGTACTACAGAGATCTCTCAGCCTCCTCTTCTCACCACTACGTACTACAGAGATCTCTCAGCCTCCTCTTCTCATCACTACAGTGATCTCTCAGCCTCCTCTTCTCATCACTACATACTACAGAGATCTCTCAGCCTCCTCTTCTCACCACTACGTACTACAGAGATCTCTCAGCCTCCTCTTCTCATCACTACAGTGATCTCTCAGCCTCCTCTTCTCATCACTACATTCTACAGAGATCTCTCAGCCTCCTCTTCTCACCACTACAGTGATCTCTCAGCCTCCTCTTCTCATCACTACATACTACAGAGATCTCTCAGCCTCCTCTTCTCACCATTACCTACTACAGAGACCTCTCAGCCTCCTCTTCTCACTGCTACATACTACAGAGATCTCTCAGCCTCCTATTCTCACCATTACCTACTACAGAGACCTCTCAGCCTCCTCTTCTCCCTGCTGCATACTACATAGATCTCTCAGCCCCCTCTTCTCACCACTACCTACTAAATATATCTCTCAGCCTCCTCTTCTCCCCACTACATACTAAATATATCTCTCAGCCTCATCTTCTCCCCAATACATACTACATAGATCTCTCAGCCTCCTCTTCTCCCCACTACATACTAAATATATCTCTCAGCCTCATCTTCTCCCCAATACATACTACAGAGATCTCTCAGCCCCCTCTTCTCACCACTGCATACTACAGAGATCTCTCAGCCTCCTCTTCTCCCCACAACATACTACAGAGATCTCTCAGCCTCCTCTTCTCCCCACTACATACTACAGAGATCTCTCAGCCTCCTCTTCTCCCCAAAACATACTACAGAGATCTCTCAGCCCCCTCTTCTCACCACTACATACTACAGAGATCTCTCAGCCTCCTCTTCTCCCCAATACATACTACAGAGATCTCTCAGCCTCCTCTTCTCACCACTACATACTACAGAGATCTCTCAGCCTCCTCTTCTCCCCAATACATACTACAGAGATCTCTCAGCCTCCTCTTCTCACCACTACATACTACAGAGATCTCTCAGCCTCCTCTTCCCATCACTACATACTACAGAGATCTCTCAGCCTCCTCTTCTCACCACTACATACTACAGAGATCTCTCAGCCTCCTCTTCTCCCCACAACATACTACAGTGATCTCTCAGCCTCCTCTTCTTCCCAATACATTCTACAGAGATCTCTCAGCCTCTTCTTCTCCCCAATACATACTACAGAGATCTCTCAGCCTCCTCTTCGCACTGCTGCATACTACAGAGATCTCTCAGCCTCCTCTTCTCACCACTTCATACTACAGTGATCTCTCAGCCTCCTCTTCTCCCCAATACATACTACAGATATCTCTCAGCCTCCTCTTCTCATCACTACAGTGATCTCTCAGCCTCCTCTTCTCACCACTACATACTACAGAGATCTATCAGCCTCCTCTTCTCACCACTACATACTACAGAGATCTCTCAGCCTCCTCTTCTCACCACTTCATACTACAGTGATCTCTCATCCTCCTCTTCTCCCCAATACATACTACAGAGATCTCTCAGCCTCCTCTTCTCATCACTACAGTGATCTCTCAGCCTCCTCTTCTCACCACTACATACTACAGAGATCTCTCAGCCTCCTCTTCTCACCACTACATACTACAGAGATCTCTCAGCCTCCTCTTCTCATCACTACATACTACAGATATCTCTCAGCCTCCTCTTCTCATGACTACAGTGATCTCTCAGCCTCCTCTTCTCACAACTACAGTGATCTCTCAGCCTCCTCTTCTCACAACTACAGTGATCTCTCAGCCTCTTCTCACCACTACATACTACAGAGATCTCTCAGCCTCCTCTTCTCACCAATACATATTACAGAGATCTCTCAGCCTCCTCTTCTCACCACTACAGTGATCTCTCAGCCTCCTCTTCTCACAACTACAGTGATCTCTCAGCCTCCTCTTCTCACCACTACATACTACAGAGATCTCTCAGCCTACTCTTCTCACCACTACAGTCATCTCTCAGCCTCCTCTTCTCACCACTTCATACTACAGTGATCTCTCAGCCTACTCTTCTCACCACTACAGTCATCTCTCAGCCTCCTCTTCTCACCACTTCATACTACAGTGATCTCTCAGCCTCCTCTTTTCCCCAATACATACTACAGAGATCTCTCAGCCTCCTCTTCTCATCACTACATACTACAGAGATCTCTCAGCCTCCTCTTCTCACCATTACCTACTACAGATATCTCTCAGCCTCCTCTTCTCACTGCTACATACTACAGAGATCTCTCAGCCTCCTCTTCTCACCATTACCTACTACAGAGACCTCTCAGCCTCCTCTTCTCCCCATTACCTACTACAGAGACCTCTCAGCCTCCTCTTCTCACCATTACCTACTACAGAGACCTCTCAGCCTCCTCTTCTCACTGCTGCTTACTACATAGATCTCTCAGCCCCCTCTTCTCACCACTACATACTAAATATATCTCTCAGCCTCATCTTCTCACCAATACATACTACAGAGATCTCTCAGCCTCCTCTTCTCCCCAATACATACTACAGAGATCTCTCAGCCTCCTCTTCTCACCACTACATACTACAGAGATCTCTCAGCCTCCTCTTCTCCCCACAACATACTACAGAGATCTCTCAGCCTCCTCTTCTCCTCAATACATACTACAGAGATCTCTCAGCCCCCTCTTCTCACCACTACATACTACAGAGATCTCTCAGCCTCATCTTTTCCCCAATACATACTACAGAGATCTCTCAGCCTCCTCTTCTCACTGCTGCACACTACATAGATCTCTCAGCCTCCTCTTCTCCCCAATACATACTGCAGTGATCTCTCAGCCTCCTCTTCCGATCACTACATACTACAGAGATCTCTCAACCTCTTCTTCTTCCCAATACATTCCACAGAGATCTCTCAGCCTCTTCTTCTCCCCAATACATACGACAGAGATCTCTCAGCCTCCTCTTCTCCCCAATACATACTACAGAGATCTCTCAGCCTCCTCTTCACACTGCTGCATACTACAGAGATCTCTCAGCCTCCTCTTCTCATCACTACAGTGATCTCTCAGCCTCCTCTTCTCACCACTACATACTACAGAGATCTCTCAGCCTCCTCTTCTCACCACTTCATACTACAGTGATCTCTCATCCTCCTCTTCTCACCACTTCATACTACAGAGATCTCTCATCCTCCTCTTCTCCCCAATACATACTACAGAGATCTCTCAGCCTCCTCTTCTCATCACTACAGTGATCTCTCAGCCTCCTCTTCTCACCACTACATACTACAGAGATCTCTCAGCCTCCTCTTCTCACCACTACATACTACAGAGATCTCTCAGCCTCCTCTTCTCACCAATACATACTACAGAGATCTCTCAGCCTCCTCTTCTCATCACTACAGTGATCTCTCAGCCTCCTCTTCTCACCACTACATACTACAGATATCTCTCAGCCTCCTCTTCTCATCACTACATACTACAGAGATCTCTCAGCCTCCTCTTCTCATCACTACATACTACAGAGATCTCTCAGCCTCCTCTTCTCACCACTACAGTGATCTCTCAGCCTCCTCTTCTCACAACTACAGTGATCTCTCAGCCTCCTCTTCTCACCACTACATACTACAGAGATCTCTCAGCCTCCTCTTCTCACCACTTCATACTACAGTGATCTCTCAGCCTCCTCTTCTCACCACTACATACTACAGAGATCTCTCAGCCTCCTCTTCTCATCACTACATACTACAGAGACCTCTCAGCCTCCTCTTCTCACCATTACATACTACAGAGATCTCTCAGCCTCCTCTTCTCACCACTACGTACTACAGAGATCTCTCAGCCTCCTCTTCTCACCACTACAGTGATCTCTCAGCCTCCTCTTCTCACCACTTCATACTACAGTGATCTCTCAGCCTCCTCTGCTCCCCAATATATACTACAGATATCTCTCAGCCTCCTCTTCTCATCACTACAGTGATCTCTCAGCCTCCTCTTCTCACCACTACATACTACAGAGATCTCTCAGCCTCCTCTTCTCATCACTACAGAGATCTCTCAGCCTCCTCTTCTCACCACTACATACTACAGAGATCTCTCAGCCTCCTCTTCTCATCCCTACAGTGATCTCTCAGCCTCCTCTTCTCACCACTCCATACTACAGAGATCTCTCAGCCTCCTCTTCTCACCACTTCATACTACAGTGATCTCTCAGCCTCCTCTTCTCACCACTTCATACTACAGAGATCTCTCAGCCTCCTCTTCTCACCAATACATACTACAGAGATCTCTCAGCCTCCTCTTCTCACCAATACATACTACAGAGATCTCTTTCACATTTCTGTTGAAGGCGTTCAGTTGTAGTACAGCCGACTAGGTATCCCCCTATCCCTTTTCTTACCCTTTGCCAATGCACAAAGGTTGTAGTCCACATTCAAGCATGTTTTACTTACTTCTAGAGTGTATAATCTATCATTTTGAACACAGTCCAATAACAGCATACTCAAGTGATGATGCTCTGAGGAATGTAGAGGTATGGTATGATTTGGTATTTTATTAGGACCCCCATTAGCTGTTGCACAATCTCCACACAAAACATGACACATAACATAACACAGAACATTAAAAGACAAGAACAGCTCATGTACAGAACTACATCATTCACTTTGTCTTGAGGAGATATGACAGACACTCATGAAGCCCTTCTCTTGGACACACACACACACACACACACACACACACACACACACACACACACACACACACACACACACACACACACACACACACACACACACACACACACACACACACACACACACACACACACACACACACACACACACACACACACACACACACACAAAAGTGTTGTTCTAACCTTCTCCTCCCTCCCCCTATCTGTGTATTGATATAGGTATTGTCCATGAAATATCTGCTGCTGTCTTGCCTTTAGAGATTGTGAGCAGTTTTATAATACATAAAAGCGGAGGATCGCGCTTGTCAGCTCTGCTCTAAAATAAATGCAGCCATAGATTTCCAATTAAATGTGGCTAGCGGGACTATTAGTTATCTCTAAAGGTAGTTGTCAGGGGGAAATAGAGCTAGTGCAGTTCAGGGTGATAAGGGTGCCTGTGAAAGGTGTATTTATCTGGCCTCAGACACAGCCAACCCAACGGTGAAGACAATCTCACAGTTAATAACAGAGGCACAATAATGTATGTGAGAGTGTCCTGTTGGAAAGTGAAGGAGAAAAACATACCACATTTTAAAATCCATGTACACAAACAACAAGTGCAGTGCTAAAATTGACAAAAAATACACAAATATCTTTCCACTGGGCTGTGGGGTGAGATGGTGATGAAGCTTAAGGTCCACCCTCTTAAACATATACATCAAGTATTTGCATAGGGCACTATAACCGTCTGCAGCACCCGGCCTCACCATACTAGAATCTGAAGTCAAATGTCTTCTATTTGCTCATGATCTGGTGCTTCTGTCCCCAACCAAGGAGGGAATACAGCAGCACCTAGATCTTCTGGACAGATTCTCTCAGACCTGGGCCAAAGACAAAAATAATGGTGTTTCTAAAAAGGTCCAGTTGCCAGGACAACAAATACGAATTCCATCTAGACATCGTTGTCCTAGATCAGTGGTTCCCTTGTATTAGTCCCGTCCCCCTTCAGTCATCCAACCTCCAGCTGTACCCCCTCTAAAACTATATATAGTCCCGTCCCCCTTCAAACATCCAACCTCCAGCTGTACCCCCTCTAAAACTATATATAGTCCCGTACCCCTTCAGACATCCAACCTCCAGCTGTACCCCCTCTAAAACTATATATAGTCCCGTACCCCTTCAGACATCCAACCTCCAGCTGTACCCCCTCTAAAACTATATATAGTCCCGTACCCCTTCAGACATCCAACCTCCAGCTGTACCCCCTCTAAAACTATATATAGTCCCGTCCCCCTTCAAACATCCAACCTCCAGCTGTACCCCCTCTAGCACCAGGGTCGTCAGCGCACTCTCAAATGTAGTTTTTTCCAACATTGTAAGCCTGCCACACACACTATACAATACATTTATTAAACATAAGAATGAGTGTGAGTTTTTGTCACAACCCGGCTCGTAGGAAGTGACAAAGAGCTCTTATAGGACCAGGGCACAAATAATAATAATCAATCATTTTGCTCTTTATTTAGCCATATTACATATAAAACCTTATTTAATCATCAAAAATGGTGAATAACTCACCACAGATTGATGAGAAGGGTGTGCTTGAAAGGATGCACATAACTCTGCAATGTTGGGTTTTATTGGAGAGAGTCTCAGTCGAAATTCATTTTCCACACACAGTCTGTGCCTGTGTTTAGTTTTCATGCTAGTGAGGGCTGAGAATCCACTCTCACATAGGTACGTGGTTGCAAAGGGCATCAGTGTCTTCCCAGCGTGATTTACCAAGGCAAGAAACTCTGAGCACAGCCCTATCCAGAAATCTGGCAGTGGTTTCCGATTTAAATCCAATTTCTACAGAACCGCTTGTTGCAATTTCGATGAGGATCTCTTGTTCAGATATCGGTAAGTGGACTGGAGGCAGGGCATGAAAAGGATAATGAATCCAGTTGTTTGTTTCGTCCGTTTTGGGAAAGTACCTGCGTAACTGCGCACCCAACTCACTCAGGTGCTTCGCTATATCACATTTGACATTGTCTGTAAGCTTAAGTTAATTTGCACATAAAAAAATCATACAATTATGGGAAGACCTGTGTATTGTTCTTGTTAATGCAGACAGAGAAGGGCTCCAACTTCTTAATCATAGCCTCAATTTTGTTCCGCACATTGAATATAGTTGCGGAGAGTCCCTGTAATCCTCAATTCAGATCATTCTGGCGAGAGAAAACATCACCCAGATAGGCCAGTCATGTGAGAAACTCATCATCATAGAAGCGGTCAGACAAGTGAAAATTATGGTCAGTAAAGAAAACTTTAAACTCATCTCTCAATAAAAAAAAAACTGGTCAATACCTTGCCCCTTGATAACCAGTGCACTTCTGTATGCTGTAAAAGCGCTACATGGTCGCTGCCCATATCATTGCATAATGCCGAAAATACACGAGAGTTCAGGGGCCTTGCTTTAACAAAGTTAACCATTTTCACTGTAGTGTCCAAAACGTCTTTCAAGCTGTCAGGCATTCCCTTGGCAGCAAGAGCCTCTAGGTGGACGCTGCAGTGTATCCAAGTGGCGTCGGGAGCAACTGCTTTCACGCGCGTTACCACTCCACAATGTCTCCCTGTCATGACTTTTATTCCATCAGTACAGATACCAACACGTCTTGACCACAAGTCCATTTGATGTCACAAAGCTGTCCAGTACTTAAAAAAGATCCTCTCATGTTGTCCTGGTTTCCAGTGGTTTGCAGAAGAGGATGTCTTCCTTAATTGACCCCCCATAAATGTAATGGACATATACCAGGAGCTGTGCCAGGCCCGCCACATCTGTTGACTCATCCAGCTGTAATGCATTTAATTCAATGGCTTGTATGCAAAGCAGTAATTGTTTCAAAACGTCTCCTGCCATGTCACTGCTACGTCGTGAAACAGTGTTGTTTGATGAAGGCATTGTCTATATCGTTTTTTTGGCCTCTTCCCCCAGCAATGCCCCAGCCATATCCGCGGCAGCAGAAAGAATTAAGTCCTCCACAATAGTATGGGTCTTGCCTTTCCTAGCCTCTCGGGAGCTCACCATATAAGACGCTTCTAGCACCTTCTTATTAATGGTATATGTTGCTTTAGTACATGTCATGCTACTTCTTTATACTAGCTCAAAAAACTCCCATGGCTTATTTTTCAAATTGTCATTTTCATTTCTAAATGTCTGCTCAAGAGTGAAGGTGTCCCAGTAGAGAGTAACGGTTATTGTGATTGTATGTTAATTATTTGACTAAGCTACCTGTCACGCCCTGACCATAGTTTGCGTTGTATGTTTCTATGTTTTGTTTGGTCAGGGTGTGATCTGAGTGGGCATTCTATGTTGTATGTCTAATTTGTCTGTTTCTATGTGTTTGGCCTGATATGGTTCTCAATCAGAGGCAGGTGTTAGTCATTGTCTTTGATTGGGAGCCATATTTAGGTAGCCTGTTTTGTATTGTGGGTTGTGGGTGATTGTTCCTGTTTCTGTGTTTGTTCACCATACGGGACTGTTTCGTGTTCGTTAGTTTATTCGTTATTTTGTTTGTTTGTTTCAAGTATTCTAAATAAATATGAATACTCACCACGCTGCATCTTGGTCCGACATTTCTTACTCCTCGTAGGACGAAGAGAACCGTTACACTACCTGTATTTGACATTGTATTGTTATTTCACTGAACTCTAGATGATTTAATTAAATGTTTGGCAGTGAAACGAGGCTACTCAGGCGGGAAAAAACTTCACCCAAATGTATAGCCCCTTGGAAAATGACTTTATCCACATTTTGTTATGTTACAGCCTTATTCTAAAATTGAATAATTCTCACACAATACCCCATAATGACAAAGCAAAAACATTTTTGCGAATATCCTAAAAATGTCAAACGGAAATATCACATTTTCATAAGTATTCAGACACTTTACTCAATACTTTGTTGAAGTACCTTTGGCTGCGATTACAGCCTCAAAACTTATTGGGTATGACGCTACAAGCTTGGCACATCTGTATTTGGGGAGTTTCTCCCATTCTTCTCTGCAGATCCTCTCAAGTTATTAGGTTGCATGAGGAGTGTCGCTGCACAGCAATTTTCAGGTCTCTCCAGAGATGTTCGATCGGGTTCATGTCCCGGCTCTGGCTGGGCCAGTCAAGGACATCCAGAGACTTGTCCCGAAGCCATTGTCTTGGCTGTGTGCTTAGGGTTGTTGTCCTGTTGGAAGGTGAACCTTCACCCCAGTCTAAGGTCCTTACCACTGTGGAGCAGGTTTTCATCAAGGATCTCTCTGTACTTTGCTCTGTTCATCTTTCCCTCGACCCTGACTAGTGTCTCAGTCCCTGCCGCTGAAAAACATCCCCACAGCATGATGCTGCCACCACCATGCTTTACCGTAGGGATGGTGCCAGGTTTCCTGCAGATGTGACTCTTGGCATTTCATCAAAACATAGAATCTTGTTGCTCAATATCTGAAAGTCCTTTAGGTGCCTTTTACAAACTCAAAGCGAGCTGTCATGTGCCTTTTACTGAGGACTGGCTTCCATCTGGCCACTCTACCATGAAGGCCTGATTGGTGGTGTTGCAGAGATGGTTGTTCTTCTGGATTGTTCTCCCATCTCCACAGAGGAACTGTGGAGCTCTATCAGAGTGACTATTGGGTTTTTGGTCATCTCCCTGACCAAGGCCCTTCTCCCCTGATTGCTCAGTTTGACCGGGCGGCCAGCTCTAGTAAGAGTCTGTGTGGTCCAAACTTCTTCAGTTTAAGAATTATGGAGACCACTGTGTTCTTGGGAACATTTAATGCTGCAGACTTTTTTTGGTACACTTCCCCAGATCTGCGCCTCGACAAAATCCTATCTCAGAGCTCTATGGACAATTCCTTCAACATCATGGCTTGGTTTTTGCTTTGACATGCATTTTGAACTTTTTGACCTTATATAAACAGCTGTATGTCTTTCCAAATCATGTCAAATTAATTGAATTTACCACAAGTGGACTCCAATGAAGTTGTAGAAAAATCTCAAGAATGATCAATGGAAACAGGATGCAACTGAGCTCAAATTCGAGTCGCATAGCAAATGGTCTGAATACTTAAGTAAACAAGGTATTTCTGTTTTTAATTTCTTATACATTTGCAAAAATTCTAAAAACCTGTTTCGCTTTGTCATTATGTGATATTTTGTGCAGATTGATGAGGAAAACAATGACTTCAATCCATTTTACAATGAGGCTGTAATTTAACAAAATGTGTAAAAAATCAAGGGCTCTGAATACTTTTCGAAAGAACTGTATCTCAGCCTAAACATCAGCGCCACAGATAAATTCCACAAAGCTGTGAACGATCTGAGAGACAAGGCAAATAGGGCCTTTTACGCCATTAAAGGAACATGAAATTTGACATCCCAATTCGGATCTGGCAAAAAATACTTTAGAACCCATTGCCCTTCATGGTTGTGAGGGCTGGGGCCCGCTCACCAACCAAGAATTCTCAAAATGGGACAAAGACCAAACGGAGAGTCTGCATGCCAAATAATGCATGCAGAGCAGGATTAGGCCGATAATGATCAAAATCCGGAAAAGAGCCGTTAAATTCTACAACCACCTAAAAGGAAGTGATTCCCAAACCTTCCACAACAAAGCCATCACCAAACATAAAGATGAACCTGGAGAAGAGTCCCCTAAGCAAGCTGGTTATGGGGCTCTGTTCAGAAACTAACAGACCCCACAGAGCCCCAGAACAGCAACACAATTTTACCCAACCAAATCATGAGAAAACGAAAAGATATTTACTTGACACATTGGAAAGAATTAATATAAAAAAACAGAGCAAACTAGAATGCTAGTTGGCCCTGAACAGAGAGTATACAGTGGCAGAATATCTGACCCAAAATCAAGGAAAGCTTTGACTATGTATAGACTCAGTGAGCACAGCCTTGCTATTGAGAAAGTTCGCCGTAGGCAAACCTGGCTCTCAAGAGAAAACAGGCTATGTGCACACTGCCCACAAAATTAGTTGGAAACTGAAATGCACTTCCTAACCTCCTGCCAAATGTATGACCATATTAGGGATACATATTTCCCTCAGAATACACAGACCCACAAAGAATTCCAAAGCAAGTCCAATTTTGATAAACTCCCATATCTATTAGGTGATATACCACAGTGTCCCATAACAGCAGCAATATAGCCATAGTATGACATTGTAAATGTCTCTATTCCTTTGGAACTTTTGTGAGTGTAATGTTTATTGTTAATTTTTTATTGTTTATTTCACTTTTGTTTGTTATCTATTTCACGTGCTTTGGCAATGTACACCAATGTTTCCCATGCCAATGAAGCCCTTTGAATTGACTTGGATTGAGCAAGAGAGACAGAGAAAGAGACATATTGAGAGAGAGAGAGGCAGAGAGAGACAGATTGAGAGAGAGAGAAATAAGGTGAGGCAGAGTGAAGGAGGGGAAAGGTATGGAGATAAACAGATTAAACAAAACATAGAAGACAGTTGGGTGGAGGGTTAACTATGGGGAGCCAAAGCAATGAAAGACATGAAGACAAGGGATGATATCAGATATTCAGGAGAGTTAGGGAGGGAGAGAGGAAAGGAGGCAGAGGGAGAGAGAAATAAATAACAATGCAGAGGAGAGGGGTAGAGTGTCAAGACAGGGAGGGATGAACAGTGAAGGAGAGAGCAGAGAGAGGGAGAGGAAGGGTCAGGGAGAGCAGGAGGGAGAGGAAGGGTCAGAGAGAGCAGGAGGGAGAGGAAGGGTAAGAGAGCAGGGGGGAGAGGAAGGGTCAGAGAGAGCAAGAGGGAGAGGAAGGGTCAGAGAGAGCAGGAGGGAGAGGAAGGGTCAGAGAGAGCAGGAGGGAGAGGAAGGGTAAGAGAGAGCAGGAGGGAGAGGAAGGGTAAGAGAGCAGGGGGAGAGGAAGGGTCAGAGAGAGCAGGAGGGAGAGGAAGGGTCAGAGAGAGCAGGAGGGAGAGGAAGGGTCAGAGAGAGCAGGAGGGGGAGGAAGGGAAAGAGAGAGCAGGAGGGAGAGGAAGGGTAAGAGAGCAGGGGGGAGAGGAAGGGTCAGAGAGAGCAAGAGGGAGAGGAAGGGTCAGAGAGCAGGAGGGAGAGGAAGGGTAAGAAAGCAGGAGGGAGAGGAAGGGTCAGAGAGCAGGAGGGAGAGGAAGGGTAAGAGAGAGCAGAAGGGAGAGGAAGGGTAAGAAAGCAGGAGGGAGAGGAAGGGTAAGAGAGCAGGAGGGAGAGGAAGGGTAAGAGAGAGCAGGAGGGGGAGGAAGGGTAAGAGAGAGCAGGAGGGAGAGAAAGGGTAAGAGAGCAGGGGGGAGAGGAAGGGTCAGAGAGAGCAAGAGGGAGAGGAAGGGTCAGAGAGCAGGAGGGGGAGGAAGGGTAAGAAAGCAGGAGGGAGAGGAAGGGTCAGAGAGCAGGAGGGAGAGGAAGGGTCAGAGAGAGCAGAAGGGAGAGGAAGGGTAAGAAAGCAGGAGGGAGAGGAAGGGTAAGAGAGCAGGAGGGAGAGGAAGGGTAAGACAGAGCAGGAGGGAGAGGAAGGGTAAGAGAGAGCAGGAGGGAGAGGAAGGGTAAGAGAGAGCAGGAGGGAGAGGAAGGGTCAGAGAGAGCAGGAGGGAGAGGAAGGGTCAGAGAGAGCAGGAGGGAGAGGAAGGGTAAGAGAGCAGGGGGAGAGGAAGGGTCAGAGAGAGCAGGAGGGAGAGGAAGGGTAAGAGAGCAGGAGGGAGAGGAAGGGTAAGAGAGAGCAGGAGGGAGAGGAAGGGTAAGAGAGAGCAGGAGGGAGAGGAAGGGTCAGAGAGCAGGAGGGAGAGGAAGGGTCAGAGAGCAGGAGGGAGAGGAAGGGTCAGAGAGAGCAGGAGGGAGAGGAAGGGTAAGAGAGCAGGGGGGAGAGGAAGGGTCAGAGAGAGCAAGAGGGAGAGGAAGGGTCAGAGAGAGCAGGAGGGAGAGGAAGGGTAAGAGAGAGCAGGAGGGAGAGGAAGGGTAAGAGAGCAGGGGGAGAGGAAGGGTCAGAGAGAGCAGGAGGGAGAGGAAGGGTCAGAGAGAGCAGGAGGGAGGGGAAGGGTCAGAGAGAGCAGGAGGGGGAGGAAGGGTAAGAGAGAGCAGGAGGGAGAGAAAGGGTAAGAGAGCAGGGGGGAGAGGAAGGGTCAGAGAGAGCAAGAGGGAGAGGAAGGGTCAGAGAGCAGGAGGGGGAGGAAGGGTAAGAAAGCAGGAGGGAGAGGAAGGGTCAGAGAGCAGGAGGGAGAGGAAGGGTCAGAGAGAGCAGAAGGGAGAGGAAGGGTAAGAAAGCAGGAGGGAGAGGAAGGGTAAGAGAGCAGGAGGGAGAGGAAGGGTAAGACAGAGCAGGAGGGAGAGGAAGGGTAAGAGAGAGCAGGAGGGAGAGGAAGGGTAAGAGAGAGCAGGAGGGAGAGGAAGGGTCAGAGAGAGCAGGAGGGAGAGGAAGGGTCAGAGAGAGCAGGAGGGAGAGGAAGGGTAAGAGAGCAGGGGGAGAGGAAGGGTCAGAGAGAGCAGGAGGGAGAGAAAGGGTCAGAGAGAGCAGGAGGGAGAGGAAGGGTCAGAGAGAGCAGGAGGGAGAGGAAGGGTAAGAGAGAGCAGGAGGGAGAGGAAGGGTAAGAGAGCAGGGGGGAGAGGAAGGGTCAGAGAGAGCAAGAGGGAGAGGAAGGGTCAGAGAGAGCAAGAGGGAGAGGAAGGGTCAGAGAGCAGGAGGGAGAGGAAGGGTAAGAAAGCAGGAGGGAGAGGAAGGGTCAGAGAGCAGGAGGGAGAGGAAGGGTAAGAGAGAGCAGAAGGGAGAGGAAGGGTAAGAAAGCAGGAGGGAGAGGAAGGGTAAGAGAGCAGGAGGGAGAGGAAGGGTAAGAGAGAGCAGGAGGGAGAGGAAGGGTAAGAGAGAGCAGGAGGGAGAGGAAGGGTAAGAGAGAGCAGGAGGGAGAGGAAGGGTCAGAGAGCAGGAGGGAGAGGAAGGGTCAGAGAGAGCAGGAGTGAGAGGAAGGGTAAGAGAGAGCAGGAGGGAGAGGAAGGGTAAGAGAGCAGGAGGGAGAGGAAGGGTCAGAGAGAGCAAGAGGGAGAGGAAGGGTCAGAGAGCAGGAGGGAGAGGAAGGGTAAGAAAGCAGGAGGGAGAGGAAGGGTCAGAGTGCAAGAGGGAGAGGAAGGGTAAGAGAGAGCAGGAGGGAGAGGAAGGGTAAGAAAGCAGGAGGGAGAGGAAGGGTAAGAGAGCAGGAGGGAGAGGAAGGGTAAGAGAGAGCAGGAGGGAGAGGAAGGGTCAGAGAGCAGGAGGGAGAGGAAGGGTCAGAGAGCAGGAGGGAGAGGAAGGGTCAGAGAGCAGGAGGGCGAGGAAGGGTCAGAGAGCAGGAGGGAGAAGAAGGGTCAGAGAGCAGGAGGGAGAGGAAGGGTAAGAGAGAGCAGGAGGGAGAGGAAGGGTAAGAGAGAGCAGGAGGGAGAGGAAGGGTAAGAGAGCAGGGGGAGAGGAAGGGTCAGAGAGAGCAGGAGGGAGAGGAAGGGTCAGAGAGAGCAGGAGGGAGAGGAAGGGTCAGAGAGAGCAGGAGGGAGAGGAAGGGTAAGAGAGAGCAGGAGGGAGAGGAAGGGTAAGAGAGCAGGGGGGAGAGGAAGGGTCAGAGAGAGCAAGAGGGAGAGGAAGGGTCAGAGAGCAGGAGGGAGAGGAAGGGTAAGAAAGCAGGAGGGAGAGGAAGGGTCAGAGAGCAGGAGGGAGAGGAAGGGTAAGAGAGAGCAGAAGGGAGAGGAAGGGTAAGAAAGCAGGAGGGAGAGGAAGGGTAAGAGAGCAGGAGGGTGAGGAAGGGTAAGAGAGAGCAGGAGGGAGAGGAAGGGTAAGAGAGAGCAGGAGGGAGAGGAAGTGTAAGAGAGAGCAGGAGGGAGAGGAAGGGTCAGAGAGCAGGAGGGGGAGGAAGGGTCAGAGAGAGCAGGAGGGAGAGGAAGGGTAAGAGAGCAGGAGGGGGAGGAAGGGTAAGAGAGAGCAGGAGGGAGAGGAAGGGTAAGAGAGAGCAGGAGGGAGAGGAAGGGTAAGAAAGCAGGAGGGAGAGGAAGGGTAAGAGAGAGCAGGAGGGAGAGGAAGGGTCAGAGAGCAGGAGGTAGAGGAAGGGTCAGAGAGCAGGAGGGAGAGGACGGGTCAGAGAGCAGGAGGGAGAGGAAGGGTCAGAGAGCAGGAGGGAGAGGAAGGGTAAGAGAGAGCAGGAGGGAGAGGAAGGGTAAGAGAGCAGGAGGGAGAGGAAGGGTCAGAGAGCAGGAGGGATAGGAAGGGTAAGAGAGAGCAGGAGGGAGAGGAAGGGTAAGAGAGAGCAGGAGGGAGAGGAAGGGTCAGAGAGCAGGAGGGAGAGGAAGGGTCAGAGAGCAGGAGGGAGAGGAAGGGTCATAGAGAGCAGGAGGGAGAGGAAGGGTCAGAGAGAGCAGGAGGGAGAGGAAGGGTCAGAGAGAGCAGGAGGGAGAGAAAGGGTAAGAGAGAGCAGGAGGGAGAGGAAGGTTCAGAGAGCAGGAGGGAGAGGAAGGGTCAGAGAGAGCAGGAGGGAGAGGAAGGTTCAGAGAGCAGGAGGGAGAGGAAGGGTCAGAGAGAGCAGGAGGGAGAGGAAGGGTCAGAGAGCAGGAGGGAGAGGAAGGGTAAGATAGCAGGAGGGAGAGGAAGGGTCAGAGAGCAAGAGGGAGAGGAAGGGTAAGAAAGCAGGAGGGAGAGGAAGGGTAAGAGAGCAGGAGGGAGAGGAAGGGTAAGAGAGAGCAGGAGGGAGAGGAAGGGTCAGAGAGCAGGAGGGCGAGGAATGGTCAGAGAGCAGGAGGGAGAGGAAGGGTAAGAGAGAGCAGGAGGGAGAGGAAGGCTCAGAGAGCAGGAGGGAGAGGAAGGGTCAGAGAGCAGGAGGGAGAGGAAGGGTCAGAGAGCAGGAGGGAGAGGAAGGGTCAAAGAGCAGGAGGGAGAGGAAGGGTAAGAGAGAGCAGGAGGGAGAGGAAGGGTAACAGAGAGCAGAAGGGAGAGGAAGGGTAAGAAAGCAGGAGGGAGAGGAAGGGTAAGAGAGCAGGAGGGAGAGGAAGGGTAAGAGAGAGCAGGAGGGAGAGGAAGGGTAAGAGAGAGCAGGATGGTGAGGAAGGGTAAGAGAGAGCAGGAGGGAGAGGAAGGGTCAGAGAGCAGGAGGGAGAGGAAGGGTCAGAGAGAGCAGGAGGGAGAGGAAGGGTAAGAGAGCAGGGGGGAGAGGAAGGGTCAGAGAGAGCAAGAGGGAGAGGAAGGGTCAGAGAGAGCAGGAGGGAGAGGAAGGGTCAGAGAGAGCAGGAGGGAGAGGAAGGGTAAGAGAGAGCAGGAGGGAGAGGAAGGTTCAGAGAGCAGGAGGGAGAGGAAGGGTAAGAGAGCAGGAGGGAGAGGAAGGGTAAGAGAGCAGGAGGGAGAGGAAGGGTAAGAGAGCAGGAGGGAGAGGAAGGGTAAGAGAGCAGGAGGGAGAGGAAGGGTAAGAGAGCAGGAGGGAGAGGAAGGGTCAGAGAGCAGGAGGGATAGGAAGGGTAAGAGAGAGCAGGAGGGAGAGGAAGGGTAAGAGAGAGCAGGAGGGAGAGGAAGGGTCAGAGAGCAGGAGGGAGAGGAAGGGTCAGAGAGCAGGAGGGAGAGGAAGGGTCAGAGAGAGCAGGAGGGAGAGGAAGGGTCAGAGAGAGCAGGAGGGAGAGGAAGGGTCAAAGAGAGCAGGAGGGAGAGAAAGGGTAAGAGAGAGCAGGAGGGAGAGGAAGGTTCAGAGAGCAGGAGGGAGAGGAAGGGTCAGAGAGAGCAGGAGGGAGAGGAAGGTTCAGAGAGCAGGAGGGAGAGGAAGGGTCAGAGAGAGCAGGAGGGAGAGGAAGGGTCAGAGAGCAGGAGGGAGAGGAAGGGTAAGAAAGCAGGAGGGAGAGGAAGGGTCAGAGAGCAAGAGGGAGAGGAAGGGTAAGAGAGCAGGAGGGAGAGGAAGGGTAAGAGAGAGCAGGAAGGAGAGAGAAATTACAAGAGAGAACAAAAGAGTAGGAAGAGATCACTCCATCCCCAGGTGTTTCCTTTTCCCCCCACCGAAGAGCAACCACCCGCTCCCATCCTATCTCTCTCAGTCCCCCAGAGTGAGAGGCCCAAATGGATGAATCCAAATGCACTTATACACAGTGGGGATATGGAGCTTACCTTACTCCTTAAGAAGGAGAACAGCAAGATGAGCAGTTTCTGTTTCCAGAACTGTACAGTAGCTATAGCACTGGGCAGGTGAACACTCAAACAGCAATATGGAAGAAGAGGGCTGTGTTCCAAATGACCCTATTCCAAGTATACTCATTACGTCATCCGGTCAGAATGTTGCAAGTTCTAGCAACATTCCTAGCAACAGAAGCTAGAACTCATTGAATCCCATTGTGACATAGAGGGGGACACTATTTGGCCGCTGGACACTATTTGGCATGACATGCCCTGGTCAAAAGTACTGCACTGTATAGGGAACATGATGCCATTTGAGACACAGCTGAGGACAATCAACATCCTTGTGTGTACATGCTAGTGAATGTTTGAAAGTGTATGTACATGCTCATATGTAGGGCTGTTGCGGTCACAAACTTTTGTCTCCGAGGAATCCCGGAAGTCTCCGGCATCTACATTACCGAGAGGATGCGAGGATACCCGAGTACCCCAGGAATCACCGAGGTCTGCCGTCTCACCTCCTCCAGAGCCTATGCAACTTGGCAGAGCTAGATTGTCTTCTGCCAAACGTTTATGCAGACTGAACACCAAGAGCTGTCTGTATTGTGGAACTACAGGACATTTATTTTCTTTAAAAGACCAGGCTCATCAGTAGGTATGATTACGCTGGTGGGCCATACAGAGAATTTCCAATCTCCCATTACTCGTACCCCGCTCCATGCCATCCTGCTGTGGGGTGACCGGTCTAAATCTCTCCGGGTACTCATTGACTGGGGCTGACGAGAGTTTTATGGACGCTACCCTTGTGTCAGGTATCCCGACTCGACCCCTCTCCATTCTCATGGACGTCAGAGCACTGGATGGGCGCTCTATTGGCAGAGTCACCCACAATACCGTTCCTATCAACCTGAGAGTGTCAGGTAACCACAGTGAGTCTATGCAATTTCTTCTCATCGAATCTCCTCAGGTACCCTTGGTGTTGTTTTTTTTCATTGTTCCACAGGCACAATCCCTTCATCAACTGGACTGTTGGTTAAATCAATAGGTGCAACCCGTTCTGCTATGCTATGCTCAAGACATCACTGTTAAAAAATCTCCTTCAGGAGACTACGATCTTCTCGAAGTTGGGCCTTTCGGAATGCCTACCATCTGGTGCAGATACGGGAAGGAGACAAGTGGAAGACAGCCTTTAACACGTCTGGCGGGCACTATGAATACCTTGTGATGCCTTTCATACTGATCAACGCTCCAGCAGTCTTCCAGGCCCTGGTTACCAATGTTCTCGGTGACATGTCGAAGTAGTTCATGTTTGTCTACCTTGATAACGTGTAGGCTGTCATTGTAAATAATAATGTATTCTTAACTGACTTGCCTAGTTAAAATAAGGTTAAATAACATCCTCATATTTTCCTGCTCAGCACAGGAGTATGTCCTGCACGTCCAACCTGTTCTCCAGTGTCTCCTGGAGAACCCGTGTTTTGTTAAAGCTGAGAAACGTGAATTCCATCGCTCCACCATCTCCTTCCTAGGATACATCATCACTGCAGGTAATATGCAGATGGATCCTGACAAGGTGAGAGTGGTGGTGGATTGGCCTCAACCCACATCCAGAGTGCAGCTGCAACGCTTCCTTGGGTTTGGTATTTTCTACCGCTGTTTCATCCGGGGTTACAGCACCATGGCTTCCCCCCTTTAAGCACTCACGCCTCCCAATGTCCCATTCATGTGGTCTCCAGCTGCTGATCGGGTGTTCTTGGACCTCAAGCATCGATTCACCACAGCCCCCATCTTAATCCATCCGGAACACATCCTGTCAGTTCGTGGTGGAGGACCACATCATCTTATCACCACTGAGAGGAATTATGATGTGGGAAATCGAGAACTACTCGCAGTGAAGACGGCGTTGGAGGACTGGAGGCACTAGTTAGAGGGGGAAGAACATCCATTCCTAGTGTGGACTGATCATCAGAGCCAGGAATATCTCCGCACTAACAAGCGCCTCAACTCTAGGCAAGCTCGATGGGCCCTGCTATTCACTTGGTCCAACTTTACCATATTCTACCGCCCCGGGTCCAAGAATGTGAAGCCTGATGCACTCTCACGCATCTATTGTCCCGCTGCTACACCAACGGACCCCGAAACCATCCTCCCTACCTCTTGTCTAGAGGCTGCAGTCATCTGGGGTATTGATAGCAAGGTCAGTGAGGCGCAGCATTCCCAGCCGGACTCCAGGGCGGGACCCAGCTAATGGGATGTTTGTCCCGTTCCTCGGTCCTGGAATGGGCCCATTTTTCCAGACTTGCCTGCCATCCTTGCTCCCATTGGACCCTGGCCTTTTTACGACAACGTTTTTGGTGGACCACCATGGTTCCTGATGCCTCTGTGTTTCTAGCCGCCTGCACTGTGTGTGCTCAGAATAAGACTGCATGGCAAGCTCCGGCTGGCCTCCTTCAACCACTCCCTGTTCCTCATCGTCCTTGGTCCCATACATCCCTGGACTTTGTCAATGGTCTCCCTACATCAGATGGCAACACCACTATCCTTACGGTGGATAGGTTTTCCAAAGCCGCCCATTTATTGCCCATTCCCAAGATACTCTCAGACCGCCGCTGTCGCCATACCTGGAAGAGAGCCCAGTCCGCTCTTCTCAAGACTACCTCCAAGTATCGGCAACAGGCGGAACGCCACTGGTCCCCTGCTCCCCACTACCATCTCGGACAGAGGGTATGGCTGTCACCTCGGGGTCTGCCCCTCTGGGTGGAGTCCCGTAAACTTTCCTCCCATTTAATCGTCCCTTTCCCCATCGCTGTTCGTCTTCTGTTGCTCCGCACCCTCCTCCCAGTTCGGACCATTCTGCCTGCCTTGACCCTGGGCCTGCCTGCCGTTCTGTACCTGTTTGACTCTGCCTCGTATTACTGACCTCTGCCTGCCTTGACCCTGGGCCTGCCTGCCATTCTGTACCTGTTTGACTCTGCCTCGTATTACTGACCTCTGCCTGCCCTGACCCTGGGCCTGCCTGCCGTTCTGTACCTGTTTGACTCTGCCTCGTATTACTGACCTCTGCCTGCCCTGACCCTGGGCCTGCCTGCCGTTCTGTACCTGTTTGACTCTGCCTCGTATTACTGACCTCTGCCTGCCTTTGATCTGCCGTTTGCCTGCCCCCTGTTTTATAATAAACATCTGAGATGCCTTCTTTTTCTGCATTTGGGTCTTTTCAGTTTCTGCATTTGAGCCTTGTCAGTTTAGCTTGAAATGTTGATAAACTATTAGGCTTTTTCTTCACATTATAATCTCAGCAATGTGCACACGGCAGTAGGATACAAGTGCCAATGTTCCATTAGCGAGAAAAGACAATTATCAAAAGTGACCGCAAATGCAATTTTGTATGTAATGCTGAAACTCAGACGTGGCGTTATGTATGTGAGTTAGGATCTACACCCCTTGCAAAGCGGATTAATGTGACTCATTTTAAGAAGTTATTTGGCCACTTTAGTCGTGATAGAAACCTTATCAGAACATATAGGCCTATGGGCTAGGCTATATGAGGTGTGATACTAACCTTATCAGAACATATAGGCCTATGGGGTAGGCTACATGAGGTGTGATACTAACCTTATCAGAACATATAGGCCTATGGGCTAGGCTACATGAGTTGTGATACAAACCTTATCAGAACATATAGGCCTATGGGCTAGGCTACATGAGGTGTGATACTAACCTTATCAGAACATATAGGCCTATGGGCTAGGCTACATGAGGTGTGATACTAACCTTATCAGAACATATAGGCCTATGGGCTAGGCTACATGAGGTGTGATACTAACCTTATCAGAACATATAGGCCTATGGGCTAGGCAACATGAGTTGTGATACAAACCTTATCAGAACATATAGGCCTATGGGCTAGGCTACATGAGGTGTGATACTAACCTTATCAGAACATATAGGCCTATGGGCTAGGCTACATGAGGTGTGATACTAACCTTATCAGAACATATAGGCCTATGGGCTAGGCTACATGAGGTGTGATACTAACCTTATCAGAACATATAGGCCTATGGGCTAGGCTACATGAGGTGTGATACTAACCTTATCAGAACATATAGGCCTATGGGCTAGGCTACATGAGGTGTGGTACTAACCTTATCAGAACATATAGGCCTATGGGCTAGGCTACATGAGGTGTGATACTAACCTTATCAGAACATATAGGCCTATGGGCTAGGCTACTTGAGGTGTGCGACTATGATTAGAAAAAGTTGCATTGTTTCTTATGCTTGGCATCATTCACAGGTGATCATATATAATGCACAATGATAGGCTAACATTGTCACTCATCAGATTATTCTTGATTTAATCTCGTCTTTACATATATTAAATAACATATTTGTGAAATTTGTTTTGATTTAGAATGGTCCTTTATCATGCACCTGTATCGAAACAGGGGCACCGGGAAAAAATACATGTCATCTATGCACTTAAATAGTGAATGGAGGACGCTTTTCCGTGGTTCATTTTCATGCCAGCCCGGTAGGCTATACTCTGTTAGAGCTGTCGCTCTCCTCATCCTCAGATGAGGTGAGGAGAGAAGGATCTTCTGACCAAAATGCGGAGTCTGGGAAATATGCCATCTTTATTAAAAATTACAATGATGCAGATGGCAACACGAAAACTAAACAAAACACTTTCAAACTACAAAATAACAAAACGACGTAGAACGAAAACCTGAACATAAACTTACATAACTGGAACGTAAACTCACGAACAGGCAACAGACGACATCGAAACAAAAACGAACAGCCAAACAGCTCCATATGTGAAAAAACATCGATAACGACACGAAGACATCACAAGAGACAATCACCCACAAACACACAGTGATAATGCCCTACCTAAATATGACTCTTGATTAGAGGAAAATGCAAACCACCTGCCTCTAATCAAGAGCCATACCAGGCACACCGAAACCAACATAGAAACAGATAACATAGACTGCCCACCCAAAACACATGCCCTGACCATAAACACATAAAAAACAACATAAAACAGGTCAGGACTGTTACAGTACCCCCCCCCTCAAGATGCGCACGCCGGGCGCACAAGCACAAAGTCCAGGGGAGGGTCCGGGTGGGCAGTTGACCACGGTGGTGGTTCCGGCTCAGGACGCTGTCCCCATACCACCATAGTCACTCCCCTCTTCTTTCTACCCCTTCTAATGCCCACCCTAACACTACCTTCCCCTAAATAAACAGCTAGCACCAGGACAAGGGGCAGCACCGGGACAAGGGGTAGCACCGGGACAAGGGGCAGCACCAGAACAAGGGGCAGCACCAGGATAAGGACCATCACTGGGACAAGGGGCAGCACCGGGACAAGGGGCAGCACCGGGACAAGGGGCAGCACCGGGACAAGGGGCAGCACCGGGACAAGGGGCAGCACCGGGACAAGGGGCAGCACCGGGACAAGGGGCAACACCGGGACAAGGGGCAGATCCCGGCTGAAGGACTCTGGCAGGTCCTGTTTGGACGGCTCTGGCAGGTCCATGCTGGCTGACGGCTCTCTACGCTCATGGCAGGCTGACGGCTCTTGACGCTCATGGCAGGCTGACGGCTCTCGACGCTCATGGCAGGCTGACGGCTCTCGACGCTCATGGCAGGCTGACGGCTCTCGACGCTCATGGCGCTCTGACGGCTCTGGCTGCTCATGGCTCTCTGACGGCTCTGGCTGCTCATGGCTCTTTGACGGCTCTGGCTGCTCATGGCTCTTTGACGGCTCTGGCTGCTCATGGCTCTCTGACGGCTCTGGCTGCTCATGGCTCGCTGGCGGCTCTGGCAGATCCTGTCTGGTTGGCGGCTCTGGCAGATCCTGTCTGGTTGGCGGCTCTGGCAGATCCTGTCTGGTTGGCGGCTCTGGCAGATCCTGTCTGGTTGGCGGCTCTGGCAGATCCTGTCTGGTTGGCGGCTCTGGCAGATCCTGTCTGGCTGACGGCTCTAGCGGCTCCTGTCTGGCTGACGGCTCTAGCGGCTCCTGTCTGGCGGATGGCTCTGTAGGCTCATGGCAGACGGGCGGCTTTGCAGGCTCATGGCAGACGGGCGGCTTTGCAGGCTCATGGCAGACGGATGGCTCAGACGGCGCTGGGGAGACGGATGGCTCAGATGGCGCTGGAGAGACGGATGGCTCAGATGGCGCTGGGGAGACGGATGGCTCAGATGGCGCTGGGGAGACGGATGGCTCAGATGGCGCTGGGGAGACGGATGGCTCAGATGGCGCTGGGGAGACAGATAGCTCTGTAGGGAGGAGAAGGAGAGACAGCCTGGTGCGTGGTCTAGGCACCGGCTGCGCTGGAGAGGAGGAAACAGCAGGAGAGAGAACCCGGAGAGACAGCCTGGTACGGGGGGCTGCCACCGGAGGACTGGTACATGGAGGTGGCACCGGATATACCGGACCGTGAAGGAGGACACGTGCTCTTGAGCACCGAGCCTCCCCAACCCTACCAGGTTGAATGAACCCCGTAGCCCTGCCAGTGCGGCGAGGTGGAATAGCCCGCACTGGGCTATGCAGGCGAACCGGGGACACCACCTGTAAGGCTGGTGCCATGTACACCGGCCCGAGGAGACGTACTGGAGACCAGCTACGTTGGGCCGGCTTCATGGCACCCGGCTCGATGCCCAACCTAGCCCTCCCAGTGCGGCAAGGTGGAATAGCCCGCACTGGGCTAAGCACGCGTACTGGGGACACCGTGCGCTTTACCGCATAACACGGTGTCTTACCAGTACGACGCCTTCTACCTCCACGGTAAGCACGGGGAGTTGGCTCGGGTATCCTACCCGGCTTTGCCACACTCCTCGTGTGCCCCCCCCCAAGAAATTTTTGGGTCTTACTCACGGGCTCCCAACCGCGTCGTCGCGCTGCCTCCTCATACCAGCGCTCCTGGGCTGTGGCTGCCCTCTTCTCCTCCTTAGGACGGCGATATTCCCCTGGTTGAGCCCAAGGTCCTCTACCGTCCAATATCTCCTCCCAAGTCCAGAAATCCTTATTGCTCCGTCGAGCATTCCCATACCGCTTGGTCTCTGTATTTTGGTGGGTGATTCTGTTAGGGCTGTCGCTCTCCTCATCCTCAGATGAGGTGAGGAGAGAAGGATCTTCTGACCAAAATGCGGAGTCTGGGAAATATGCCATCTTTATTAAAAATTACAATGATGCAGATGGCAACACGAAAACTAAACAAAACACTTTCAAACTACAAAATAACAAAACGACGTAGAACGAAAACCTGAACATAAACTTACATAACTGGAACGTAAACTCACGAACAGGCAACAGACGACATCGAAACAAAAACGAACAGCCAAACAGCTCCATATGTGAAAAAACATCGATAACGACACGAAGACATCACAAGAGACAATCACCCACAAACACACAGTGATAATGCCCTACCTAAATATGACTCTTGATTAGAGGAAAATGCAAACCACCTGCCTCTAATCAAGAGCCATACCAGGCACACCGAAACCAACATAGAAACAGATAACATAGACTGCCCACCCAAAACACATGCCCTGACCATAAACACATAAAAAACAACATAAAACAGGTCAGGACTGTTACATACTCCTGTTGTAAATATGAGCAAGGTGCTTAATATGAGGAAAATTGAGAAATAAATATAGATAGCCGATGGGAGCCTCCTCTATTTAGTAGAGGCCATCACTCTGTTTTCTCGCACAATTGCAGAACCTAAAGAAATCTTGCGCATCATGAGATCATAGGCTCTGATGAAGTGTTGGATTAGATGTTCGATTACATTTGCATTGATGTCAGAATGATTAGAGGGATAATAGAGTGCTAAGTTTGGTAGGCTACTAATGACCAGCAGCAGCATCAGAGTTTGGAGAAGCCTAATTATAGTGACTAAATGGCCACCTGGAATTTGACTCGTGACCTCAACGCAACAGCACTACTCATATGTGTGTGTGTGTGTGTGTGTGTGTGAATGTGAGGTCCTTGAGCTTGTCTTTTGCTCTTTCTAGTGAAGGGTTATTAATTATCTAGGGCGCTAGCAGACTATTAGCACAGGCTTAAGACATAATAGATGTTCTTGTAGCAGGAGGACGAAGAATCATGGTGGAATGGCCCATTTATTAACAGCCACTTTAAATCCCTCTTTTGCTTGATTTTTTTCCAGAAATGGAAGAAAGGTAGAGAGAGGAGAGAGAGAGAGGAGAGGGAGAGAGGAGAGAGAGAGAGGAGAGAGTGAGAGAGAGGAGAGAGATATATTTAGAGAGAGAGATGTAGAAAGATATTTAGAGAGAGAGCTGAAAAAAATATATATTTAGAGAAAGAGAGACGTAGAGAGAGATATTTAGAGAGAGAGAGAGAGAAATGTAGAGAGATATTTAGAGAGAGAGAGAGAGAGAGCAGAGAGAGAGAAATAGAGAGGAGAGAGATTTAGAGAGAGAGAGATGAAGAGAGATATATTTAGAGATAGAGAGAGGAGAGAGAGAGAGATGGAAAGAGAGAGAGAGATGGAAAGAGAGAGGAGAGAGATATTTAAAGAGCAAGAGAGAGACAGATGTAGAAGGAGAGAGATGTGTGTGGAGAGAGAGGAGAGATATATTTAGAGAGAGAGAGTAATGTAGAGAGAGAAAGATGTAGAGAGAGAGAGAGAGAGAGAGAGATATTTAGAGAAAGAGAGAGAGAGAGAGAGAGGGGAAAGAGAGAGAGAGATATTTTGAGAGAGAGATGTAGAGAGACTGTTAGTTGTCATGCCCACAGCCTGTGGTGAGAGTGAATTAATGTGGCAATGTATTAAAAGCGGGGGTAATAAAGTTAGCAGCAGTGTGCTGGTGGTATTTGCTAACGATGTCGGGATGTTATCTCTCTCAGGTTTTTAATGACCAAGCTCTCACTCCCTCAGGCGCTTATGACAGACCACAGCCAGCAAAAGAGTTTGTGTGTGTGTGCTCACGTTCTGCCTGTACTTCTTAAGAGTGTAGACCCCCACACTCGATAAAAACGTCCATGTTTCACAACCCTCCACTCTGGTTAATGAATTTATTACATCTTTGTGCACTTTCACTGCAGCTTTAATGACCACACACACACACAGTAGCACAATGACACACACACACACACACACACACACACACACACACACACACACACACACACACACACACACACACACACACACACACACACACACACACACACACACACACACACACACACACACACACAACCTTAAACTGGGATGAGCCGTGAATTAATGCAATCAACTATTTCAATTAAAGTGATTAATTTGCTGTTAAGGGCCCACATAAGAGTAGTGGGTAATCTGGTGGAGTGTGTGTGTGTGTGTGTATGTGTGTGTGTGTGTTTCCATGCATGTGTGTATGTTCTTGCATGTGTGTCTGTGTGTGAATGTTGTAGTGATTCGTTTTTAGTGTAGGGATTTGTTCTTTAAGGCTTTTGTAACCATGGTGATAGTGTTGTTGGCAACTGAGTGTGACTGTGTGATTATCAGCCAGGTCACCCGTGATACACGTCAGTATTGGAACATCCATCCATGTCTGAGGACATCGTGAGATGACGTGGTAACTGGCCACTAGGGGAAACAGTGAGCGCCATTTCCTTAAAGTAGGTATATATTCTGGTTGGTTTTCTTTGGATTTCCTCCTACCATATCTATTTTGTTATATTCTCCTACATTATTTTAACACGTCTACAAACTTGTGACGTGTTTTCTTTCAAATGGTACCAATTATATGCATATCCTGGCTTCAGGGCCTGAGCAACAGGCAGTTTACTTTGGGCACGTCATTCAGGCGGAAATTGAGAAAAAAAGGGCTTAGCTCAAAGAAGTTTTTAATAATTGTATATTTCATATAAGTAGACGTGCACTCACAATTGACTGTAGCGGATATTAAGCATCCACAAGCTACCGGTGGCTGAAAACACAATCATCGCGGGATGAACGAGTGACGAATTTCAGGCCAAGGGTGGTCAATTTAAAAATCCTTCCTTCCTCCCTCACCTCTTGCCCTGTAAGTGTATACCCGTCAGACGTCGTGATACATGTCCACTTAACTTGACGGCTGAGGGGATAGGTTGTGTCTTTTAAGTGTTTGGGCCGCAGCCCCTGTCTTCCTGCTGTGTTTGGGTCATGTGACCATGTCTATGTGTGTGCGCACGCCTGTATTTGTGTGTGTGTGTGTGTGTGTGTGTGTGTGTGTGTGTGTGTGTGTGTGTGTGTGTGTTTCCCAGTGGGGGCAGTAAGCCGCCTGTCAGGCAGAGAGGGTTTACCCATGGCACGCTGCAATTGGACAGCAATTATGGAGTGGAAAATATGACAACTTTACATGGTAATATCACCTCCCACCTTGCTATGAGTGTGTGGGGATAGTGGCAAGGGAGATACAAACAGAAAGAGGGAGAGAGAGACAGAGAGCGAGACCACTGTGACTTACCCAAAATGAAGGAAATCTTTAACTATATACAGACTCAGTGAGCATAGCCTAGTCTGCCAACGGCGACCTGGCTCTTAAGAGAAACCAGGCACTGCCCACAAAATTAGGTGGAAACTTAGCTGCTCTTCCTAACCTTCTGCCAAATGTATGACCATATTAGAGACACATATTTCCCTCAGATTATAGTCCCAAAAATAATTTAAAAACAAATCCAATTTTGATATACTCCCATATCTATTGGGTGAAATACCACAGTGTGACATCACAGCAGCAAGATGTGTGACCTGTTCCCACAAGAAAAGGGAAACCAGTGAAGAACAAACACCATTTTAAATACAACCTATATTTATGTTTATTTATTTTCCCTTTTGCACTTAGCACTAGCTATTTGCACATCATTACAGCAATGTATATGGACATATGCCATTTTAAATGTCTTTATTATTTTGGAACTTCTGTGAGTGTAATG
This sequence comes from Salvelinus fontinalis, assembly GCF_029448725.1. NCBI lineage: Eukaryota > Metazoa > Chordata > Actinopteri > Salmoniformes > Salmonidae > Salvelinus > Salvelinus fontinalis. The sequence goes on from NC_074696.1 coordinate 15,045,440, forward strand.
TTTACTGGTCATTTTTATTGTTTATTTCACTTTGGTTTATTATCTACTTCACTTGCTTTGGCAATGTTAACATATGTTTCCCATGCCCATAAAGCCCTTAAATTGAAATTGAATTTAGAAAGAGAGAGGGGGGTAGAGAGAAATAGAGAGGGTGGAGAGGAGAGGAGAGGAGAGGAGAGGAGAGGAGAGAGGAGAGGAGAGAGAGAGAGAGAAATAGAGAGGGTGGAGAGAGAGAGAGAGAGAGAGAGAGAGAGAGAGAGAAATGGAGAGGAGAGGAGAGGAGAGAGAGAGAGAGAGAAATAGAGAGGGTGGAGAGAGAGAGAGAGAGAGAGAGAGAGAGAGAAATAGAGAGGGTGGAGAGGAGAGGGAGAGAGAGAGAGAGAGAGAGAGAGAGAGAGAGAGATCGGCTGCATGCTATGACACCAATATGATTTTCTTTATACTTTATACTCAGATAGGCTACTGAGTCTGCTATATATAATTTTCAATTTTAATCTTTTTTATGAGGATAAGCATTATATTGTTGGATGATAGGAATAACTCTGGTAGACCTACAAAAGTATTCCACACCTCAAGTCAAATAAAGTTGCCTAGTTAAATATGGGTGAAATTAATTGTCAGAGTCAGTTGGATTCCTGTTGCGCACGGCCTTTATACCATAGGCCCGCAGTACAATAGAATACTAGCCATTCAGTACCACACTAAACCTTCACAGAAGTTTATAAACGTTATTAGGGTAATATCAAAATGAAGTCAAGCTATTGTTTACAGGGAAAATACGAGCAGGATATTACATTGAGACAAACACAATATTACAGTTGGAACTTCATTTGGCCAAAGAAAATGTCTCAACAGAATTAAATTGAACCGTTTGAAACCTTCACAAATGTTTTGAACAGGATATATTGCAGAAATGACCAAGAAAGGCTAGAGCCTACCATACCCAACAAATGATAGCAATAGGCGATATTTGTTTTACAACATGCCTACTTATAACCTACCGTAACCCTGTCCTGCAGTCAAATGACTTAGTGGCCTGATGGGTGAAATGTTATTCATAATTAATAAACCTTTACACAAGTTTTGTTATATTTCCGTCTTCTGTGATGTACAGTAAATAAAGTGTAATATTGGGATGCAAACTCAAAATGTAATACATTTCAACTCTATATCTGACATGGTACAGGTGTTTTCATTTTCTTTAAGCCCACAACTATGTTTGTTAGTTGCTTTTGTTTAATATAATTTTAGCCTAAAACGACATACCCAAATGAGGGGCCGGATGACCCAAATCTAACTTCCTGTAGCTCAGGACCTGAAGCAAGGATATGCATATTCTTTATACCATTTGAAAGGAAACACTTTGAAGTTTGTGGAAATGTTAAATTAATGTAGGAGAATGTAACACATTTGATCTGGTAAAAGATAATACAAATAAAAAAACATGTGTTTTTTTTGTATTGTTTTGTACCATCATCTTTGAAATACCAGAGAAAGGCCATAATGTATTATGCCAACCCAGGCGCAATTTAGATTTTGGCCACCAGATGGCAGCAGTGTATGTGCAACGTTTTAGACTGATCCAATGAACAATTGTATTTCTGTTCAAAATGTTGTATCAAGAAGACTGTCCAAATGCGCCTAATTGGTTTATTAACACATTTTCCAGTTCATAACTGTGCACTCTCCTCGAACAGCATGGTATTCTTTCACTGTAATAGCTACTGTAAATTGGACAGTGCAGTTTGATTAACAAGAATTTAAGCTTTCTGTCAATATCAGATATTTCTATGTCCTGGGAAATGTTCTTGTTTCTTACAACCTCATGCTAATCGCATTAGCCTATGTTAGCTCAACCGTCCCGTGGGGCACACACCGATCTTAAAGTGGATTTGTTCAAGGCTCTGTGTGACCCTGATTTTGGTTACTCCAGTAAAAAGTTAAGCTAAACACAAAGCATACAATTAAAACTACAGATTGCACTTCAATTAGCCAATGAAAATGTCTCAATAGAATGAAACAAAACGCGTTTTGCATATTTACAGAACTGGTTTGCATTAATAAATGCGCCTACAATAATTCAAATGATATACAATAATAATAATGCTAAAAGTAAAAAAAAATCTAAAATTGCATCCTACCTGGATAATGAGTTGCATAGTGGCAACACAAACATTCTTCTTATCTTTAACCATTACAATATTACAATAATTATAAGCATACAGAGAACTTTCCCTTTATATTAAGGCTCCAGACAATAATTCCGTCTAGTGCCACTGGTGCCACTAATGTTTTCAGTTTGTGGTCGCACCAATTTGATTTGGTCGCACCAATTTTTTTTCCGTGGCATAGCAAAAAAATAGTAGGGCTAACGTCTTGGAAAGTCATTCACAGTGATATATTAAAAAGTGCAATAGCCTACTGAGACGGTATTGAAGAAGTAAGTTATTTCATCATCTTGTGATTTTGGGATTCAATATTTGTTGTCCAACCTAATCCAGCGATAGTCATGCATTTTGGGTTGACCATTAAGCTATTGTTGTTATACATTTTTTCAATAGAAATGAATTTGCCTGCATCTTAATGTGCGCTAGTATCACAGACTAGTTTATTTGGGGCTAATTCACCACCTGAGTAAATGGATACTCAAAATGCATTAATTAGATCGCTAACTTTAAATATAATACCCACTGCTAGTAGCCATGTATTAATCTAACAGTAAGTTTAATGTCCAACAAAACGTGGCAGTTGTAGCCTACCGTTACATCCTCTCTCCATCACTGACAACAGGATAGTTGTGTTTTCCCGGCAATTGGATTTTAAAATGTTATACAATCAGAGCACTTTTCTTTCTCCCGGTGAAAGGATAAACAACACAGCAGCAGGCCCCAGCGAAACCGGTACAGGGGCAGACACTTTCATTACAGGAATCATGAGGATAATGTACTTTAATGTTTTACCAAATCATGGTTTTAGCCACCTAAAAAATAGTATGTTTTAGTGACGTGAATGAATGTGCTGCCAGCACCGATTATTTTACTCACACAGCCAAATCAAAAGTAAACTAAATGGTCGCTATCTGGAGCCTGCCTTTTTTCACTATAGGCATACTCTCTAAATTTAATTTTAAAAACTTTTCAATGTAAAAGGCCTCCATCTTCGCAATCAACAGTAGCCTAGGCCAAAGCTCCTCTCTCGCGTTCTCTCTCCTCAGCAGCAGGGCAGCCCTGGACAATTTGTCCTGCTACAATTTTATTTATCGGCTTCTCATTTATTTTATTGGCCAAAAGGTGGCAATTACTAACTGAAACGCTGATCCACAGGCCACAATAGGCCCCACACAACTGTCATGCACGAACAGGCGACTTTCAGCACCACAGAGAGACAACCAAATGCCAGCAAGTAGGCCTACTAGACACATAAATGTCTAGTAGTCAGCGCTACTGATATATGTACAGTGCATTTCCCGAAAGTATTCAGACCCCTTCCCTTTTTGCTATGTTACAGGCTGAATATTTGTTTTACTGATTTCCAACTGGTAGTTACAGTCTTGTCCCATCTCTGTAACTCCCATACGGACTCTGGAGAGGGGAAGGTCGAGAGACATGCGTCCTCCGAAACATGACCCTACAAAGCCACACTGCTTCTTGACACACTGCTTGCTTAACCCGGAAGCCAGCCACACCATTGTGTCAAGACGAAACACCGTACAACTGGCGACATAGGTCAGCTTGCAGGCACCAGGCCCACCACAAGGAGTCGCATGGAACGAGGAAATCCCGGCCGGTCCAAACCCTCCCCTAACCCGGACGACCCTGGGCCAATTGTGCGCCGCCTCATGGGTCTCCCAGTCAAGGCTGGCTGTAACACAGGCTGGGATCGAACCCTGGGCTGTAGTGGAATGCAGTGCCTTAGACTGCTGAGCCACTAGGGGAGGCTACTATTAAAATTGTTAAATTTAATGTTTTCCTCATCAATCACAATACCTGATAATGACATTTTCAAAATGTATTAAAATGCAAAAACTGAAATACTTTATTTACCTAGGCATTCAGACCCTTTGCTAAGAGACTCAAAATGGAGCTCAGGTGCATCCTGTTTTCATTGATCATCCCTGAGATGTTTCTACAACTTGATTGGAGTCCACCTGTGGTAAATTCAATTGATTGGACATGATTTTGAAAGGCACACTCCTGTCTATATAAGGTCTCACAGTTGACAGTACATGTCAGAGCAAAAACCAAGCCATGAGATTTGTCCGTAGAGCTCCGAGACAGGATTGTGTGGGAAGGGTACAACACATTTCTGCAGCATTGAAGGTCCCCAAGAACACTTGGCATCCATCATTTTTAAATAGAATAAGTTTGTAACTACCAAGACTATTCATAAAGCTGGCCGCCTGGCCAAACTGAGCAATCAGGGGAGAAGGGCCTTGGTCAGGGAGGTGACCAAGAACCCGATGGTCACTCTGACAGTGCTTCTGTTGAGTTATTCTGTTGAGAGTTCTTCTGTTGAGATGGGAGAAGCTTCCAGAAGGACAACCATCTCTGCAGCACTCCACTAATCAGGACTCTCAGACCATGATAAAAAAGACTCCCTGTTCTGATAAAACCAAGATTGAACTCTTTGGCCTGAATACCAAGCGTCACATCTGAAGGAATCCTGGCACCATCCCTACGTTGAAGCATGGTGGTGGCAGCATCATGATGTGGGGATGTTATTCAGTGGGAGGGACTGGGAGACAAGTCAGGTTTAAGGGAAAGATAAACAGAGCAAAGTACAGAGAGATCCTGAAAACCTGCTCCAGAGCACTCAGGACCTCAGACTCGGGCGAATGTTCACCTTCCAACAGAACAACAAACCTAAGCACACAACCAAGACAAAGCAGAAGTGGCTTCGGGACAAGTCTCTGAATGTCCTTGAGTGGCCCAGTCGGAGCCTGGCTTGATTCCAATCAAACATCACTGGAGAGACCTGAAAATATCTGTGTAGCGACACTCCACATCCAACCTAACAGAGCTTGAGAGGATCTTCAGAGAAGAATGGGAGAAACTCACAATACAGGTGTGCCAAGCTTGTAGCATCATACCCAAGAAGACTTGAGGTTGTAATTGCTGAAAATGTCCTTTAACAAAGTACTGAGTAAAGAGTCTTAGTACTTTAAACTGTGATATATACAGTACCAGTCAAATGTTACTCATCTATTCACACCTACCTAAAGGTTTTTTCTTTATTTTTACTATTTTCTACAGTAGAATAATAGTGAAGACATCAACACTATGAAATAATACATATGGAATCATGTGGTAGCCAAAAAATGGTTAAACAAATCCAAATAGATTTGAGATTCTTCAAAGTTGTTACGGCGATCCTCCTCCTCTCCATCTTCGGAAAAGGAGGAGTATTGAGGGAACCAAGGCGCAGCGAAGTTTGAACACATATTTATTAAACAAGACGAAAAACGAACACGAACTACACTTGAAATGATACAAAATAACAAACGACGTAGACTGACCTAAACATGAGAACTTACATTGACACGAAGAACGCACGAAATGGAAACAGACTACATAAACCGAAACAGTCCCGTGTGGTACGAAATAACATACAGACACGGAAGACAATCACCCACAAACAAACAGTGAGAACGCCCTACCTAAATATGACTCTTAATTAGAGGAAAACGCAAACCACCTGCCTCTAATCAAGAGCCATACCAGGCAACCCAAAACCAACATAGAAACAGATAACATAGACTGCCCACCCAAAACACATGCCCTGACCATAAACACATAAAAAACAACATAAAACAGGTCAGGACCCTTACAGAACCCCCCCCTCAAGGTGCGAACGCCGGGCGCACCAGCACAAAGTCCAGGGGAGGGTCTGGGTGGCCAGTTGACCACGGTGGTGGCTCCGGCTCTGGACGCTGTCCCCACACCACCATAGTCACTCCCCGCTTCTGTCTTCCCCTCCCAATGACCACCCTAAAACTAACATCCCCTAAATAAATGGCCAGCACCGGGACAAGGGGCAGCACCGGGACAAGGGGCAGCACCGGGACAAGGGGCAGCACCGGGACAAGGGGCAGCACCGGGACAAAGGGGCAGCACCGGAATAAGGGGCAGCACCGGAATAAGGGGCAGCACCGGGACAAGGGGCAGCACCGGGACAAGGGGCAGCACCGGGACAAGGGGCAGCACCGGGACAAGGGGCAGCACCGGGACAAGGGGCAGGTCCCGGCTGATATACTCTGGCAGATCCTGGCTGAGGGACTCTGGCAGGTCTATGCAGGCTGACGGCTCTCGACGCTCATGGCAGGCTGACGGCTCTCGACGCTCATGGCAGGCTGACGGCTCTCGACGCTCATGGCAGGCTGACGGCTCTCGACGCTCATGGCAGGCTGACGGCTCTCGACGCTCATGGCGGGCTGACGGCTCTCGACGCTCATGGCGGGCTGACGGCTCTGGCTGCTCATGGCTCTCTGACGGCTCTGGCTGCTCATGGCTCGCTGGCGGCTCTGGCAGATCCTGTCTGGTTGGCGGCTCTGGCAGATCCTGTCTGGTTGGCTGCTCTGGCAGATCCTGTCTGGTTGGCGGCTCTGGCAGATCCTGTCTGGTTGGCGGCTCTGGCAGATCCTGTCTGGTTGGCGGCTCTGGCAGATCCTGTCTGGTTGGCGGCTCTGGCAGATCCTGTCTGGCGGACGGCTCTGGCAGATCCTGTCTGGCGGACGGCTCTAGCGGCTCCTGTCTGGCGGACGGCTCTAGCGGCTCCTGTCTGGCGGACGGCTCTAGCGGCTCCTGTCTGGCGGACGGCTCTGTAGGCTCATGGCAGACGGGCGGCTTTGCAGGCTCATGGCAGACGGGCGGCTTTGCAGGCTCATGACAGACGGATGGCTCAGACGGCGCTGGGGAGACGGATGGCTCAGATAGCGCTGGGGAGACGGATGGCTCAGATGGCGCTGGGGAGACGGATGGCTCAGATGGCGCTGGGGAGACGGATGGCTCTGGCCGGATACGGCGCACTGTAGACCTGGTGCGTGGTGCCGGAACTGGAGGCACCGGGCTAAGGACACGCACCTTCATACTAGTGCGGGGAGCAGGGACAGGGCACACTGTACTCTCAAAGCCTACTCTATCCCTGATGCGAGGTACCGGCACTGGTGACACCGGGCTGAGGACAAGCACATCAGGATTAGTAGGGGGAGAAGATACAGTGTGTTCAGGGCTCTGGAGACGCACAGGAGGCTTAGTGCGTGGTGCCGGAACTGGAGGCACCGAACTGGATACACGCACTACAGAGAGAGTGCGTGGAGGAGGAACTGGGCTCAGGAGACGCACTGATAGCCTAGTGCGTAGTGTAGGCACTGTAGGTACTAGGCTGGGGCGGGGAGGTGGTGCCGGAAATACCGGACCGTGGAGGCGTACTGGCACTCTTGAGCATTGAGCCTGCCCAACCTTACCTGGTTGAATACTCCCGGTTGCCCGACCAGTGCGGGGAGGTGGAATAACCCGCACCGGGCTATGTAGGCGAACCGGGGAAACCATGCGTAAGGCAGGTGCCATGTATGCCGGCCCGAGGAGACGCACTGGAGACCAGACGCGTTGAGCCGGCCTCATGACACCTGGCTCAATACCCAATCTAGCCCTACCAGTGCGGGGAGGTGGAATAACCCGCACTGGGCTATGCACTCGTACAGGAGACACCGTGCGCTCTACTGCGTAACACGGCGCCTGCCCGTACTCCCGCTCTCCACGGTAAGCCTGGGAAGTGGGCGCAGGTCTCCTACCTGCCCTTGGCCCATTACCTCCTAGCCCCCCCCCAAGAAATTTTTGGGAATTACTTACGGGCTTTTTGGGCTTCCGTGCCAGACGCGTTCCCTCATAGCTCCGGTTCCTCTCTCCGGTAGCCTCTGCTCTCCTCAGTGCCTCCAGCTGTTCCCATGGGAGGCGATCCCTACCAGCCAGGATCTCCTCCCAAGTGTAGCAACCCTTTCCGTCCAATACATCGTCCCATGTCCATTGCTCCTTCTTTTCCTGTCCCTTTCTCCGTTGACTCCGCTGCTTGGCTCTGGTATGGTGGGTGATTCTGTAAGGGCGATCCTCCTCCTCTCCATCTTCGGAAAAGGAGGAGTATTGAGGGAACCAAGGCGCAGCGAAGTTTGAACACATATTTATTAAACAAGACGAAAAACGAACACGAACTACACTTGAAATGATACAAAATAACAAACGACGTAGACTGACCTAAACATGAGAACTTACATTGACACGAAGAACGCACGAAATGGAAACAGACTACATAAACCGAAACAGTCCCGTGTGGTACGAAATAACATACAGACACGGAAGACAATCACCCACAAACAAACAGTGAGAACGCCCTACCTAAATATGACTCTTAATTAGAGGAAAACGCAAACCACCTGCCTCTAATCAAGAGCCATACCAGGCAACCCAAAACCAACATAGAAACAGATAACATAGACTGCCCACCCAAAACACATGCCCTGACCATAAACACATAAAAAACAACATAAAACAGGTCAGGACCGTTACAAAAGTAGACCTTGTTTTTTGTATGTGTTTAGTTGGTCAGGGCGTGAGTTGGGGTGGGCATTCTATGTTATGTGTTTCTATGTGGGGTTAAATGTGTTGCCTGATATGGTTCTCAATTAGAGGCTGGTGTTTGACGTTTCCTCTGATTGAGAACCATATTAAGGTAGGCTGTTCTCACTGTTTGTTTGTGGGTGAGTGTTCCTGTGTCTGTGTCTGTTGCATCACACGGGACTGTTTCGTTTGTTCGTTCGTTTGGCTAGTCTTTCCTGTTCGTGCGTTCTTCATGTCTATATGTAGGTTCTCAAGTTCAGGTCTGTCTACGTCGTTTGTTGTTTTGTAGTTTGTGTAAGAGTTTTCGCGTTTCGTCTTTCTTTAATAAATATCCATTATGTCTGCATACAACGCTGCGTTTTGGTCCGACCCTTACTCCTCCGAGGAGGAGGGGGCATTAGACAGCCGTTACAGAATCACCCACCAACAAAGGACCAAGCGGCGTGGGAGAAAGCAAAAGCGATCACAGGATTCATGGACATGGGAGGAAATATTGAACGGTAAAGGTCCATGGGCACAGCCAGGAGAATATCGCCGCCCCAAAGCATTAGATAGCCGTTACAAGAATAAGGCTGAAAAGTAACAAAATGTTGAATAAGTCAAGGGGTCTGAATACTTTCCGAAGGCTCTGTACTTCCACAATAGACACGTAATGTAATAGATGGCACTACTGTAAATAAACACCTGCACTTACTTTTAAACAAAGTCCTTCCCTCTATCCTTCTGGGTAAAGACATCATTGACTGAACTGTAAAACTCTTCTCTTCTGGCCCTCAGTTTTAAAAGTATATTGGTCTCCATGTGATGGAGATGATGGCAAGGGATGAGTACCAGTAGGGCTGGTTTCGGCGCCGAGCGAGATGGCATCCTCGCTTCGCGTTCCTTGGAAAATATGCAGTATTTTGTTTTTTTATGTGTTATTTCTTACATTGGTACCCCAGGTGATCTTAGATTTCATTACATACAGTCGGGAGGAACTACTGAATATACGAGTAACGTCAACTAACCACCGTTCCTACCAGGAATATGACTTTCCCGAAACGGATCCAGTGTTTTGCCTTCCACCCAATACAATGGACCTGATCCCAGCCGGGGAGCCTACGCGACGCTGTAAAAGGGGCAAACGTAGCGGTCTCCTGGTCAGGCTTCGGAGACGGACACATCGCGCTCCACTCCCTAGCATACTACTCGCCAATGTCCAGTCTCTTGACAATAAGGTCGATGAAATCCGAGCACGGGTAACATTCCAAAGAGACATCAGGGATTGCAACGTGCTCTGCTTCACGGAAACATGGCTAACTCAAAAGACGCTAACGGAGTCGATGCAGCCAGCTGGTTTCTTCACGCATCGCGCAGACAGAAACAAACATCTTTCTGGTAAGAAGAGGGGCGGGGGGGTATGCCTCATGATTAACGAGACGTGGTGTGATCATCATAACAACACTCAGGAACTCAAGTCATTCTGTTCACCTGATCTAGAACTCCTCACAATCAAATGTCGACCGCATTATCTACCAAGGGAATTCTCTTCGGTCATAATCACAGCCGTATATATTCCCCCCCAAGCAGACACATCGATGGCCCTGAACGAACTCTATCTGACTCTCTGTAAACTGGAAACCACACACCCTGAGGCTGCATTCATCGTAGCTGGGGATTTTAACAAGGCTAATCTAAAAACAAAACTCCCTAAATTCTATCAGCACATCGATTGTCCTACCAGGGCTGGCAAAACTCTGGATCACTGTTATACTAACTTCCGCGACGCATATAAGGCCCTCCCCCGCCCCCCTTTCGGAAAAGCTGACCACGACTCCATTTTCTTGATTCCAGCCTACAAACAGAAATTAAAACAACAAGCTCCCGCACTCAGGTCTGTTCAACGCTGGTCCGACCAATCTGATTCCACGCTTCAAGACTGCTTCGATCACGCGGATTGGAATATGTTCCGCATTGCGTCCAACAACAACATTGAAGAATATGCTGATTCGGTGAGCGAGTTCATTAGGAAGTGCATTGACGATGTCGTACCCACAGCAACGATTAAAACATTCCCAAACCAGAAACCGTGGATTGACGGCAGCATTCGCGTGAAACTGAAAGCGCGAACCACTGCTTTTAACCAGGGCAAGGTGACCGGAAACATGACCGAATACACACAGTGTAGCTATTCTCTCCGCAAGGCTATCAAACAGGCAAAGTCCCAGTACAGAGACAAAATAGAATCGCAATTCAACAGCTCAGACACAAGAGGTATGTGGCAGGGTCTACAGTCTATCACGGATTACAAAAAGAAAACCAGCCCCGTCGCGGACCAGGATGTCTTGCTCCCAGACAAGCTAAATATATTTTTTGCCCGCTTTGAGGACAATACAGTGCCACTGACACGGCCCGCTACCAAAACCTGCGGGCTCTCCTTCACTGCAGCCGAGGTGAGTAAAACATTTAAACGTGTTAACCCTCGCAAGGCTGCAGGCCCAGACGGCATTCCCAGCCGCGTCCTCAGAGCATGCGCAGACCAGCTGGCTGGTGTGTTTACGGACATATTCAATCAATCCTTATCCCAGTCTGCTGTTCCCACATGCTTCAAGAGGGCCACCACTGTTCCTGTTCCCAAGAAAGCTAAGGTAACTGAGCTAAACGACTACCGCCCCGTAGCACTCACTTCCGTCATCATGAAGTGCTTTGAGAGACTAGTCAAGGACCATATCACCTCCACCCTACCGGACACCCTAGACCCACTCCAATTTGCTTACCGACCCAATAGGTCCACAGACGACGCAATCGCAACCACACTGCACACTGCCCTAACCCATCTGGACAAGAGGAATACCTATGTGAGAATGCTGTTCATCGACTACAGCTCAGCATTTAACACCATAGTACCCTCCAAACTCGTCATCAAGCTCGAGACCCTGGGTCTCGACCCCGCCCTGTGCAACTGGGTCCTGGACTTCCTGACGGGCCGCCCCCAGGTGGTGAGGGTAGGTAACAACATCTCCACCCCGCTGATCCTCAACACTGGGGCCCCACAAGGGTGCGTTCTGAGCCCTCTCCTGTACTCCCTGTTCACCCACGACTGCGTGGCCATGCACGCCTCCAACTCAATCATCAAGTTTGCGGACGACACTACAGTGGTAGGCTTGATTACCAACAATGACGAGACGGCCTACAGGGAGGAGGTGAGGGCCCTCGGAGTGTGGTGTCAGGAAAATAACCTCACACTCAACGTCAACAAAACAAAGGAGATGATTGTGGACTTCAGGAAACAGCAGAGGGAGCACCCCCCTATCCACATCGACGGGTCAGTAGTGGAGAAGGTGGAAAGTTTTAAGTTCCTCGGTGTACACATCACGGACAAACTGAATTGGTCCACCCACACAGACAGCGTTGTGAAGAAGGCGCAGCAGCGCCTCTTCAACCTCAGGAGGCTGAAGAAATTCGGCTTGTCACCAAAAGCACTCACAAACTTCTACAGATGCACAATCAAGAGCATCCTGTCGGGCTGTATCACCGCCTGGTACGGCAACTGCTCCGCCCACAACCGTAATGCTCTCCAGAGGGTAGTGAGGTCTGCAGAACGCATCACCCGGGGCAAACTACCTGCCCTCCAGGACACCTACACCACCCGATGTCACAGGAAGGCCATAAAGATCATCAAGGACAACAACCACCCAAGCCACTGCCTGTTCACCCCGCTATCATCCAGAAGGCGAGGTCAGTACAGGTGCATCAATGCAGGGACCGAGAGACTGAAAAACAGCTTCTATCTCAAGGCCATCAGACTGTTAAACAGCCACCACTAACATTTAGCGGCCGCTGCCAACATACTGACTCAACTCCAGCCACTTAAAAAATGGGAATTGATGGAAATTATGTAAAAACGTACCACCAGCCACTTTAAACAATGCCACCTAATATAATGTTTACATACCCTACATTACACATCTCTTATGTATATGTATATACTGTACTCTATATCATCTACTGCATCTTGCCATCTTATGTAATACATGGACCACTAGCCACTTTATACTATGCCACTTTATGTTTACATACCCTACAGTACTCATCTCATAGGTATATACCGTACTCTATACCATGTACTGCATCTTGCCTATGCCGTTCTGTACCATCACTCATTCATATATCTTTATGTACATATTCTTTATCCCTTTACACTTGCGTGTATAAGGTAGTAGTTGTGGAATTGTTAGGTTAGATTACTTGTTGTTATTACTGCATTGTCGGAACTAGAAGCACAAGCATTTCGCTACACTCGCATTAACATCTGCTAACCATGTGTATGTGACTAATAAAATTTGATTTGATTTGATCATCCTTGATCGGTCTGGTTTTGACTGTATGTCTTTATCTGTTTCAGCGCAGAAAATTACCTCTCAACAGATGCTGTTGTGGTTGGTATAGTGAGGATCAGCTGCAGTAAGTTTGTGGAGTTCACAGGCAGGAGAGAGCTGTGCCTTTCCTCTTGCTTATCCTCCTGCCTATCCTACTGCCTATCCTCCTGCCTATCCTCCTGCCTATCTTCCTGCCTATTCTACTGCCTATCTTCCTGCCTATTCTACTGCCTATCCTCCTGCCTATCCTACTGCCTATCCTCCTGCCTATCCTCCTGCCTATCCTACTGCCTATCTTCCTGCCTATCTTCCTGCCTATTTTACTGCCTATCCTCCTGCCTTTCCTCCTGCTTATCCTCCTGCCTATCCTCCTGCCTATCCTACTGCCTATCCTCCTGCCTATTCTACTGCCTATCATCCTGCCTATCTTCCTGCCTATTCTACTGCTTATCCTCCTGCCTATCCTACTCCCTATCCTACTGCCTATCCTACTGCCTATCCTCCTGCCTATCCTCCTGCCTATTCTACTGCCTATTCTACTGCCTATCCTCCTGCCTATCCTCCTGCCTATTCTACTGCCTATCCTCCTGCCTATCCTACTGCCTATCCTCCTGCCTATCCTACTGCCTATCTTCCTGCCTATTCTACTGCCTATCCTCCTGCCTATCTTCCTGCCTATTCTACTGCTTATCCTCCTGCCTATCCTACTCCCTATCATGACGGCATGTCAATGTAATTTAAGTCTGTCCCTCATTTTAAGATCAACCTTGTTAAGGGAACTGAAGTTTCATTTTAAGATGCTGAAACTATTCCTTTTTAAATATTATTTTCAAAAGAAACATTGAACATCTAATAATCAAACTGTAGTCTCTTTGGCCGTTTGCTGGTGTTTTGTGGTGGAAAACTGAGCGGGTCGAGCACAACACGTCAACTCTGTTACGCATTGATAGGCTAGAAAGGTTTGAACAATTACATTTCTTTGTGAATTTTGTGTTCATTTACCACTGCCTTTTGAAAGGGGATTCATGGCTGATTTAAAATGAAATCGTCTTCCCCGTTACAATCAACCCTTTTACTTTATTTGGCACTTAAAAGGCACTAACTATTGTCATTTTTGAGATGATTGAATATTTTTTTTTTTTATAAAGATGAACATCTTGATGACAGAATTAAAATTAAAATTAGATGAAATAAAACATATTTTGAGACCAAGATACACCACTCAAAATGCACAAATTGGTACAACTCGTAGGCTTCAAAGGACAGACAATTTCTATTTTCAATCAAACACCTACAGACAATGTATCTTGTCAATCACACGCCTACAGACAGTTTATCTTGTCAATCACACGCCTACTGTAACGGCTTTAGTCGGTGGAAAGAGGATCGGACCAAAGCGCAGCGAGGTAAGTGTTCATGATGATGATTTTAATTCAAACTCAGAACACTAAACAAAACAATAAACTATGAACAAACGAAACAGTACCGTGTGGCGACAAACACTGACACAGAAGACAAATACCCACCAACCAAAAGACAAAACAGGCTACCTAAATATGGTTCCCAATCAGAGACAATGACAAACACCTGCCTCTGATTGAGAACCATATAAGGCCAAACGACAAACCCAACATATAAACACAAAACATAGATACCCCACCCAACTCACGCCCTGACCACACTAAAACAAAGAAAATACAAAAGAACTATGGTCAGAACGTGACACCTACAGACAGTTTATCTTGTCAATCACACACCTAGTTGTATTGTACATATACATGTGTCTTCATCAAAAAGAGAGACATTATTTGATTAAAGGCACAAGTCATTACAAAACACAGTTTCATCCTCCTATTACATTTGTAATTGTAAATAAATAAGTCAGGAAAATGAAGTACTGAACATAAGAAAATGTCCTGCAAAAGTGAATGATCATGGGTGGTTAGATTGTTGGCCAGTAACTGAAAGGTTGCTGGTTCAAGTTCCGGAGTCGACAAGGTAAAAACACAATTTTGGCACTCTGTCCTTGAGAAAGGTACTTATACTCTAATTGCTCCATGGGTGCTGTGCAATGGCAACCCTGGCTGTGACCCTGTGGGTGTCGGGATATGCAAAAAATAAAAAATAATCCATTACAAGTATAAACCCCCCCAAAAAGTATTATTATCAGGATTGCTTCTGCCAGAATATGGTGTGAAGGTACTTAAATCTTTACAGTGACATGACATCAAATAGATTCAATCTATTCTAGAATCTAGAGGGAACAGTGCAGACGTCAGTGTTCTAGCCACCTGTCGTGCAAGGTGTTACATAACAGCATTATGGGAGGCACAGCATTGTTTGGTTTTCTCTGATCATGCTGAAGGTTAATGTATTCCAAGGGTGCATCCCAAATGGGACCATAATCCCTACATAGTGCACTACTTTTGACCAGGGCCCATAGGGAATAGGATGCCATTTGGAAAGCAGGCCCAAAGGAAAAGTATAAAGCGGTGAAACTCATCTCCCTGTCAGGTTGTGTTTTGTCATGCAGTGTCACATCTTGTCATGTCATGTTCCATCATCATGTTGTGTAATGTCATCTGACCTCAGTCTCTCCGTAGCTCTACTGCTGGACAGCTGCTTAGCAAGAGGGTGGAATGGACTTTTCATATAGACTACAGTCGAGTTTCAGGCCAAGTACAATGCAGTTGTTGACCGAGCAGTGGGGCATCAGAATGCTATATCATATGATGTGGTTAGCTGATATGTTAAACATCCATCCAGATGTTCTGAGATCTGGCAGGCATCAATGCAATGTAGTTACTCTGGAATGCGGCCCATGTCTTTCGAATGTGTTGCATTTGTTTGATTTGCTACTAAAAACACCTACACTTCAACGTATTTGGTATCCAATGAAAACGATTTCAGATTTTCATCATCATCATCATCATTACTTTTTGTGTTATCCTTCACCTCAGACTCTCCATCTATCGGACTCTGTTTGTGGTATACCTGTTTGCTTGTCTTCTCTCTCTCCTCATCTTCTCATTGCATACCTTTTCTGCTGTGGCCCAATAAGTGGCAGGTTGATTAGTTTGTGTGTGTGTGTGAGAGAGAGTGTGTGTTTGCGATAACTGTTGGCAAAGAACTGACAATTACTCAAATGAGTCCCGGGGAAATGACTTTGCTCAATGAAGATTAGGGATAAGGCAGCAGCTAAACGAATTGGCCAGTTTTGTGTGTGTGAACCGCTTATCTGATTGGTGAAATAGATTTTTTTACACAAAGCTGAGTCTTCTGGCGAAATAAAACAGCTACCAATGGTGTTGGAGTATTATCAGGGCAAACTGTAATGAGTTAGAAAAATCATTTATTTGAATAGTCACCCATTCATACATCTAGAATCTCTACCAACAACCCAATATGTTCTATCAGCCAGAAGTAAAGTGATAAACTGAAAAAGTTAAACATAATCAATTTCTAAATATGATCTACAACGCTAACACATGCCTTATTGACTACCAATGTGATAAAGTCAATGAGAAAAACTGGCAGACTTTATAACTGTAACAGTCCTGACCTATTTATGTTAGTTTTTATGTGTTTTTGGTCAGGGCATGTGTTTTGGGTGGGCAGTCTATGTTATCTGTTTCTATGTTGGTTTCGGTTTGCCTGGTATGGCTCTTGATTAGAGGCAGGTGGTTTGCATTTTCCTCTAATCAAGAGTCATATTTAGGTAGGGCATTCTCACTGTTTGTTTGTGGGTGATTGTCTCCTGTGATGTCTTTCGTCGTTATGTTCGATGTATTCACTTTCGGAGCTGTTTGGCTGTTCGTGTGTTTCGATGTAACGTTCCTGTCCGTGAGTTTACGTTTGTGATGTGAGTTTATGTTCAGGTTCCGTTTTACGTCGTTTTGTTATTTTGTAGTTTTGAAAGTATTTTGTTTTGTTTCGTGTTACCATCTTCTTCGTTGTTAATAAATAAAGATGGCATATTTCCCTGAACCCGCATTTTGGTCAGAAGATCCTTCTCTCCTCACCTCATCTGAGGATGAGGAAAGCGACAGCTATAACAGAATCACCCACCAACAAACAGAGACCAAGCGGTATGGGAATGCTCGACGGCGCAACAAGAACTTCTGGACTTGGGAGGAGATCTTGGACGGTAGAGGACCTTGGGCTCAACCAGGGGAATATCGCCGTCCAAAGGAGGAATTGGAAGCAGCGAAGGCTGAGCGGCGCTGGTATGAGGAGGCAGCGCGACGACGCGGTTGGGAGCCTGTGAGTCAGACCAAAAAATTTCTTGGGGGGGGGGCACACGAGGAGTGTGGCAAAGCCGGGTAAGATACCCGAGCAAACTCCCCGTGCTTACCGTGGAGGTAGAAGGCGTCGTACTGGTAAGACACCGTGTTATGCGGTAAAGCGCACGGTGTCCCCAGTACGCGTGCTTAGCCCAGTGCGGGCTATTCCACCTTGCCGCACTGGGAGGGCTAGGTTGGGCATCGAGCCGGGTGCCATGAAGCCGGCCCAACGTAGCTGGTCTCCAGTACGTCTCCTCGGGCCGGTGTACATGGCACCAGCCTTACAGGTGGTGTCCCCGGTTCGCCTGCATAGCCCAGTGCGGGCTATTCCACCTCGCCGCACTGGCAGGGCTACGGGGTTCATTCAACCTGGTAGGGTTGGGGAGGCTCGGTGCTCAAGAGCACGTGTCCTCCTTCACGGTCCGGTAGACCCGGTGCCACCTCCATGTACCAGTCCTCCGGTGGCAGCCCCCCGTACCAGGCTGTCTCTCCGGGTTCTCTCTCCTGCTGTTTCCTCCTCTCCAGCGCAGCCGGTGCCTAGACCACGCACCAGGCTGTCTCTCCTTCTCCTCCCTACAGAGCTATCTGTCTCCCCAGCGCCATCTGAGCCATCCGTCTCCCCAGCGCCATCTGAGCCATCCGTCTCTCCAGCGCCATCTGAGCCATCCGTCTCCCCAGCGCCGTCTGAGCCATCCGTCTGCCATGAGCCTGCAAAGCCGCCCGTCTGCCATGAGCCTGCAAAGCCGCCCGTCTGCCATGAGCCTACAGAGCCATCCGCCAGACAGGAGCCGCTAGAGCCGTCAGCCAGACAGGAGCCGCTAGAGCCGTCAGCCAGACAGGATCTGCCAGAGCCGCCAACCAGACAGGATCTGCCAGAGCCGCCAACCAGACAGGATCTGCCAGAGCCGCCAACCAGACAGGATCTGCCAGAGCCGCCAACCAGACAGGATCTGCCAGAGCCGCTAACCAGACAGGATCTGCCAGAGCTGCCAACCAGACAGGATCTGCCAGAGCCGCCAGCGAGCCATGAGCAGCCAGAGCCGTCAGAGAGCCATGAGCAGCCAGAGCCGTCAGAGAGCCATGAGCAGCCAGAGCCGTCAGAGAGCCATGAGCAGCCAGAGCCGTCAGAGAGCCATGAGCAGCCAGAGCCGTCAGAGAGCCATGAGCAGCCAGAGCCGTCAGAGAGCCATGAGCAGCCAGAGCCGTCAGAGAGCCATGAGCGTCGAGAGCCGTCAGCCTGCCATGAGCGTCGAGAGCCGTCAGCCTGCCATGAGCGTCGAGAGCCGTCAGCCTGCCATGAGCGTCGAGAGCCGTCAGCCTGCCATGAGCGTAGAGAGCCGTCAGCCTGCCATGAGCGCCGAGAGCCGTCAGCCTGCATGGACCTGCCAGAGCCGTCCAGCCAGGACCTGCCAGAGCCGTCCAAACAGGACCTGTCAGAGTCCTTCAGCCGGGATCTGCCCCTTGTCCCGGTGTTGCCCCTTGTCCCGGTGCTGCCCTTTGTCCCGGTGCTGCCCCTTGTCCCGGTGCTGCCCCTTGTCCCGGTGCTGCCCCTTGTCCCGGTGCTGCCCCTTGTCCCGGTGCTGCCCCTTGTCCCGGTGCTGCCCCTTGTCCCGGTGCGTCCCCTTATTCCAGTGATGGTCCTTATCCTGGTGCTGCCCCTTGTTCTGGTGCTGCCCCTTGTCCCGGTGCTACCCCTTGTCCCGGTGCTGCCCCTTGTCCCGGTGCTAGCTGTTTATTTAGGGGAAGGTAGTGTTAGGGTGGTCAGTAGAAGGGGTAGAAAGAAGAGGGGAGTGACTATGGTGGTGCGGGGACAGCGTCCTGAGCCGGAACCACCACCGTGGTCAACTGCCCACCCGGACCCTCCCCTGGACTTTGTGCTGGTGCGCCCGGCGTTCGCACCTTGGGGGGGGGGGTACTGTAACAGTCCTGACCTATTTATGTTAGTTTTTATGTGTTTTTGGTCAGGGCATGTGTTTTGGGTGGGCAGTCTATGTTATCTGTTTCTATGTTGGTTTCGGTTTGCCTGGTATGGCTCTTGATTAGAGGCAGGTGGTTTGCATTTTCCTCTAATCAAGAGTCATATTTAGGTAGGGCATTCTCACTGTTTGTTTGTGGGTGATTGTCTCCTGTGATGTCTTTCGTCGTTATGTTCGATGTATTCACTTTCGGAGCTGTTTGGCTGTTCGTGTGTTTCGATGTAACGTTCCTGTCCGTGAGTTTACGTTTGTGATGTGAGTTTATGTTCAGGTTCCGTTTTACGTCGTTTTGTTATTTTGTAGTTTTGAAAGTATTTTGTTTTGTTTCGTGTTACCATCTTCTTCGTTGTTAATAAATAAAGATGGCATATTTCCCTGAACCCGCATTTTGGTCAGAAGATCCTTCTCTCCTCACCTCATCTGAGGATGAGGAAAGCGACAGCTATAACAATAACATAAACTTGTGTGCCCCTACAACAGTCAGAAACATTGTGGAACCATTCACGGGGCACCCCTCAATCCATACGAACCATATTTTATGAATACAATGAGGGATTGCAGCGGTGCTGAAGCAGTGAGAGGTAATGACCCCTAAGCAACTGAAGTTTAAATATATTACCATCCGTGCTGATATGATATCGTAAAGTCAGCAGACGATAAATTCATCAGCAGTGCATCGTTGAAAAATCAGATCATGGTGTAATCATAATGCAGAGAAGCTTTTCTGCTCACGAGACAAAAGAGAAAATAGATTGAAAACTCTTAGAAGCCCCCTATGAAAGCTGGTCCTAGGGCTCTGTTCACAAACAGACCCCACAGAGCCCCAAGACAGCAACACAATTAGACCTAACCAAATCATGAGAAAACAAAAAGATAATTACTTTACATATTGAAAAGAATTTACAAAAAAACAGCGGAAAATAGAACGCTATTTGACCCGAAATACTTGACCACAGAATACCTGACCACTGTGACTGACCAAAAAGTAAGGAAATCTTTGACTATGTACACACTCAGTGAGCATAGCCTTGCTATTGAGAAAGGTCGCTGAAAGCTGACCTGGCTCTAAAGAGAAGACAGGCTAGGTGCACACTGCCCACAAAATGAGTTGGAAACTTAGCTGCTCTTCCTAACCTCCTGCCAAATGTATGACCATATTAGAGACACATATTTCCCTCAGATTACACAGATCCACAAAGAATTCGAATAAAACAAATTCAAGTTTGATAAACTCCCATATCTATTGGGTGAAATACCACAGTGTGACATCACAGCAGCAAGATGTGTGACCTGTCGCCACAAGAAAAAAAAGAGTAAAAGGAAAAGGGCAACCAGATAAGAACAAACACCATTGTAAATACAACCCATATTTATGTTTATTTATTTTCCCTTTTGTACTTTAACTATTTGCACATAATTACAACAATGTATATTTTGTGAATTAAATATTTACTGTCAATTTTTGAGTGTTTCACTTTGGTTAATTATCCATTTCTCTAGCTTTATGTAAACATATGTTTCCTATGCCAATATAGCCCCTTTGAATTGAGAGAGAGAGAGAGAGAGAGCGAGAGAGAGAGCCATCCATTCTAGTCATCGTTCTGAAGAGGTTGACAGTCTGACACGTCTCACCCTCTATTCTCAAACCCACAACACTGGGGTCAGGAAGTTGATTTAGTTACTTCTCAAACCTACAACACTGGGGTCAGGAAGTTGATTTAGTTACTTCTTAAACCCACAACAGTGGGGTCAGGAAGTTGATTTAGTTACTTCTTAAACCCACAACAGTGGGGTCAGGAAGTTGATTTAGTTACTTCTCAAACCCACAACACTGGGGTCAGGAAGTTGATTTAGTTACTTCTCAAACCCACAACTGTGGGGTCAGGAAGTTGATTTAGTTACTTCTCAAACCCACAAGAACAGGGTCAGAAAGTTGATGTAGTTAATCACTTAAACTCTGCAGGCATGGCCTGTCTCACTCTACACGCCCACCAGTTTAACAGTAGAGGAGAGAGATGCAGAGCCTGGGTGAGACCTTGTCTTTCACCGCTACAGCAAGGCAACGAGAGGAAGAGTGGGTTGTTACATACATGTGAAATGAACACACACACATACACTGGTTCACACACACAGACCCTACGGTGTTGCAGTGTTAAACGGTCCTAAACGGTAAACAACAAAAATCTGTCACTGTCCCAATACTTTTGTAGCTCGTGTATATACTTTGTTGCATATGCATGGTTTTTAACATTTTTCTAATTATTGGTATGTTGACATTCTCTCACCTCAACCTCACCAATACAAAAGGACATATCTTTACAACATCTGAGAATTTAAGGCAATCTGCCAACAATTCTATTCTTATTTGAATTTGTGTATGTGTATTATTTGTGTATGTGTAAGTATGTATGTGTAATGTGTAAGTGTGTTTGTGCACATGTACATGCATGCGTCTATGCTTGTGTGTGTGTGTGTGTGTGTGTGTGTGTGTGTGTGTGTGTGTGTGTCTGTGTGTGTGTGTGTGTGTGTGTGGATGTCGGGTGGTGTGAGTGGTTTCCACAGGCCAGAGCAATGAGAGCACACGCCTAGAGGTTTAGCTTACAGAATGGGGGAAGGAGAAATCTGAAGAGAAAAGTTTCTTATTCTCTCTTTATCTCCACTTGATCTCTGCAGACCTCCATTTCAGATGCAAATGGGAAACGATCCAAGCGAGGTCAAACTTGTTCATCCTGTTTCTCACTCCGCTCCCAATGAATAAAGATACAGTTCAATCGATTGCCGCTCCAAACCTGCCCCAGGAAATGGTGATGGACGCACGAGTACAACAACACATGGGGCGGAGAGAGAGACGGATATAAAGATTGTCATTGGCATGGAGATTACTGCCTCGTTTAAGTGTGCCATCAACAACCAGACCCCAGCTGAGATGTTGAATGGCACACACAGTGTCAAATTGCTCCCAATTGAGATTGAGAGTAAACTTGTTTAATGGCTCAGGATTAAAAGCAGGATTCTAAGGGGAGTCAAAGCCAATCAGACATGTTGTTGGGTTTATAAGGTCATATAGAGGTCAAATTGGGGCTTTTCATGAGGTACAATGATGTATGCAAACATAAATTATAGCTGCAAGTTTGAATTTGTCCCTCAGACATTCAGCTAAAAATATTTTACCAGAATACATAAAACAGTGTAGCTATTCCCTCCGCAAGGCAATCAAACAAGCTAAGCATCAGTATAGAGACAAAGTAGAGTCGCAATTTAACGGCTCAGACATGAGAGGTATGTGGCAGGGTCTACAGTCAATCACGACTACAGAAAGAAAACCAGCCCTGTCGCGGACCCCAATGTCTTGCTCCCAGACAAACTAAACAACTTCTTTGCTCGCTTTGAGGACAATACAGTGCCACCGACATGGCCCGCTACCAGAACCTGCAGACTCTCCTTCACCGCAGCCAACGTGAGTAAAACATTTAAACGTGTTAACCCTCGCAAGACTGCCGGCACAGACGGCATCCCTATCCGTGTCCTCAGAGCATGCGCAGACCAGCTGGCTGGTGTGTTTACGGACATATTCAATCAATACCTATCCCAGTCTGCTGTTCATACATGCTTCAAGAGGGCCACCATTGTTCCTGTTCCCAAGAAAGCTAAGGTAACTGAGCTAAGTGACTATCGCCCAGTAGCACTCACTTCCGTCATCATGGAGTGCTTTGAGAGACTAGTCAACGATCATATCACCTCCACCCTACCTGACACCCTAGACCCACTCCAATTTGCTTACCGCCCCAATAGGTCCACAGACGACGCAATCGCAATCACACTGCACACTGCACACTGCCCTAACTCATCTGGACAAGAGGAATACCTATGTAAGAATGCTGTTCATCGACTACAGCTCAGCATTTAACACCATAGTACCCTCCAAACTCGTCATTAAGCTCGAGAACCTGGGCCTTGACCCCGCCCTGTGCAACTGGGTCCTGAACTTTCTGACGGGCCGTCCCCAGGCGGTGAGGGTAGAAAACAACATCTCCACCCCGCTGATCCTCAACACTGGGGCCCCACAAAGGTGCGTTCTCAGCCTTCTCCTGTACTCCCTGTTCACCCAAGACTGCGTGGCCATGCATGCCTCCAACTCAATCATCAAGTTTGCAGACGACACTACAGTGGTAGGCTTGCTTACCAACAACAACGAGACGGCCTACAGGGAGGGGGTGAGGGCAACTCGGAGTGTGGTGTCAGGAAAATAACCTCGCTCAACGTCAACAAAACAAAAGACATGATTGTGGACTTCAGGAAAAAGCAGAGGGAGCACCCCCCTACATCTACCCTACATTACTCATCTCATATGTGTATACTGTACTCTATACCATCTCCTGCATCTTGCCTATGCCGCACTGCCATCGCTCATCCATATGGTTTTATGTACATATTCTTATTCATTCCTTTACACTTGTGTGCAAAAGGTAGTTGTTGTGAAATTGTTACATTACTTGTTAGATATTACTGCATGGTCGGAACTAGAAGCACAAGCATTTCGCTACACTCACATTAACTGCTAACCATGTGTATGTGACCAATACAATTTGATTTGATTTGAAGATGGACCCTTTAAACCATGGTAATAGGACAGGCAAGTAACACTATTCATCTTGCTAAAGTATGGCCTCTCACCGCTGAAGTGACACCGCGGGTGTATGCTAGAAGATGGTGTGAAACTGAACATCCCATTTTATTTCAGATGTGTGACTTTCGTGGTAATGATTGGCAGCATCACCAATGAAGCAACACACAATGGTGACGGTCAGACTGCAGTATAGAATGGTGTCGGTCAGACTGCAGTAAAGAATGGTGTCAGTCAGACTGCAGTATAGCATGGTGTCTGTCAGACTGCAGTATAGAATGGTGTCGGTCAGACTGCAGTATAGAATGGTGTCGGTCAGACTGCAGTATAGCATGGTGTCAGTCAGACTGCAGTATAGCATGGTGTCAGTCAGACTGCAGTATAGAATGGTGTCGATCGGACTGCAGTATAGAATGGTGTCGATCGGACTGCAGTATAGAATGGTGTCGGTCAGACTGCAGTATAGAATGGTGTCAGTCAGACTGCAGTATAGAATGGTGTCGGTCAGACTGCAGTATAGAATGGTGTCAGTCAGACTGCAGTATAGAATGGTGTCAGTCAGACTGCAGTATAGAATGGTGTCTGTCAGACTGCAGTATAGAATGGTGTCGGTCAGACTGCAGTATAGAATGGTGTCGGTCAGACTGCAGTATAGCATGGTGTCTGTCAGACTGCAGTATAGAATGGTGTCAGTCAGACTGCAGTATAGAATGGTGTCGGTCAGACTGCAGTATAGCATGGTGTCAGTCAGACTGCAGTATAGCATGGTGTCTGTCAGACTGCAGTATAGAATGGTGTCTGTCAGACTGCAGTATAGAATGGTGTCGGTCAGACTGCAGTATAGAATGGTGTCTGTCAGACTGCAGTATAGCATGGTGTCAGTCAGACTGCAGTATAGAATGGTGTCGATCGGACTGCAGTATAGAATGGTGTCGATCGGACTGCAGTATAGAATGGTGTCGGTCAGACTGCAGTATAGAATGGTGTCAGTCAGACTGCAGTATAGAATGGTGTCAGTCAGACTGCAGTATAGAATGGTGTCTGTCAGACTGCAGTATAGAATGGTGTCGGTCAGACTGCAGTATAGAATGGTGTCGGTCAGACTGCAGTATAGAATGGTGTCGGTCAGACTGCAGTATAGAATGGTGTCGGTCAGACTGCAGTATAGCATGGTGTCTGTCAGACTGCAGTATAGCATGGTGTCAGTCAGACTGCAGTATAGAATGGTGTCGGTCAAACTGCAGTATAGAATGGTATCAGTCAGACTGCACTATAGAATGGTGTCCGTCAGACTACAGTATAGAATAGTGTCGATCAGACTGCAGTTTAGAATGGTGTCAGTCAGACTGCAGTGTAGAATGGTGTCGATCAGACTGCAGTATAGGTGTTGATCCGTTCTTTAGTTCCTCTGTTGTGAAGTAGAGGAGACAAACAGATCGGTGGAATTCTGAGAGCCCAATGACTATAGGTTATTTTACATCCTCCCCTGAACATTTAAAATGGAGGCTTTAGTGTCTGAGAGATCTTCAGCACAGTGGAGATGAACAGCTAATGGGCCTCTTGGCACACTGTTGCCTTAAGGTTGACAATACATGCTCTTATTTAATGTTTCGATTTTTTTATGCAGATTAACATTTCATTATAATGTCACGTAAAGTGAATAGATGTGGCCATTTTGTTGTGCTTGTGTATGCCTTCATGTCTGTTATATTCGCCAGGTACGTTTACACATACCCAGAATGTGCCTTAGTGAGAAGGTGACACAAGTCCACAGAGACATCATACAGAATATATAATATCAGAGCAGTAAACATAAAACATACAATTCTGGTGTAGAGGCTGATAACAGGGGGAATATATTATTTACAGAGGGGCTACATCTAAATGAGTAGGAGGGATGTTGCCATGGTGAAAATATACAGAGAATATACAGTTGAAGTCGGAAGTTTACATACTGTTAGAGCTGTCGCTCTCCTCATCCTCAGATGAGGTGAGGAGAGAAGGATCTTCGGACCAAAATGCGGAGTTAGGGAAATAAGCCATTTTTATTACACATACGACGTAGACTAAACAAAACAAAACACTTTCAAAACTACAAAATAAGAAAACGACGTACAACGGAACCTGAACATAAACTTACATGGACAAACGTAAACTTACGAACAGGAACGAACATCAAAACGAACGAACAGCCAAACAGCTCCATATGTGAAAAAACATAGACAACACGATAGACATCACAGGAGACAATCACCCACAAACACACAGTGATAATGCCCTACCTAAATATGACTCTTGATTAGAGGAAAATGCAAACCACCTGCCTCTAATCAAGAGCCATACCAGGCACACCGAAACCAACATAGAAACAGATAACATAGACTGCCCACCCAAAACACATGCCCTGACCATAAACACATAAAAAACAACATAAAACAGGTCAGGACTGTTACAGTACCCCCCCCTCAAGATGCGCACGCCGGGCGCACAAGCACAAAGTCCAGGGGAGGGTCCGGGTGGGCAGTTGACCACGGTGGTGGTTCCGGCTCAGGACGCTGTCCCCATACCACCATAGTCACTCCCCTCTTCTTTCTACCCCTTCTAATGACCACCCAAACATTAGCTTCCCCTAAATAAACAGCTAGCACCGGGACAAAGGGCAGCACCGGGACAAGGGGTAGCACCGGGACAAGGGGCAGCACCAGAACAAGGGGCAGCACCAGGATAAGGACCATCACTGAGACAAGGGGCAGCACCGGGACAAGGGGCAGCACCGGGACAAGGGGCAGCACCGGGACAAGGGGCAGCACCGGGACAAGGGGCAGCACCGGGACAAGGGGCAGCACCGGGACAAGGGGCAACACCGGGACAAGGGGCAGATCCCGGCTGAAGGACTCTGGCAGGTCCTGTTTGGACGGCTCTGGCAGGTCCATGCAGGCTGACGGCTCTCGACGCTCATGGCAGACTGACGGCTCTCTATGCTCATGGCAGGCTGACGGCTCTCGACGCTCATGGCAGGCTGACGGCTCTCGACGCTCATGGCAGGCTGACGGCTCTCGACGCTCATGGCAGACTGACGGCTCTTGACGCTCATGGCAGGCTGACGGCTCTCGACGCTCATGGCAGGCTGACGGCTCTCGACGCTCATGGCGCTCTGACGGCTCTGGCTGCTCATGGCTCTCTGACGGCTCTGGCTGCTCATGGCTCACTGACGGCTCTGGCTGCTCATGGCTCTCTGACGGCTCTGGCTGCTCATGGCTCTTTGACGGCTCTGGCTGCTCATGGCTCTCTGACGGCTCTGGCTGCTCATGGCTCTCTGACGGCTCTGGCTGCTCATGGCTCTCTGACGGCTCTGGCTGCTCATGGCTCGCTGGCGGCTCTGGCAGATCCTGTCTGGTTGGCGGCTCTGGCAGATCCTGTCTGGTTGGCGGCTCTGGCAGATCCTGTCTGGTTGGCGGCTCTGGCAGATCCTGTCTGGTTGGCGGCTCTGGCAGATCCTGTCTGGTTGGCGGCTCTGGCAGATCCTGTCTGGCTGACGGCTCTAGCGGCTCCTGTCTGGCTGACGGCTCTAGCGGCTCCTGTCTGGCGGATGGCTCTGTAGGCTCATGGCAGACGGGCGGCTTTGCAGGCTCATGGCAGACGGGCGGCTTTGCAGGCTCATGGCAGACGGATGGCTCAGACGGCGCTGGGGAGACGGATGGCTCAGATGGCGCTGGAGAGACGGATGGCTCAGATGGCGCTGGGGAGACGGATGGCTCAGATGGCGCTGGGGAGACGGATGGCTCAGATGGCGCTGGGGAGACAGATAGCTCTGTAGGGAGGAGAAGGAGAGACAGCCTGGTGCGTGGTCTAGGCACCGGCTGCGCTGGAGAGGAGGAAACAGCAGGAGAGAGAACCCGGAGAGACAGCCTGGTACGGGGGGCTGCCACCGGAGGACTGGTACATGGAGGTGGCACCGGATATACCGGACCGTGAAGGAGGACACGTGCTCTTGAGCACCGAGCCTCCCCAACCCTACCAGGTTGAATGAACCCCGTAGCCCTGCCAGTGCGGCGAGGTGGAATAGCCCGCACTGGGCTATGCAGGCGAACCGGGGACACCACCTGTAAGGCTGGTGCCATGTACACCGGCCCGAGGAGACGTACTGGAGACCAGCTACGTTGGGCCGGCTTCATGGCACCCGGCTCGATGCCCAACCTAGCCCTCCCAGTGCGGCAAGGTGGAATAGCCCGCACTGGGCTAAGCACGCGTACTGGGGACACCGTGCGCTTTACCGCATAACACGGTGTCTTACCAGTACGACGCCTTCTACCTCCACGGTAAGCACGGGGAGTTGGCTCGGGTATCCTACCCGGCTTTACCACACTCCTCGTGTGTCCCCCCCCAAGAAATTTTTGGGTCTTACTCACGGGCTCCCAACCGCGTCGTCGCGCTGCCTCCTCATACCAGCGCTCCTGGGCTGTGGCTGCCCTCTTCTCCTCCTTAGGACGGCGATATTCCCCTGGTTGAGCCCAAGGTCCTCTACCGTCCAATATCTCCTCCCAAGTCCAGAAATCCTTATTGCTCCGTCGAGCATTCCCATACCGCTTGGTCTCTGTATTTTGGTGGGTGATTCTGTAAGAGCTGTCGCTCTCCTCATCCTCAGATGAGGTGAGGAGAGAAGGATCTTCGGACCAAAATGCGGAGTTAGGGAAATAAGCCATTTTTATTACACATACGACGTAGACTAAACAAAACAAAACACTTTCAAAACTACAAAATAAGAAAACGACGTACAACGGAACCTGAACATAAACTTACATGGACAAACGTAAACTTACGAACAGGAACGAACATCAAAACGAACGAACAGCCAAACAGCTCCATATGTGAAAAAACATAGACAACACGATAGACATCACAGGAGACAATCACCCACAAACACACAGTGATAATGCCCTACCTAAATATGACTCTTGATTAGAGGAAAATGCAAACCACCTGCCTCTAATCAAGAGCCATACCAGGCACACCGAAACCAACATAGAAACAGATAACATAGACTGCCCACCCAAAACACATGCCCTGACCATAAACACATAAAAAACAACATAAAACAGGTCAGGACTGTTACACATACACCTTAGACAAATATATTTAAACTCAGTTTCACATTCCTGACATTTAATCCAAGTAAAAAAATCCCTGTTTTAGGTCAGTTAGGATCACCACTTCTATTTTAAGAATGTGAAATATCAGAATAATAGTAGAGAGAATTTATTTATTTCAGCATTTATTTATTTCATCACATTCCCAGTGGGCCAGAAGTTTACATACAGTCAATTGGTATTGGGTAGCATTGCCTTTAAATTGTTTACTTAGGTCAAACATTTCGGGTAGCCTTCCACAAGCTTCCCACAATAAGTTGGGTGAATTTTGGCCCATTCCTCCTGACAGAGCTGGTGTAACTGAGTCAGGTTTGTAGGCCTCCTTGCTCGCACATGCTTTTTCCGTTCTGCCCACAAACTTTCTATGGGATTGAGGTCAGGGCTTTGTGATGGCCACTCCAATACCTTGACTTTGTTGTCCTTAAGCAATTTTTCCACAACTTTGGAAGTATGCTTGGGGTCATTGTCCACTTGGAAGACTAATTTGCAACCAAGCTTTAACTTCCTGACTGATGTCTTGAGATGTTGCTTCAATATATCCACATAATTTTCCTACCTCATGATGCCATCTATTTTGTGAAGTGCACCAGTCCCTCCTGCATCAACGCACCCCCACAACATGATGCTGCCACCCCCGTGCTTCACGTTTAGGATGGTGTTCTTCAGCTTGCAAGCCCCTTTTTTCCTCCAAACATAACAATGGTCATTATGGCCAAACAGTTCTATTTTTGTTTCATCAGATCAGAAGACATTTCTCCAAAAAGTACAATCTTTATCCCCATGTGCAGTTGCAAACAGTAGTCTGGCTTTATTATGGCGGTTTTGGAGCAGTGGCTTCTCCCAGGCCGAGCGGCCTTTCAGGTTATGTCGATTTAGGACTTGTTTTACTGTGGATATAGATAATTTTGTTCCTGTTTCCACCAGCATCTTCATAAGGTCCTTTGCTGTTGTTCTGGGATTGATTTGCACTTTTTGCACCAAAGAACGTTCAGCTATAGGAGACAGAACACATCTCCTTCCTGAGCGGTATGATGGCTACGTGGTCTCATGGTGTTTATACTTGCATACTATTGTTTGTACAGCTGAACGTGGTACCTACAGGCGTTTGGAAATTGCTCCCAAGGATGAACCAGACTTGTGGAGGTCTACAATTTACATTCTGAGGTCTTGGCTGATTTCTTTAAAATTTCCCATGATATCATGCAATGAGGCACTGAGTTTGAAGGTAGACCTTGAAATACATTTACATTACATTTAAGCCATTTAGCAGACGCTCTTATCCAGAGCGACTTACATTTAACCTTTTTTTTTTTTTTTTAACTAGACAAGTCATTAAGAACAAACTCTTATTTTTCAATGACGGCCTAGGAACAGTGGGTTAACTGCCTTGTTCAGGGGCAGAACGACAGATTTGTACCTTGTCAGCTCGGGGATTTGAACTTGCAACCTTTCGGTTACTAGCCCAACGCTCTAACCACTAGGCTACCCTGCCGCCCAAATACAAGCCTCTAAAGCCATGACATCATTTTCTGGAATTTTCCAAGCTGTTTAAAACTTCTTATGGCTGCAATCCCGTTAACGGGATGATATGACAACAGCCAGTGAAAGTGCAGGGCGCCAAATTCAAACAACAGAAATCTCATAATTAAAATTCCTCAAACATACATGTATCTTATATCATTTTAAATGTAACCTTGTTGTTAATCCCACCGAAGTGTCCGATTTCAAATAGGCTTTACAGCGAAGCACCACAAACGATTATGTTAGGTCACCGCAAAATCACAGAAAAACACAGACATTTTTCCAGCCAAAGACAGGAGTCACAAAAAGCAGAAAGAGATAAAATGAATCACTAACCTTTGATGATCTTCATCAGATGACACTCATAGGACTTCATGTTACACAAACAAATGTTTTGTTCGATAAAGTTCATATTTATATCCAAAAACCTCAGTTTACATTGGCGCCATATTCAGAAATGCCTCCAAAATATCCGGAGAAATTGCAGAGTGCCACGTCAAATAACATAAATACTGATCATAAACTTTGATGAAAGATAAATGTTTTACATAGAATTAAAGATACACTTGTTCTTAATGCAATCTCTGTGTCAGATTTCAAAGAGCTTTACGGCAAAAGCACAATATTCAATAATCTGAGAACAGCGTCCAGCCACAAAAGGAAGCCATACAGTTACCCGCCAAATTGTGCAGTCAACAAAACTCAGAAATAGTATTATAAATCTTCACTTACCTTTGCTGATCTTCGTCGGAATGCACTCCCAGGACTCCCACTTCTACAAGAAATGTTTCTTTTGTTAGGGAATGTCCATCATTTATGTCCAAATAGCTATTTTTGTTAGCGTGTTTGGTAAACAAATCCAAAGTCAGGAGGTGCGTACACTAAAAGCAGATGAAATGTCAAAAAGTTCCGTAACAGTCAGTAGAAACATGTCAAAAGATGTATTGAATCAATCTTTAGAATTTTTTTAACATAATTCTTCAATAACGTTCCAACTGGAGAATTCCATTGCCTTCAGATGTGCGATGGAACAGAGCTCTCTCTCTCATGCAGACCTTACTCATTCCTGTCTCCTTCGGCCCCACTTCACAGTAGAGGCATCAGACAAGGTTCTACAGACTGTTGACATCTAGTGGAAGCCGTAGGACGTGCAAACAGATCCATATCCCACTGTGTATTCAATAGGGGCTGGGTTGAAAATCAACCAACCTCAGATTTCCCACTTCCTGTTTGGATTTCTTCTCAGGTTTTTGCCTGCCATATGAGTTATATTATACTCACAGACATCATTTAAACAGTTTTAGAAACTTCAGAGTGTTTTCTATCCAATACTAATATTAATATGCATATATTAGCAACTGGGACTGAGGAGCAGGCAGTTTACTATGGGCACCTCTGGGCACCTTTCATCCAAGCTACTCAATACTGCCCCTGCAGCCATAAGAAGTTAAAGGCACAGTCTACTTAGTGTATGTAAACTTATGACCCACTGGAATTGTGATACAGTGAGTTAAAAGTGAAAAAAATCTGTCTGTTAACTTCTCTAAGATAGGGGGCAGCATTTTCACTTTTGGATAAATAGCGTGCCCAATTTCAACTTCCTTCTACTCATCCCCAGAATATAAGATATGCATATTATTAATAGATTTCGATAGAAAACACTGAAGTTTCTAAAACTGTTTGAATCATGTCTGTGAGTATAACAGAACTTATGTAGCAGGCAAAACCCTGAGGACAAACCATTCAAAATAAAAAAAATTGCGGTCACTGTCTGCTCAATGACTTTTTCATTGGGATTCTAGATTTCTAAGTGACTTGTTTGCAGTTCCTACCACTTCCACTGGATGTCACCAGTCTTTGGAAATTGGTTGAGGTTATTCCTTTGTGTAATGAAGAAGTACAGCCATCTTGAATGAGTGTCACTTGAAGTGTACTTTTTGAGAGAGGCGCATGACTCGAAAAGTAGCGTCAGTTTGTTGTCTTCCTGTATTGAACACAGATAGTCCCGTCTTCAATTTGATAGATTATTAACGTTTAAAAATACCTATAGTTGTATTACAAAAGTAGTTTGAAATGTTTTGGCAAAGTTTACACGTAACTATTGAGATATTTTGTAGTGACGTTGCGCAAATTGTAAGCTGTTTTTTTTTAATCAAACACACCAAATAAATAGACATTTTGGATATAAATGGATGGAATTAATTGAACAAAATGACCATTTGTGATGTTTATGGGACATATTGGAGTGCCAACAAAAGAAGCTCGTCAAAGGTAAGGCATGATTTATATTTTATTTCTGCATTTTGTGTTGTGCCTGCAGGGTTGAAATATGCTACACTCTCTTTGTTTACTGTTGTGCTGTCATCAGATAATAGCATCTTATGCTTTCGCCGAAAAGCCTTTTTGAAATCTGACATGTTGGCTGGATTCACAACGAGTGTAGCCTTAATTTGGTATCTTACATGTGTGATTTAATGAAAGTTTGATTTTTATAGTAATATATTTGAATTTGGCGCACTACATTTTTCTGGATTTTGGCCAAGTGGGACTCTACCTATCCTAGAGAGGGTTTAACAATGGTTGGAAAAATGACTTGTGTCATGCACAAAGTAGATGTCCTAACCGAAGAAATTTATGGATTGGTTGAAAATTGGTTGAAAAACGAGTTTTAATGACTCCAACCCTAAGTGTATGTAAACTTCCGACTTCAACTGTATTTGGATTTATTCTGGATCCCCATTAGTTCCTACCAAGGCAGCAGCTACTCTCCCTGGGGTCAGCAACATTAAGACAGTTATATGTGACCCGTTTCAGGAAATTAGGCCTATGTCGTGGGTCACTACTTCACAGGAGAGCTGTTTGAACGTAAACTTTAAAAAATAATAGAAATTGTTTTTTGAGCAGAAATGTCACGTTCTGACCTTTATTTTCCTTTGTTTTGTCTTTATTTAGTATGGTCAGGGCGTGAGTTGGGGTGGGCAGTCTATGTGTGTTTATCTATGTTGGGGTTTTGAGTTCGGCCTGGTATGGTTCTCAATCAGAGGCAGCTGCCAATCGTTGTCCCTGTTTGAGAATCATACTTAGGTAGCCTGGGTTTCACTTTTGGTTTGTGGGTGTTTGTTTCCGTGTTAGTGTTTGTTGCCACACGGTACTGTTTCGGTTTCGTTTGTTTCACTTTTATTGTTTTTGTATTTTGTAGTGTTCAGTTTATGTCTTTAAATAAACATTATGGACACTTACCACGCTGCACATTGGTCCTCCGATCCTTCTCGCTTTTCCTCGTCAGAAGAGGAGGACGACAGCCGTTACAAGAAATGCCTTCTGAAACATGTGAACTTTCATGTGCCTTAATAACAAACTTGTATGCCATCTGGTTAAGCCACAGAAATAGGCAGCAACCTTCCCGCTAGCTATGACTTGCTGAGATAATGAGTGGGCTGGACATGCCGAGAGATGAGTTTGTATTGGTCTGCCATACTGCACGCTTCTGTTTATTTGACCTGGTAAATAGATAATCCTGCCTTGGTCTGCCATACTGCACGCTTCTGTTTATTTGACCTGGTCAATAGATAATCCTGTCTAACACAAGCTTTTTTTTTTTTTAACTATTGCGTATTAAAACAACAAAATACTCCACTATGCAAGCATCCATTTCAATAGAACTTCACTGCAATAACTGTTTCAGAGCACTCAGAGCCAGAATAACAGTTGAATTTACGAAAGCGCAACACCGGTTGAATATGGCCAAAAAAACGTAATTCAATTGTTGCCAGGAGCACAGTTGCAGTCACCAACGCGCTGGATAACATAAAAAAAACAGCCTAACCAGCTCTGCTAAGACGGTGAAATGGTCAGAGTTTGGGTGGGGGCTAAAGCTTAAGATAATTCTTATGGCATTGCACATGGTCAGTGTGAACCAGAGTGACTTGACACAACAATGGGTCAAGCAGCACCAATGGGCCTGTACAAGCACCACCTGTACTGGACACAACTAGACAAACGTATCTTTTTGAGAAGATCAGGGGGTTTTGCAACAAAGAGGCAATGGACATCACATGCCCTGCACCAAAGTCAAGGGCAGAACAGAAACAGGCTCTCCGAATATAGATTCCCTTGTTCATGCGTGGTTCGGACGGACCAATCATCAGCACTATTTGCAGTCCTTCTATTCAAATAATTATCTCCTGACACACGTAATACATTGCTGCTACTATTAATGTATTTTTTAAGCCGCTGCTCAGCCACTTTACCTCTGATTGTATGCATATAACTACCTCATCTATTTCTGATATTGTTATTGATTTTGTTCTTGTACATACAATATATTATTTTATTTATGTTGACACTATATATTTCTGATATTGCTACTATGCAAGTAACCATTTGGCTGTACCGTTTACACCTACTGTAGAGACCCATCCACTTAGCTGGATGTGGCTGGGGGGAAATAGCATTTCTTTCACATGACCCATCAATTTAGACAAGTGTGTCTGGGTAAGCGTCATCTAATATTCATAAAATATTTTTATCTGGACACTTTCTGTTTACCTGGATTTTTTCCTTAATGTTGCTACTACTTTTACCACTTTTAGTCTTAATCTTTACTACACTATTCACTGTTTTGCACATGACCTCACATGTGAATCCTTAAAGAGATGGGTGGGGCTGACTTAAGAGGATGTGAACAATGTTGAATAGGTGTAGACAAAGTAGAGCTCTCCACTAGGTACCAAAATATTCAAAGGCCATTTTCTCAAAAGTGAGTTTATAAGTTTGTCAACTTTCAAAGCAGAATTAATTTCCCATTGTTCCGCAAAAATGCATTGTACCATTTTGTACCTCTGAGTCTCTACTTTTATCCAATGTAAAAAAAAAACAAATTCAAATTCTGCTACATAAGACAAATTTGAGCCGGTCGGTCCCATATACAGTTTAAGATATTACATTTCATAACACTTTACCCAATATATTCAGTGTGTTCCCTTAGGCCACTACTCCACCATCACATATTTAGGGAAAGTGAAAGGAGGATTCCTAGTCAGTTGTACAATACATTCAACTGAAATGTGTCTTCTACATTTAACCCAACAGCTCTGAATCTGAGAGGTGCAGAGGGCATCCTTAATCGAAGTCCACGGCACCCAGGGAACAGTGGGTTAACTGCCTTGCTCAGAGGCAGAACAACAGATTTTTACCTTGTCAGCTCGGGGATTCGATCCTGCAACCTTTTGGTTACTGGCCCAACGCTCCTCCCCAACAGACTACCTAAGAAATACAACATCATTGTGTACGTGCGTGTAGAGTGCGTGTCTATATTCAGTACATATACAGTGTGCTGAAGTACATATTGAAAATGCAGTACAGTGTAGATTAGAATGTTGAGTTCATTGATGACAAGGTGCAGTAATGCAAAGTCACTCAACCCTTACGAGCCCATTGACCGGTTGATGAGGGCCACTCCATCCCTACAAACCCATTGGCCGGTTGATGAGGGCCACTCAATCCCTACAAGCCCATTGGTCGGTTGATGAGGGCCACTCAATCCCTACAAGCCCATTGGCCGGTTGATGAGCACCACTCAATCCCTACAAGCACATTGGCCGGTTGATGAGCACCACTCAATTCCTATGAGCCCATTGGCCGGTTGATGAGGGCCACTCAATTCCTATGAGCCCATTGGCCGGTTGATAAGCGCCACTCAATTCCTAGGAGCCTGTTGGCCGGTTGATGAGGGCCACTCAATCCATACAAGCCCTTTGGCCAGTTGATGAGGAACACAGCATGGTGGGGGGAGGGGAGAAACGAATCAAGTGATGGGTGGTTTGATCACAATTAACCTAAACCGTCTGCCAGACCGGAGTCTTTGAAATATCAAGTGTCCAGACGGAGTGGGCAGGGTCGGCGATGATCTTACTTGCACGTTTCCTTGTGCTGGAGGCGTAAGGGTCCTAATTGGAGGGCAGGTGACAATCGATGCCATTCTCCACAGGCCGGACGATGCGCTGCAGTTTGTCCTTGCAGTGGGCAGACGAAGACCCACACCAGACGGTGATAAAATAGGTGAGGATGGATTTAACGATGGGCATGTAGAACCGAACCTGAATGGACCAAGAGAGTTTGAGTTTCCTCTGCTGTCGCAGATAGTGCATCCTCTGTCGAGACTTTTTGGTCACCACGGTGATGTTGTCCTCCCACGGTGATGTTGTCCTCCCACGGTGATGTTGTTCTCCAGCGGTGATGTTGTCCTCCCGCTGTGATGTTGTCCTCCCGCTGTGATGTTGTCCTCCCGCGGTGATGTTTTCCTCCCGCTGTGATGTTGTCCTCCCACGGTGATGTTGTCCTCCAGCGGTGATGTTTTCCTCCAGCGGTGATGTTTTCCTCCCGCTGTGATGTTGTCCTCCCGCTGTGATGTTGTCCTCCCGCGGTGATGTTGTCCTCCAGCGGTGATGTTTTCCTCCCGCTGTGATGTTGTCCTCCCGCTGTGATGTTGTCCTCCAGCGGTGATGTTTTCCTCCCGCTGTGATGTTGTCCTCCCACTGTGATGTTGTGCTCCCGCAGATAATGGTCCACAGGAATTTGAAAGATACAGCTGTGCTGACAGGGTGAGCCATCAATCTTGAAGGATAGAGATGGTGGTGGTCATTACTGTAGTCAACCACCATCTCCACGGTTTTGACTGTGTTGAGCTCCAGGTTGTTGTGACTGCACCAGTCCACCAGGCGGTCACCATCTCCACGGTTTTGACTGTGTTGAGCTCTAGGTTGTCGTGACTGCAGCAGTCCACCAGGCGGTCAACCTCTCCACGGTTTTGACTGTGTTGAGCTCCAGGTTGTTGTGACTGCACCAGTCCACCAGGCGGTCACCATCTCCACGGTTTTGACTGTGTTGAGCTCCAGGTTGTTGTGACTGCACCAGTCCACCAGGCGGTCACCATCTCCACGGTTTTGACTGTGTTGAGCTCCAGGTTGTTGTGACTGCACCAGTCCACCAGGCGGTCACCATCTCCACGGTTTTGACTGTGTTGAGCTCCAGGTTGTTGTGACTGCACCAGTCCACCAGGCGGTCAACCTCTCCACGGTTTTGACTGTGTTGAGCTCCAGGTTGTTGTGACTGCACCAGTCCACCAGGCGGTTACCATCTCCACGGTTTTGACTGTGTTGAGCTCCAGGTTGTTGTGACTGCACCAGTCCACCAGGCGGTTACCATCTCCACGGTTTTGACTGTGTTGAGCTCCAGGTTGTTGTGACTGCAGCAGTCCACCAGGCGGTTACCATCTCCACGGTTTTGACTGTGTTGAGCTCCAGGTTGTTGTGACTGCACCAGTCCACCAGGCGGTCACCATCTCCACGGTTTTGACTGTGTTGAGCTCCAGGTTGTTGTGACTGCACCAGTCCACCAGGCGGTCAACCTTTCCACCGCACATGGACCAGGGTGGTGTCATCAGAAAACTTGAGTAGTTTGACAGACGGATGGTTGGAGGTACAGTCATTGGTGCAGAGGGGAGAAAACCAGCCTTGCTGAGAGTGGCCATTTCAATGGGCCTTATTATCTCAATGCTCATTAGCCAACCACGATTCATTTCATAATCCACATCCCTTTTCCTCTTCCGATATTGTCGATGGTACTTATCCTTTCTGATTGTGGAAATGCATATCATTCTCCCCCTTAATTAACATAGCTCATACATGAATAAAGAGAATGCAAAGTGCAACAAAAGCATTGTGCAAAGTCAACAAACCATGATGCATTGACATTTCTGACCAAACAGCCATTAAGCAGAAGGTTGCTAACTATTATTCGTTCAATGTGACTGTCAAAGAGCTTTTCATTAGCCCCAAACAGTACAGTTGGTGAATTTTCTTTGAGGTGTACAATCGGTGAGCAATGAGCATGAACGTCTCCTGACACTGATTGAAATTGGAAACAGAATTGGAATCAGTATCCGGATACATATATTATTCTGTTGTAATGTCATATTCCCCAACCTCCTTTGTCCAGGGTCATATTTGAAGACATATTGTATACCATAGTGTCTGTATTAATACATTTCTGGTCTGTCTATTTGACAACGAGACATGATAACATTTAGTTCAAACACCTCCATTGCTGTGGATTACAGCGGACTATTATGCTGAAATGTGTTTGCTGACCTCCTCCTCCTTCCTTCCTCCCTCCATCCATTCTTCCATCAAAATGTTTGCTCTTCCCACTGTCTCTCTAGCCTTCTCTCAAAATTTGCTCTCCTCCTCCATTCTTTCATTGGTCCTCGATATGTTGCTAGCTTTGTGTCTCCCGCATTTCTCCTCCAACCCCTTCTCAATCGTTACTCTCCCATATGTTATCTCTCTCCTCCATCTCTTTCCTCTCCTCATGTTTGCTCTCCTTCTCCCGCTCTTCCACACTTTTCACAATTCACTAATTCCCCCCCTCTTCTCATCATCTTTCTAATCTCAGCATGGCTACTCCTCCTCTTAGATCCCTCCCTCCCTCTCTCCCTCCCTCCCTCCCTCCCTCTGTCCGCTCCTCTCCTAATCTTGATCAGCCTCAGTAAGCATCAGTGGAGTAAAATGTCCTGGGGACACAAGATGATAGGAACCATTCAGTCTGTGTTCGAACATTCCGATAGCTGGACACCATATTGAACGAACATACAGATAGCTGGACACCATTCTGAACAAACATTCAGATAGCTGGACACCATTCTGAACAAACATTCAGATAGCTGGACACCATTCTGAACAAACATTCAGATAACTGGACACCATTCTGAACAAACATTCAGATAGCTGGACACTATTCTGAACAAACATTCAGATAGCTGGACACCATTCTGAACAAACATTCAGATAGCTGGACACCATTCTGAACAAACATTCAGAAAGCTGGACACCATTCAGAACAAACATTCAGAAAGCTGGACAACATTCTGAACAAACATTCAGATAGCTGGACACCATTCTGAACAAACATTCAGAAAGCTGGACACCATTCTGAACAAACATTCAGATAGCTGGACACCATTCTGAACGAACATTCAGATAGCTGGACACCATTCCGAACGAACATTCAGATAGCTGGACACCATTCCGAACGAACATTCAGATAGCTGGACACTATTCTGAACAAACATTCAGATAGCTGGACACCATTCCGAACGAACATTCAGATAGCTGGACACCATTCCGAACAAACATTCAGAAAGCTGGACACCATTCCGAACAAACATTCAGATAGCTGGACACCATTCTGAACAAACATTCAGATAGCTGGACACCATTCTGAACAAACATTCAGATAGCTGGACACCATTCTGAACAAACATTCAGATAGCTGGACACCATTCTGAACAAACATTCAGAAAGCTGGACACCATTCTGAACAAACATTCAGATAGCTGGACACTATTCTGAACAAACATTCAGATAGCTGGACACCATTTTGAACTAACATTCAGATAGCTGGACACCATTCTGAACAAACATTCAGATAGCTGGACACTATTCTGAACAAACATTCAGATAGCTGGACACCATTCTGAACAAACATTCAGATAGCTGGACACCATTCTGAACAAACATTCAGATAGCTGGACACCATTCTGAACAAACATTCAGATAGCTGGACACCATTCCGAATGAACATTCAGATAACTGGACACCATTCCGAACGAACATTCAGATAGCTGGACACCATTCCGAACAAACATTCAGAAAGCTGGACACCATTCCGAACAAAAATTCAGAAAGCTGGACACCATTCCGAACAAACATTCAGATAGCTGGACACCATTCTGAACAAACATTCCGTCCCATTCATTACATGGAGAGTGGGACTCCACAAATCGTACACGTGGCTGAATGGGTCCCCTATGAATGGTTGCTATGGACCTACACAGAGTTTCCTACACAGAGACACAGAACAGTGTTATTATTAGGGATGTGGACCAGTGACACATTTAAAACTACAGGTCAAAAATATGGCTGTTGGGTTGCTGGGTCCAAAATGACTTCAATTGGTGTCCAGCTGTTGAAAAGGAACAAGTAAAAGATAATTTATGGACAGCTATAAATATAATATTGATGAGGGAACAGTACATACCTGGGGCCTCATTCATAAAAATGTTCTTAGATTTATACTTGAACTTAGTGGTAAGATCATTTCTGACGGTGTGCTTACGTTGGATTCATAAAAGATGCTGAGCATAAGAAATCCTAGCTTACGCAGGTTCTAAGAAGCCCATTTGTAATTTACGCACCTGTGATCTATAAATCTCTAATTAACTTAAAATTGACGGCACTTGAACGTGCCTTACAATCAGCGATTTTGCCTTATAGAATGCTAGCACAAATGAGGGTTTAATCAGGAATAGCCATGGACCAAAAGAGAAAAGCAAACTTTTTGGAAGACGAGATCACGGCGATGGTATAGGAGATTGAAGACAAGCAACACGTATTATTCGGGTTGACAAACAAAGTCAAACAGGTAGCTTGGTAGTGTGTCGCCGCTGCAGTGAACGAGGTGGGACAGCAAGACAGAACTGTGGCTGATGTGAATAAGAAATGGTCTGACCTTTTAAACTGCAAGGGAAAAAAGAATATCCATACATAACCGTAGCACTAAGGTAACGGGAGGGGGGCCTGGCATGCCGGAGCTCTCCCAAATGGACCAACGCATCGGGGCAATCATCGGGGAGGCGCATACACTGGCACATGCTCCGATGGCGACAGTAGATGCTTAAAAAATGGTGAGTTTCTTCTATTTGGCTTTTTTGCTTATACACTGCTCAAAAAAATAACGGGAACACTTAAATAACACAATGTAACTCCAAGTCAATCACACTTCTGTGAAATAAAACTGTCCACTTAGGAAACAACACTGATTGACAATAAATTTCACATGATGTTGTGCAAATGGAATTGACAAAAGGTGGAAATTATAGGCAATTAGCAAGACACCCCCCAAAACAGGAGTGATTCTGCAGGTGGTGACACAGACCACTTCTCAGTTCCTATGCTTCCTGGCTGATGTTTTGGTCACTTTTGAATGCTGGCGGTGCTCTCACTCTAGTGGTAGCATGAGACGGAGTCTACAACCCACACAAGTGGCTCAGGTAGTGCAGTTCATCCAGGATGGCACATCAATGCGAACTGTGGCAAAAAGGTTTGCTGTGTCTGTCAGCGTAGTGTCCAGAGCATGCAGGCGCTACCAGGAGACAGGCCAGTACATCAGGAGACGTGGAGGAGGCCGTAGGAGGGCAACAACCCAGCAGCAGGACCGCTACCTCCGCCTTTGTGCAAGGAGGTGCACTGCCAGAGCCCTGCAAAATGACCTCCAGCAGGCCACAAATGTGCATGTGTCTGCTCAAACGGTCAGAAACAGACTCCATGAGGGTGGTATGAGGGCCCGACGTCCACAGTTGGGGGTTGTGCTTACAGCCCAACACCGTGCAGGACGTTTGGCATTTGCCAGAGAACACCAATATTGGCAAATTCGCCACTGGCGCCCTGTGCTCTTCACAGATGAAAGCAGGTTCACACTGAGCACATGAGCACATGTGACAGACGTGACAGAGTCTGGAGACGCCGTGGAGAACGTTCTGCTGCCTGCAGCATCCTCCAGCATGACCGGTTTGGCGATGGGTCAGTCATGGTAGCGGCAGGGTATCCTAGTGGTTAGAGCGTTGGACTAGTAACCGGAAGGTTGCAAGTTCAAATCCCCGAGCTGACAAGGTACAAATCTGTCGTTCTGCCCCTGAACAGGCAGTTAACCCACTGTTCCTAGGCCGTCATTGAAAATAAGAATTTGTTCTTAACTGACTTGCCTAGTTAAATAAAGGTAAAAAAATAAAAAAATATAAAAAATGGTGTGGGGTGGCATTTCTTTGTGGGGCCGCACAGCCCTCCATGTGCTCGCCAGAGGTAGCCTGACTGCCATTAGGTACCGAGATGAGATCCTCAGACCCCTTGTGAGACCATATGCTGACACATGCACATTTGTGGCCTGCTGGAGGGCTCTGGCAGTGCAGGGCTCTGGCAGTGCACCTCCTTGCACTAAGGCAGAGGTACCGGTCCTGCTGCTGAGTTGTTGCCCTCCTACGGCCTCCTCCACGTCTCCTGATGTACTGGCCTGTCTCCTGGTAGGGCCTCCATGCTCTGGACACTACGCTGACAGACACAGCAAACCTTTTTGCCACAGTTCGCATTGATGTGCCATCCTGGATGAACTGCACTACCTGAGCCACTTGTGTGGGTTGTAGACTCCGTCTCATGCTACCACTAGAGTGAGAGCACCACCAGCATTCAAAAGTTACCAAAACATCAGCCAGGAAGCATAGGAACTGAGAAGTGGTCTGTGGTCACCACCTGCAGAATCACTCCTGTTTTGGGGGGTGTCTTGCTAATTGCCTATAATTTCCAATTTTTGTCTATTCCATTTGCACAACAGCATGTGAAATTTATTGTCAATCAGTGTTGCTTCCTAAGTGGACAGTTTGATTTCACAGAAGTGTGATTGACTTGGAGTTACATTGTGTTGTTTAAGTGTTCCCTTTATTTTTTTGAGCAGTGTATATATTTTTTTCATATGGTTTAATCCCAACTTTTACATTGTTTAGCAGTAACTTCGGGAAACGGTGAAGTCAGTCGCACGAAACCCCTGCGGCTGCATCACTGCATCACGGTAAGTAATTAAGAGAATGTGAAATTTGGTTGTCAGTAACTTCATATACAAGACATGCACTGATGTATTTTATTTTTCACTTAGAAATGGGGGAAGCTGTGTTACAGCCCGTGCACCAGGTGAGGGTGCCCCCCTCCACTAGGGGAAGCTGTGTTACAGCCCGTGCGCCAGGTGAGGGTGCCCCCTCCACCAAGGGAAGCTGTGTTACAGCCCGTGCACCAGGTGAGGGTGCCCCCCTCCACTAGGGGAAGCTGTGTTACAGCCCGTGCACCAGGTGAGGGTGCCCCCCTCCACCAAGGGAAGCTGTGTTGCAGCCCGTGCACCAGGTGAGGGTGCCCCCCTCCACTAGGGGAAGCTGTGTTACAGCCCGTGCGCCAGGTGAGGGTGCCCCCTC
The DNA here is from genome assembly GCF_029448725.1 of Salvelinus fontinalis. Classification (NCBI taxonomy): domain Eukaryota; kingdom Metazoa; phylum Chordata; class Actinopteri; order Salmoniformes; family Salmonidae; genus Salvelinus; species Salvelinus fontinalis. The sequence goes on from NC_074696.1 coordinate 15,089,030, forward strand.
CACTAGGGGAAGCTGTGTTACAGCCCGTGCGCCAGGTGAGGGTGCCCCCCTCCACTAGGGGAAGCTGTGTTACAGCCCGTGCACCAGGTGAGGGTGCCCCCTCCACCAAGGGAAGCTGTGTTACAGCCCGTGCACCAGGTGAGGGTGCCCCCTCCACCAAGGGAAGCTGTGTTGCAGCCCGTGCGCCAGGTGAGGGTGCCCCCTCCCACCAAGGGAAGCTGTGTTACAGCCCATGCGTCAGGTGAGGGTGCCCCCCTCCACCAAGGGAAGCTGTGTTGCAGCCCGTGCGCCAGGTGAGGGTGCCCCCTCCACTAGGGGAAGCTGTGTTACAGCCTGTGCACCAGGTGAGGGTGCCCCCTCCACCAAGGGAAGCTGTGTTACAGCCCGTGCGCCAGGTGAGGGTGCCCCCTCCCACCAAGGGAAGCTGTGTTACAGCCCGTGCGCCAGGTGAGGGTGCCCCCTCCACTAGGGGAAGCTGTGTTGTAGCCCGTGCGCCAGGTGAGGGTGCCCCCTCCACTAGGGGAAGCTGTGTTGTAGCCCGTGCACCAGGTGAGGGTGCCCCCTCCACTAGGGGAAGCTGTGTAGCAGCCCGTGCGCCAGGTGAGGGTGCCCCCTCCACCAAGGGAAGCTGTGTAGCAGCCCGTGCGCCAGGTGAGGGTGCCCCCTCCCACCAAGGGAAGCTGCGTTACAGCCCGTGCGCCAGGTGAGGGTGCCCCCTCCACCAAGGGAAGCTGTGTAGCAGCCCGTGTGCCAGGTGAGGGTGCCCCCTCCACTAGGGGAAGCTGTGTAGCAGCCCGTGCACCAGGTGAGGGTCCCCCTCCACTAGGGGAAGCTGTGTTACAGCCCGTGCCCCCTCCACCCAGGGATAAAGTGCGTGAGGCTCCCAAAGCAGCAGGTGCCAGGAGTGAGGGGTTAGGTTTGTCCACAGGTGTCGAGGGTCCATCCACGTTTGCGTCCACGTCTACAGTTTGCGTGTTGACCGCCTCAGTCCTGCAAACCCAGAACGAGTTGAACATATTGGTTGGGCAGATTGTGACTGAACTCAGAACAATACGCAGGGTTTTGAATCATTTACAAAACGCAATTGTTGAACGTTTTCCACAACATGAATAAAAAACAAATGCTTTGTATATTATCTGTCATTCTGTTTCTTACCACCAAACTCTGTATGAGCTGCCGCCTCCTTCTCACTGCATCAGCCGGGGCAGGTGCTCCATTGGGTGGTGGGTTAGGAGGCTCTTGGCAGTCCATTCTAATCTCCACATCCATTTCAATACCATACCTCAGTGCTATGTTGTGGAGCAGACCACATGCCAGTGTCCCATACCAGACCACGTGTCAAATTTGATTGGGGAGGTTCTTAAAACAGGCCAACATTTTATATTTCGGTTTGAAATTGCACACTCCAATGTTCTTGTCAAACAAAGTTGCACTATGATAGGAAATGATAGGAGTCAGGTGATTCCGGAGTGGCAGGTGTAACAGTATAACTTTAAACCGTCCCCTCGCCCCGACCCGGGCGCGAACCAGGGACCCTCTGCACACATCGACAACAGTCACCCACGAAGCAGCGTTACCCATCGCTCCACAAAAGCCACGGCCCTTGCAAAGCAAGGGGCAACACTACTTAAGTCTCAGAGCAAGTGACGTAACTGATTGAAATGCTACTAGCGCGTACCCGCTAACTAGCTAGCCATTTCACATCCGTTACACTCACCCCCCTTTCAACCTCCTCCTTTTTCCGCAGCAACCAATGATCCGGGTCACGGCACCAATGTAACAGTATAACTTTAAACCGTCCCCTCGCCCCGACCCGGGCGCGAACCAGGGACCCTCTGCACACATCGACAACAGTCACCCACGAAGCAGCGTTACCCATCGCTCCACAAAAGCCACGGCCCTTGCAAAGCAAGGGGCAACACTACTTAAGTCTCAGAGCAAGTGACGTAACTGATTGAAATGCTACTAGCGCGTACCCGCTAACTAGCTAGCCATTTCACATCCGTTACACAGGGTAGCCTAGTGGTTAGAGTGTTGCAACCACAAGGTTGCAAGTTCAAATCCCTGAGCTGACAAATCTGTCGTTCTGCCCCTAAACAAAGCAGTTAACCCACTGTTCCTAGGCCTTCATTGAAAATAAGAATTTGTTCTTAACTGACTTGCCTAGTAAAATAAAGGTCAAATTAAACATTTCATTCATTTACACTAGCATTGCTACATAATGAACAAGCTTCAAGGGGACATCTCAGTAACCATAGAGCCAAATTAAAAACTGTTTTCAGCTATTTGGCCAGAACCTTTTGGTGTACAAACAATAATATGTTGCTTTAAGTTGACCCATTTTAAAACAAATTTTAAGTTTTGTATTTTAAAGTGACCTTCTCTGGCTTGTAGAGGAGTTTTCCACCTGATGCATCAAGGCAATGCCACCTGCTCCTCAGCAGTCCGATGGTGCGCCCCACAACCGCCATTGTTCTGCCGTGCGCCAAATTGTAGCGCGTTTCCTCTGCTGTTCAGGGATCGGCAAATGGAGTAAGAAGCCACATTTTCAGTGGATAACCTAATGGTCACCTAATAGGTTTAAACCGTTTTGTTACATTATTTTGCACGGTTAATAGGCTAAAATACAATGGAATAAAAAAGAACTCACAGAGAAGCCACCCATCTCCACTCTCACCAGCTTCTAGACGCAGGCCTACTCTGCTGTGGCGCAGAATGAATGAGTCGTGCGTAGACCCTGGCCACTTGGAGCAATACATTGAGTACTTGCATACGTGCATCGTAGATGATCTGAACATTCAATGAACTGAAATTCTTCGTGTTAACATATACATGTTCATCTACAGACGGTGCGCGTTTGGCAATATGTGTGCAGTCAACTGCACCTATGACCCCAGGGAAATTAAATGAGCGGACAAACTCGCCTTTGACGCCTGTTCATTGGCTGTACATGGGAAACTAATGTATCTCTTGGACAATATGTGTAGAATCGCCTCAATCACTTGTGGCAGGATACGGCTGAATGATGGCTGTGATATACCCGACCTGTCACCCATTTCCCTCTGGAATGCCCCAGTAGCGAGGAATCCCAGAGTGGACAGTACTCGGACAGATACGGGAATGGCATGATTGCAGCATGTCTTCCTTTCCAGATTAGGGGCTAAATCAGCTCACAAATATAACAGAACATTTTTTTGGGGAGATGATAGCGATTTATAAGCCATGGATCATCATGCGCAAAAAAAGTAATTCCGGTCACTGAAAACTCTTTCCCTTCTAAAAGCACGGTGTTCAATGTCTTCCAATAACACAAGAACAGCCATGGGTACTTTATTCTAATTTGACACACTATTTATAGAACATCGCATCCTGTTTCAAATTCAAAACACCATGCTTTTGGCAAAGAATTCCTCACACCTTTAATTGATCATTCCTAACAAATTGTTCATAAAGCTAATACAAAGTTCACAACAGGCTTGGACGCATATGCGTCCCAAACTGCAATGCCCCTACATTACCAGCAGGAAAATCACTTACTGCAAAGACTTCGCGTAGAGATAAGATAATTTCCACGTCAAAGTAAGGTTTTTTAAATAACTACTTATATGTGGTTTTCTGCGTAAATCATACTTAAGATCAACGGTGATCATGAATCAGTTTTATAAATGAGGCCACAAGTCATTGATTAGTTAAGGATGTCGTGGAATGTCTGTATGGTTACATGGTGAATGGTGAAGAGTGCAACAAAATAGCAGCTGTAACATCAAGAAAGGGGTTTGAATCAGCAGGAATGGTTTTCTTATATTGTCGACTACATCAAGCCCAAAGAGTGCAGCTATGTACAATACAATATGATGCAATATGGTACAATACGATACCTCATTGATCCCCGAAGGGGAAAATTGATTATACCAGCAGAGAAATTACAATTACAATTCCAATACATCACATCGACAAAACAGTTAATGACATTCTGTCAAAAATGTATAGAACAAATGTTAACCTAATAGTTTACAGTGACTAAATATATTCCACTAGAAAACATGAAAGATGGACTCTCTAAACCCTGATAATAGGACAGGCAAGTAGAACAGCATGTATCTTGCCACAGGACAGCCTCTCACTGCTGAAGAGACACTGGGGGGGTACGCTATATAATGAAAATGGTGTGAAACTGGACATTCCATTTTATTTAGGATGTGTGCCTTTTGCGGTAATGAGATTTCGCCCTGTGTTGTTGGAGGTCCCTAGCACGACTTGGCCAGAGCCACTGAGGAGGCAGTAATGACATTCAGCAGGCCAGCTAAGGAGCGGCGATCAGGGGATTGCCTGGGAACCCGAGCGGGGAGCCTGGCTTTACATGTGAGCAGCATAAAGACTCTTCTTCTCTAGCCCCGGTCCTGAGAGTGCAGGAATTTATAACCAAGATTGAGAAGGAGCAGCGAGTGAGAAAGAGAGAGATGGGGATAGAAAGAAGATGGTGATGGAGGGAGAGAGAGAGAGGAGAACGAGTGAGATGGAGAGAGAGAGAGGTAGGGAAAGAGAAAGGTGAAGGGAAATGGGCAGAAGATGCATTAGAAATGTTTCTTCCAGTTAACCAGGACTTTCCTAATGAGACGAGATGTGGGCTGGCATCGTCGTAGTAACCCTACTGTCCAGAGTCATAAACCTCAGGTCCGTTCGTCATGGAAACAGATCTTGTTCTATGCTCATTTTCTCCCCTTCGTAGCTTAAGCACCCATCACATTTTCCTAAATAACACATACATTTTTCAGACAAACTGTAACGGCTACTCCTAACACCACTGTCAGATCCTGTTAAGTGTGTGTGTGTGTGTGTGTGTGTGTGTGTGTGTGTGTGTGTGTGTGTGTGTGTGCGCCTGAGGCCTCGCCACTGCGTTATTACAACAATTCCCCCTGGCAGTTAGTTTTGCCATCCTTGAACAACATTGCCCACCAAGACAGGGAACGAGCGAACGAACGCTGTCATTGGGGGGAAGTAGTAGCGTTCAGAAAACATTCTCATTATGAAGAATTCTGCCCTGTCGGATTCCATACCTCCTGACGAGAATCTTAACTGGCTTAGGCAGGTGTGTCTGGCCAGGTGACAGCGCTAGTCAGAGCAAATTGGGTCCGCTCAGTTTTATATGCCAGAATTTAAACCCACTGACGTGATTTGTGTGGAAAAACAACACAGCTATACACATGTACTCTATAGTCACCTGGCTAATTTAGATTTACTCAGTTTGGCAGGGGAACTGATGTTCCCGTCTGGATGCGATCTGGCCTGCATCGTGTTAATGCCATGGCTAGTTAGGGGACTCAGAGACTGCTATATATGTGTTGTATACATTAGCATTAATGTGTGATCTTAAGTGCGTTTCTCTGGTCTGAATTGCAGGTGGGTGATTTGATTAAGTGTGTCGCTCAGGGCAGTTTCCAATGTGATTTCAGGCCAGGTAACCATGACTGCTCTCCTTATGCTCTCAGTAATCAAGGCTACTGCTCCCTACCTGTTGGAATAAATTTGAATTAATGGTAATATTCCCTTACAATTGATATGGTCAGGAGGCTATCTTTCGCTCCATTAGTTCCTGAGGGTGAGTGCATGTGTGAGTGCAATTTTAAATGTGTGTGTGTATGTGTGTGTAAGTGTGTGTGTGCTTGTGTGCGTAGCTTCAGGCTTACTAATAGCAGTATCTTACTGAAGCAATGAGCTAAAACACATTGTTCATTTTCCAAAGGGCAACAATCAAGAACGTTTAAATAATCTCCACCAAATGGAATAAAAACTCTCGGTCAAAGATTCTGCTAATACTTTCTGCTAAAAAACACAGACGTCATATTACTGTTCCAGCGAGGTCCTTTCTATCTATCTATCTATCTATCTATCTATCTATCTATCTATCTATCTATCTATCTATCTATCTATCTATCTATCTATCTATCTATCTATCTATCTATCTATCTATATCTATCTCTATATCTATATCTATATCTATATCTATATCTCTCTCTCTCTCTCTCTCTCTCTCTCTCTCTCTCT